>NC_086317.1:298626145-299226145 GCF_036172605.1 Pelobates fuscus | reverse complement strand
AATGCATATGCTCTGGTCAAGTGCTTACCACTTGAGCTTTGCTCCAGGGAGCTAAACTGTCTCCTGGGTGTCTGCCTGACAGCCAGGGAGGAGTGATAGGGTACAGCTATAAAAGTATAGATTTTTATAAAAATCAACACTTTTATAACATTCAGCAAGCTGAAGTGCATTACATGTTTGAGTTATCCTTTAAGTAATAATAATAATAATAATAATAATAATAATAATAATAAGACCAGAAATTGAACTATATTCATATTGACACTTGGGAAAAAAGAAATAGATGGCTTTGTGAGCGTGAGGAATAAAAGCAGGAACTAGTGTGGTCATGTGGATTTGAATGAGTGAGATTAATCACTGGGAGGTTATTTATGCGTGTCAAGAAAGGTATTTGCGACTAGGACAGTTTTCAGGAGTGAGGTAGGTGATTGGATAAGACTTGAATGTTTGACACATTAGCTTGGCTAAGAGCGAGACCGGGCAGAAGGAGCATAGGGTAAATTGTTTCTTTTTGCAGATATTAAATCCAGAATCATTTCCTCAATCATTGCAGCTGCGCTTACAACTTATATCTAAAGTGATTGATTTTATATGTGAGAAGATAAATGTATTACTTACTTCTGTATATAACACTAATTGTTAATTTGAAGGGATCTGCTAAATGAACTACGAGTAATTGTAAACTGTAACTAGGGTAAAATGCATCCGTATATGATTTCAGTTTATGGCATTCACTATTAAAGGATCACTATAGGGTCAGGAACACAAACGTATTCCTGACCCTATAGTTTTAAAACCACCATCTAGCCCCACTGGGCCCCTCATGCCTCCAGAAATACAGCAAAATCTTACTGTATTCAAACCTGAAGCTGTAGATATGCATGCTGTTAGCCTCAGAAAAACAAGCTGTCTGCTGACATCATCAGAAGTGGTGGCCTGATCCAATCACAATGCTTCCCCATAGGATTGGCTGAGACTCACAAAGAGGTAGATCAGGGGCAGAGCCAGCATGATTCAAACACAGCCCTGGCCAATCAGCATCTCCTCATAGAGATGAATTGAATCAATTAATCTCGATGAGGAAAGTTCAGTGTCTGCATGCAGAGGGAGAAGATACTGAATGCTTGGATGCATTTTAGGCAGCCATGACCCAGGAAGGATCTCTAACAGCTATCTGAGGAGTGGCCAGTGAAGTTATCACTAAGCTGTAATGTAAACATTGCATTTTCTCTGAAAAGACAGTGTTTACAGTAAAAAGCCTGAAGGTAATGATTATACTCTCCAGAAAAAAATGCAATAAGCTGTAGTTGTTCTGGTGACTAAAGTGTCCCTTTGAAGTAAGCAAAGTAAAATTATGATTTAAAAGAGCTTGCAAATTGTTAAGTGCTCCCTCCTATACTAGGTGTTAGACGTATGTCTGTGTTTGTCCAGATAACATAACCTGATTGTTGGCTGACCTTAACACACATACAGGGCCAGATTTAAATATCAGGCACCCTGACCTCCCCCAAAAAGTTAGCTTTAATTGGAGGACACACAAGAAACCAAACAGAACATCTCTCACCCTCTCTATGCAAATAAAACATTTTTTATTATCACGTAAAAAATTAAACAATATATAATAATTTGTAAAATGTAAAAAATGCATCTTTTTAATTTTAGGAGGTGCCCCTAATATGTAGGTGCGTTTAAGTTGCTATCAACTTTGTCTACTGGCAAATCTGTCCCTGCGTGCATATACACAGAGCATTGTTAGTTAAAACATAAGTCGTACTCCAGAGCACCCATGTCATTTAAGTGCATTTAACAGATTTAGACCTCATATATGTGCTGTGCTTTTTTTGTATTACCTATTAGAATGATAATATACTTGTGGTAATTTCTTTTGTAGTCCAGCCCTCTGCTATAGGCAGCCTTAATCTTTACTCATACTCTTCTCACAACTTCCTTTTTAGGCATATTCTGAGTGCATACTCAGCTCAGCCAATGAGAAATAAGTAAGTTGAACCTCTGACATCACTCCACCTCGTAGCCAATCAATATCCTATTATTATTCATTCACGTGGATCTTATGCTGCATTTCAATGTTTATGAGGTCTCTTGGAATAGGCTTCATGAAAATAATAAGGAAAGCAAGATTAAAAGCCTATATTTGTCTCTATTATCGTTAGTATAGCAGTGCGTTAAAAAACAAGGGCTGTTGTATTATCAACAATCTATAAGCCACGCTTAAATTGATGTAGGCGAGTGTTCAAGCAGAAGGTACGTTTTAACTACAATAGAAATGGCCCAGTTATTTCAGTCAGTTGGCTGTTGTGATAGTATAGGCGGGGCATGGTAAGATAGAAGATTATAGCTCTAATAGTATCTGTATTCAGGTATTGTAGAAATAATAGATCATAGTTCAAATGCTAACCGACGTGGATGATTTCTCTGTAGGTTTAAGATGTTCTTTCCTGTCCTATAGTTACTTTCTCGAAGAAGAGAACATTTTTTCACTCAGCTATTTTTTTTATTGTATAATCTGCAGTGAAAGCAAAGTTGACAATGATATATCCATGTCTACTAGAGCTGTAAGAATTTGATAACCAGGAACTATTTGTTAAAAAAAGAATAAAACTGTATGTTGAAAGACGCATAATGTTTTGTTTGACGCATAATGTTATCGTGAATGTAAGAGTTCAAAGATTAGTATAATACTCTGGCTTTCATATGATGGTGTAGGTTTGTAGGACAAAGGTGAATGTAATTACAATCAAAACAGACTATCAAATTAGTCTTATTAAAATTGAATATATTTACATATCAATTATAGAATACAATTAAGCTGAAAAATGACACTTCCTAAAAATACAATGTCATTATATGTTTAGTTCTACTACAGTTAATTTGTTAATATTAAATATTCAAAAAATGTAAAAGGAAAAATATTAAATATTATTTAAAAGAGCACTATTGGCTGCTTTTTTTTGTCATTCCATATGATCTACCTCATCGTTATCGAGTTATGACTTACCATCATTCTACTGTGTACCAAAACCAGAGGGATATCCTGCAAGTGGGGATTGTATACCACTGCATGCTTTTTTACCTAGAGCTGGTTATAGCTCTACCATATGTGATTGATATCTTATCTCAGTGTCGTTTTTTCCTACCATGTACCACCATATGGCACATGGGCGTCCACAGGTGAAGGGCCTTTTTTCTTGGTGCTACCTGTATATTGTTGTTTGACTTCCCTTATGATCAGGTGTGCTGCCTCCCATCCTAGTGTTCTTGGTTTGTTTTGTGCTGCTCTATTCCTTGTTCATTTTTATTATGCCACGTATAAATATTCTTCCAAAACGTTGCAAATTGAACGGCAAAATAGTTAACAATGTCAAGACACCATACAGCTAGTTCCGAACTTCCAGAGAGCAAATCCAATTATGATAGATCATACTCCACTAACTTGAGTATGACTGATCTATTTATCATGAATTATTTAGACTTATATCTGTCTGTCTGTCTACCCATCCAACTATCTATCTATCTATCTATCTATCTATCTATCTATCTATCTATCATCTATCTATCTATCTATATATCTATCTATCTATCTATCTATCTTTCTATCTATCTATCATACAAATCACATAAACTGCAACACTCCTATAGGTATTGACAATTACATATACTTAAATAAATAGGTATTAACATTAATTAATAGCTTTCACAAATTAGTGAATAAACATCATAAAATATAAAATAGTCACTCATCTCAGGAGTGTAAAAGTAATTACATGTTTCATGTCACATCTCAAATAGCTCAATCCATTACTTCAGTAGTGCCAATACTCTATCATCACACTGAAATTGACTTTAAACCATAGACATTATAATTATGGTTTTCCAAGACAAATTTGCCTTCAATGTGTCAGATGCTAAATGGAGTAGAAATTAAGGCTATATACATGTGTGTATGCATACACACACACATTGGACATTTTATTAGGTAGATTTGCACACGTCTCATGCAACTAATCACTACCCCAAAAGGATATCAACATCTGCTTTTCAAGGCCTGCCGTGCCTTCAACTAATACCTAAGCTATGCAAAGCTTTATGCACCCCCAACAAATATTTGCATCTTTACCCTGAATCCTGTCTCTCTTGCAAATAATATGTGTGTTCCGCTTCAGTTTACTTCATCTTTAAATATCTGCAACATTCCTTAACCACTGGACCACTATTGCAATTTTCCTCAAACTCACAATCAATCAACTTAAAAGTACCCCGTCATTTTTCTGAACTGAAGCCTACGGGTATTATCCTCTGTTCTTTTTGTGCAGGTATGTTAGCATCGTGTTGTATATATATATATATATAGTATTAAATATATTAATAAATAGTGAATTCTAAGCATTAAACATTTACCAATAACTTGATGAATTTACAAGATTCATAGACTGACATGTTGCAAATCATTTATTAACTTTCCATATGTTTTGAGGAAAGCAAATTAAAAAGAATAAAGTGATATCATTATAGTCAGCCTTTTTACAATCACAAAATATGTGTTAATACATCCATCTCCAGACATAAAATAGAGTATATGTACACTATGGTGCAATCCGCATCAAGAAAGTGAAGTTTCATAGTGTTAGCACTAGACAATACAATTCCGGTTTATGAGTTTAACTGTCAGTACACCACAAACACCTCTTTAACTTTATTTAAAAAATTTACACTATAAAAGTAAAATGGATTTTGTGTCACTTGCCACTTGATATAAATTGTCTAATCTCAAAGTCTCCTACCATAAAATGCATTCTCTCAATACGCAAGACCGTATCAGCTGACCAATAAAATTCAACCGGTCACCTTTCCCACAATATAATAGAGTGCTATATATGTTGTGGTAAAACTGAGTATGCACAGACATAGATTTAAAGGACACTCTGGGCATCATAGCCACTAGAGCATGTTGTGGTGATTGTGGTGCTAGGAACTGTCCCTGAATTTTTTTTTTTAATTCTTGACATTTCTCAGATGTTAATGCTTATGAATCCTTACCTGCAGCTTTTAGGCTCCACCATAACCCTTCGACATTATATGAGGATCTGGTTTCCAATTGAGCCAATGTAGACTTTTCCTATGTGAGTTAAACGGACACAATAGTCACCAAAACAACTACAGCTTATTGTATTTGTTCTGGTGAGTATAATCAGTCCCTGCAGGCTTTTTGCAGTAAACACTTAATATTTAATAAGGTTAAAGGGATACTATTGTCACCAGAACAACGTTAGCTTATTGTAGTTGTTCTAGTGTCTATACCATATCCCTGCAGGCTTTTCAATGTAAACACTATCTTTACAGAGGAAAGGCAGTGTTTACATAACAGCTTAGGGACACCTCCAGTGGCCACTCCTCAGCTGGCTACTAGAGGTTCTTCCTCGGCCTGTGCATCACTGACATTCAGTGACTCCAGCCTCTGCATGGACACACTGAACGTTCCTCATAGAGATGCATTGATTGAATGCATCTCTATGAGAACATACTGATTGGCCAGGATGGCATTTGGCTCCACCCCTAGCCAGCCTCCTTGGCTGAGATCATCAGAATTGGCAAGTTAAGCCAATCCAATGCTTTCCTATGTCAAAGCATTGTGATCGGCTTAGATCATTACTTCTGATGATGTCACCCAAGGAGGCAGATCAGGGGCAAAGCCAGCACCAGCAGACTGTAATAAAGGTAAGATTTTACTATATTTAGAGGTGCAAGGGGGGCTAGATAATGTTAAAACTATAGGATCAGGAATACATGTTTGTGTTCCCAACCCTATAGCATTCCTTCAAGTGGAAATTGAGATTTACCCAAACAGCCAGAAGAAAACCTTATGAACTTCTCCGAAATGTCAAGGATTTAGAAATTATATATTGAAATAAAATTGAAAAGAACCATGAACACTGCAATAAACCCTAGTGGTGATAGTGTTTGGAGTATCCCATTAAAGGAAAACACCAACCACCATAATCAGTGCAGCAGTTAATTTTAATGGTTATGGTGCCTAGATGTGCCCTGGGGACACCCAAATTTAAGTAGTAAAACTGTTTTAGAAGAGTTTGAGTTCTTGCTTGGTGTCTTCTGGACATTGCTCCCAGCTTCTCTGCAGCAGGACACTTTCTTTACGGAGCTTAGTATGGTTGTTCAGGGCTTAACTAAGTTACTGAGATCAGGAGGTGCTTCCGGCTTTCATACAGGAAAGACAGCGCTGGGGAAGGGACCCCAAGTAAGACATTAAAGCATTTTAAAATGCCAAAAGAGAGGGGAGGTTAAAGTGCTCCTGGCACCATAACCACTGCAGTGCACTGTAGTGGTTATGATGCTTGGAGTGTTCATTTAAAACTAAAGATTAGGTAACTTCTTAAGCACCATTTGTTCATTATTTGTTTTAGTTTTTTCATTAGTAGTCATTGTAATTAAATCACATGAAAAAAGGCAACTTAGATAATGTTGCAGATGTGGAAATGTAGATAAAAAAAATAAGGTACTTACTGTTTCGAATTCCCATTTACAGACAAAGCACAAATGACCAAAGATACATAAGAAAAATGTTTAATATCTTTATACATTATCTTCCTTATTAAAATCCATTATTTGGCTTAGTCACACTCTTCAAATAAGCCTTAGGACCCTCGTAACTACTGTATGTCTTTGGACTTATGTGCTTGTCAGATGCATTCATAATTACATTTGTCACCAATCACCAGGTTAACAACCATCTGAATGCCGCAATTTAGCTCCCGGGGACACTTCTGATCAAATAATATAAGCATTGTTTTACAAATGTTATCTTTAAACATTTCACCAAATATTACTTGGAATACTGCTATATCCAAGAATTGTACTTTATGTATGCATCTGTAATAGCTTTCCCTCAACACTCAATTTATTTTATTGTTTGCTTGTTGCTTGCTTTTATCTAACCCATAAACTATTGTTTGTGTGTTTTTTCAAATGTATTTTCCAGTGAGCACATCAAATACAGCTTATGTTATGTGTGTGTATGCTTGTTATAAAAAAGAGAAAATATAACAGTTAATAATATATGCATTTTTTTTTATTTCAGTGAATGTTTGGGTATCTGTGTTAGTGTGGGTATCTGTGTTAGTGTTAGTGATTGTGCATCTGTGTGAGTGGAGATGTGTGTTTGGTGGTGTTTGTGTATGCATGTAAATACACCTCTGCTTTCAAGCAACAACACTAGACACAAATATACACCTTCATTTATTTAAAACAAAAGTGAAATATAAAATGGTGAGAGCACTCTAATATCATAAAATTACCAATGCTTCATAGGAAATAATGCTTCATAGGAAATAAAAAATGAGATAAAAGATCATAGGGTAATATAGTAAAAACTAATATTAAAACACCTTGTTATTGGTCAAACTCACATATAGCTGAGTCACTTAAAAGCTGACTCAGACTTAAAAGCGGAGAAGAGCATCTGTGATGGCTGATGTCTGTTTAAATTCAGGATACATTTTTTTAGGAATATTTCCTAAGCATTGAAGCATTGATAATTTTATGATATTAGAGTGCTCTCACCATTTTATATTTCACTTTTGTTTCACTTTTATGTGTGTTGAGTGGTGCACATAGGTGATAGTAGCACCATATTTTCACTTTTTTCCCCCAACATTTTGTTTATTTAATTAAAACAGTACACACAAATGCACCTCTACATACTCTATCCAAAAACAAGCCTGCACTGACACTGCAAGCAATTGAACTCTGCATGGCTAGGGAAATGGAAGATCCCAAGTAAACAAAGAATTGTGGGAGTTGTACAACAGTTGTGAATATACCTTTTGGCCATTCCAGCTCTACTCTCTTTTTTTTTTTTTTTAGCAGGGCCTTCTTCACTTCTTTTCTGTGTTAAATTCCATATGTGAATTACTTGTCAAATATCTCCATTCTATAATTATAAAGTGCTGTGGGATATGTTGGCACTATATAAATAGTAATAATAACATAGGAGGCCCAAAAATCAATAAAAAGATCCATAAATCAATCAATCAATCTATCTGTGATATATGCATGAATAACTTAATGCAGATCAATACTAAATATTTCGATTTTTTTTTGTAATACAGAACTCTGTGAAGTGACAATTAATTGAAATATTTCAGATATTCTAATGGTTTGCTTTGATTTTTATATTTTTCTTTATACTTTTCACATTAGCCACTTAGACTTTTTATTGTCCATGCCCTGACAATATATAAAGCCTTTTTGTTGTAATTGATTTACTTTATGACAATAAATACCAATATTAATTAGTCACACTGGACAAAGCACATACTACTAATTGTAATTACTAATGTCGAGATTACATTAATTAAGAGTCCACAAGCTGCTGATTAGATGCCAGATCTGCAGAAAGCAAGGCAGCACTTAAATTAAAACCAAGGGCAAAATGTAAAAATAATTTCCTTTCATAGTTGTATAAATAGTATAGATCATCTAGGTGACTGTTTGCTCAGTGATTATGTGCATTCATTTTTTTATTTTATTCAAATTTCAGTCAATTACTTTAAAATGTAGATTGGTATTGCTCTTTATAGCCAAATTGCCTAAACACTATTCAATAAAACTGTATATTGCAACTACAATGCCTAATTACTATGCTGTATTAAATTTATTCCAGGTAACCACAACTTTTTTTTAGCTAATCTATTTTTTTTTATTATTTTTTTTGCTCACTACCCCTCTGTCTTTTTTTTTTTTGTGTCCTATGCTGGCACTTAATTTTTAATTTATCACTCAATATATTATAAAGTTAAAGGGATACTATTGTCACCAGAACACCTACAGCTTATTGTAGTTGTTCTAGTGTCTACACCACTACCCTGCAGGCTTTTCAATGTAAACACTACCTTTTCAGAGAAAAGTCACTGTTTACATTACAGCCTATGAACATCTCTAGTGGCCACTCCTCAGATATCCACTAGAGGTGCTTCAAGGGTTCAGCATCTCCACACTCTGCAGGGAGATGCTGAACTGTCCTCATAGATGTATTGATTCAATGCATCTCTATGAGAAGATGCTAATTGGCCAGGGCGGCATTTGACTCCACCCACGGGCCATCATCAATTCTGATGATCTCAGCCACTCCAATGCTTTCCTATTGGAAAGCATTGGAGTGGCTGAGATCATCAATTTTGATTATGTCAGCTAAGGAGGTGGATCGGGGCCATGCGTAAAGCTGGAAAAATGAGCCCTGCGTGGTGTTGTAAAAAGGTGAGTAAATCATCTGTCTAACAAGAGGTAAAACCTAAATGGTGGTTTATATTATAGAATATACGTTTGTGTTCCTGACACTATTGTGCCCCTTGAAGTACACCGCTATGCAATATCATTTGTATATTTTGTTTTATTTCATGATTGCCTGTTGGATGAGAAATGTTTCACTGTTCTGTACCTTTTCAGGATGTGTGTGTGACTTACAGATATAAATATTATGTTACAAATATGTTTAATAAAATTCTGAAGGCTTTTTATAATGACTAAAAGCTAAATCTGGATAAGGGCATACCACTCCCTACACTGTTCTAGAGTATATTTGACAAGTTAATATTATGCTTAAATAATACCGTCTTAGAAAACAAGTCATTTGTTTATGTCATTAATACTGTAAGGCATGTTCAAGCCGAACACAGTTGTGTAGTATGCCTTTGCTAATACTAAAACAGATGGCTAACTTTTTCACATACTAACATTAAAGCTTTTCCTTATATCTGCTTTCATAGTATATGCATTTAGCTATATATATGCTTTTTGTATTGCAGATTAAAATAGTGCTTCCAACTACGGCAATATAAATGCAAAACAATTTATTAATAATAAAAATACATTAACAATTAATAGTGCATTTGATATTCATCTCTTTTTGGCAGATTAACGTTTACAATTGGATTATATAAAAATGCAGCCAAACCACTAACAATATACAGCGTCTAGAGTTATCACTCTAAGGGATATATTGTGCCTCTTTCTATTATTATTCTTATCCTTGCAACAAACTGGTAAAGTTTTTAGATAATAACTAACAGTCTAAATTGTAGAATGAATCAATTCAGGGGTACAGAAAGGGCTAATGGAGATTTTAAATGGTTAAAACCCTCTTATTTTTTACACATATTTTAATGCATAAAAAGCAAGATGAAACTTCCTCTATTCTGTATCAGTGAGCAAAAGAAGGAACAGTCACCATGAAAGCCAACATGAGGCATGTGAAAACACTTGGCATCTACTTGGACATGTTTTGCCTTGATAAATATTCCCCCATATTGTCTCAGGCTAAGGGGGTGAGCTTGATTGATGAGCTCTGGTCTTTGTCGAAAGTAGAATTACTGCACCACAAAGACTTTAAGCTTTTGCACCATATCTACTGCAATATACGGTAGTTATGATGTTGCTTAACATACACCTATGAAGCAAAATAAAGGTATTTTCTGAGTTTAGTTCCTCTTCTTCCATACTTTTAATATTGTTCCTCATTTTCCATCCTTTTAATGTCCCTTTATTTTTTCATTCCTAAAATAATATTGTGAAAATAGCTTTAAGAAGAAACAAGTGGGGAATCTAACTATACTTTTTCAAAGCAAGAAGAATACGATTATGTCTAGACAAGGGACACACAAATCATCTTGTGCAAACATGTTGAACTACGCGTTGCCAGATGTTAGACTATAACTCTCATAATTCTCTCCCAGCTACAGTCTGACAGAATAATGGGAGTTGTAGTCAAATAGCATCTGGATGGGTGGTTCAGCTAGACTCTCTGAAGGAAAGTCACTATGTAGAAATTGTGCTGGGAGAAATGTCTATTTCATAAATCTCTTTGATTTTATTACTAAGAGTGCACTAAGAACGTTTTTAAACACTTCAGCATGAATATTAAAGACAGTTTCTGAATTGACTAAGCCACTGCCATCTGCACTGATTACTCAACATAAAATATAAATACATCTGTTTCATTAGTTCAAGGTTTGCTTTATGTAATTTGTACTAACACTTTATAAACCAACTGTGCGCAATTAGAGATGTTCAAATATTATGTTCAATTTGTGCGCACGGCATGATGCTTTTGAAAGATGTAACGCTAAAGTGAGTTCAGTGCCACGAGAAGGGCTATTTAACGTATAGATCGCTTATTTCATTGTTTGTTCCCCATCCTGTGAGCACAGTTATAGCACTCATATCATTTTCAAATCTAATTTCCTTAGCAAAGGGTCTGCTAAGATGTGGTGTCCCCTGCAGGTTGTTCTGCTTTGTGCGCTGTAAGCTCTCAGTGTAATTAGTACAATACCTAGTCAGCGCATCCCAATGTTCTATTACTTAATCACATAACCTCACAACTTAAGGTCATGAATTTGGAATGTGTCTCAAATAATATTAGAAATTTTGAGATTTACTGTTGTACATCACCTTCAAAGATGTCTGTCTCAGACACAATTTCCCAGATGCCAAGCAGAATATGCCAATATGTATACAATACACAGCAAATATCTGGAAGGCAGGTAGTGTCAAGGGCACATAAACAATGTTTCTGCTCTCAAAAGAGCATTTCTCATGTGTAATATACAAACATTCATACGTACATTTATTAATACATGAGCAAACAAGGCCATTAATTAAAATGATTTTACATACAAACTTGTACACCATGCAATGGTGATCACAAGATAATGCTATAATATTCAAAGTCAAAAAGTTGCTTAGGTTCTAATAAACTGCTCATGACACTACCTAGCAGTGTTATAAGCTAAAATTAGAATTCAAAGTGAATTTAAAGTTAAGTTCACATTATAGACCAAAATCGACAAACTGGAAGCGTAGCTGATGGGGATTTTTTTCCAATATTGCTAGTTTTTGCCTTAAATTTAAAATTAACTTTGAATTTCTTTTGTGGTGTCTTTTTTGTATGCAATCCATGTTGTCGCAGAGAAAATTGGTGCACACCCAGATGAGCTAAAACTCCGGTCTTCATGTCTGTCCTTAGGGATCTCCAACATGCTAATGAGTTTGGATTTTCCTACTGAGTGCATAGGTGTCTCAATTAAATGACTGAGTTACGGCTTGTCTTCTTCGTGCTAACGGGATTATCATAAAAATCTAAACTTTTGGTAGGCTGCAACCTCCTAGAAGAAATATAATTAGGCCATGAAATATCACAAAGAAAAGTGGACTTCAATACTGCAAACAGCACACCAGGAACACATACACTTTAAACAGTAAATCAAATAAAACACAAAAGTGCTTGAAAATGTCTTATTACTTATTGGTTCAAGATTATCCTGTTTATTCACTAAAATCTGAAAGATTCCTGTAGAAAGCCTCATAAATAGTTACTGTTACTTTATATTGAGTTCAGTCCTATATTAGTGTTTTTAAACAATAATAATAAAGATTTTTATTTGATGAGCCCACCCTTCCTTCCCCTCTCCCTGTTTTACTTTTTGCTCCAAAAATGCTGAAAATATCATGTCTTGACTATATTTTGTTTGATGTTAAGATTTATTTTTCACAAGAAAAAACTCCCAAATTTCAGTTTCCATATAGCACTACTTATATATCATTTTTTATTTAATTGTTTTTTGGGTTTTATTTGCATATATTAATGAGTTATCTATGAAATTAGTTACAATAGAATATGTTAATTCGGCCAGGCATGGTATATTATTAATAACATGAATATGGCTATTTTACGGGCCATCCAATCTGTTTTATGAAATAGAAGGATTATTTGTTTTTTTTTTGTCAAATCATTCAAAAATGAAAAGAAGTCATGAGATTTGAATTCTAACTGCGACAAAAAGTTACCCATCTCTTTCTAAAATATCCCACGCATTGCTTTGACTGTACATTCTGTTTAGTTGCGTTTTTATTTCTGAAACAAAAGATCATTCAGCAAAGGTTAAGGTTAATAAAGCAATCAATGAAAATTCCAATATCAAGTCATTTTCAATGAATTATGTATGAATTATTTATGAACTTTTCGAGGTGCTTTATGCATCTTTATTTGGGGAAATGTTAAAATATGTAGTTTTAGAGATGAACACTTGAGGGAGTGAAACTTCATTATGTCAAGTAACAAGGTACAACTAACGATCCTATATTGAAGACAAAGAAAGATACATTCTTTGTTGTTTTTGTTAATACCTACCTAAATTTTCAAGGACGTAACACTTTTTTTATTTAAGAATGAGCTTTACTATTAATTTACAATGACATCTGCTCTAAAATGCCTTAATGAAACACCTGCAAAATGTAATGTACACCCATAGGCTCTCTACCTTAAATCATTAGAAGTGTTACTAAAGGTGATTCATGGATTTCAAAATGCCAAAAATATTGATTCTGCACATGTAGCAGTTCACATGTGTCCATGAATGACATATTTACATCTCACAACTATGCCATTGATATGAGCATTGTACATCTAAAGAAATACTAGTATTAAAGTATAGTGTTTATAGAAATAATGCATAGATGAAATGATAAATCTAATTAGAAAATAAAACAGACTTCCAATGAAGAAGAACGCCTCAATCCGCTTGAACAGTAAAAGCAAAGAAAACGCACTTTTATTCATGTACATGACTTGGACTCACCCTGGAAGCCTGGATCTACCTTGTAACGTGTTCCACACCTTATTGACACCTCTTTAAATCTACCCTGCAGTCCTCTCCATCACTTACATGTGACTGCAAAGACTATTCATCAATTTTGTTAAAACAACTTGAAATAGTTCTGTGCACTAGTCCAGTGTTTGTATTAACACATGTGTGATATATATACTTAATGAAGCTTACTTAATTTATTTTGAATACCATTGGGTGCTCTCCCTTCATGGATTATTATATATACTATAAAATATATATAT
This sequence comes from Pelobates fuscus, assembly GCF_036172605.1. NCBI lineage: Eukaryota > Metazoa > Chordata > Amphibia > Anura > Pelobatidae > Pelobates > Pelobates fuscus. The sequence continues at coordinate 299,212,209 of NC_086317.1, read as the reverse complement.
TTTTTATCATCTATGTACAGTATGACTACACAAGGCTTCGTAGCTGAACATACTGAAGAACAAATCATAAGGCAAACCTGCACAATCTGCAGTTAAAGCTTTGCACACTGAATTACAGAATTCAGATTTAAGTAGACCTATATTTGTCTGGATGTGGGCAACTGAGCTTACATTCTATAACCATATGACATTATTAAATCCTGATTTATTGCAAATCATTTTGATATTCATAAAGGGTTTGGAACTGTGCACTTTTAAGCATTTTCTTTTCTGGTACAGATTATACCAGTCATTGTAAAACTGCAATGTACTGGAGATGTGTATTCGAATTTGTTTAAACAAGTAAGCTACCTTAATAAAAATCATTCCATAAAAGAGGATTATGCTTATCTGAACTTCATAGAGCTGGCACGAAAATGAGAATTTCCCTGCTCAGATCACAAGGTCATATGCCTACTTATGAAAGCATTTTCATATAAATCCTTTCATTTTAAATAGGGTTCACATGCAGAAAGATCACCTAACAAGCTGTTTAGCTGTTTGGCTAGATGATGTTCTGCTCATTCCGATTCTTAACCTTATTATCCCATTCATTATATACCTATGGTCTTTGAAAATCTAAAAACACTAAAGAATGAAAACAACTAATATTACAATAACAATGATAATTCGGATGTTGTTTCATTTAATATGTAGCATAAATACTGCCATAAATGCAGTTTTTAAGTTTGCTGTCTGTTGTAGGGGTATCTGGTAGTTTAATATGCACAATATATACAGTTTGTCTATTGGTCATGCAGAACAATTGAAATTCCTTTTATACCTTGATGTCACTGGATTACATGGTAATAGATATGAAATAATTACTGGGTCCCTAAATGTATTGAGCCAAATACAGCATCAGCTTACAATAAACTAATGGCAGTTGGAATTCCAATACATAGTGCTCTGATCTGTTAACAATTATTCAAAGATTCGCAATTCAAGAGTTTTAAAAAAATCACATGTGAAATAAGCATTGGCAACTGACACATTGGCTACATAATATATATATAAAATTATATAGAAAAGCTTGGCACTCTCCTTACTATGGCAAAATCTGGTTTTGTGCAAGGGTGCTGAACCCACGTCAAAATATAAGCAATTAGAAAAAGCGGGTGCACTCACAGGAAGTGGATATGTGGTTTTAAAAGAAAAATATACAATTACATCTGCATCAAATCGACGTTTCAACCCTCTTGAGAAAGACCCCTTTAGGGTTGAAACGTCAATCGATGCAGATGTAATTGTATATTTTTCTATTAAAACCAGATATCCACTTTGAAGTCCTGTGAGTGCACCCCTTTTTTCTAATTGCATATATATATATATATTGTATGTATTTTCCCAGGTGTTCCGAACACCCAAGGCCCAAATTAGAACAATCTAGGTGATCATGTAACATGATTAGGACATTTTAAAATTACAACTGAAGGATATATAAAACCTCATATACCTGTTAGAATACTTTTTACTACTGCTGTAAATGTGCTAATTTAAGGAAACCATTTTTTTTCTTAGATTTTATACAAAAGAATGTAAAATAACAGATGTAAAAAGATTGATTACCACTTCATTACTGAAAGTAGAAACATTTTTATTTTCATACATTTTTGGGGGGATTCAATATAATGTTAATTATAGGGATATACTCACTAGACTTGTGCAATTCGTTTCGGTCCGAATTTAAATTCGGATGAATTTCAGCAATTCGGACATTCAGATGCTTCAGAATGTCCAAATTGCCAAACTGTGGAATTCCCGAAGTCCTGAAATTCAGAAGTTCTGAAACTAACCGAATTGCCGAAGTGTCGAATTATGGAAGTGCTGAAGTGCTTCGGAATTCTGAAAGGTGGCAAAACAGGAGAGGGAGGTAAAATTAAGGGAATGATGACAGGGATCTAACCCTAGCCCTAACCCTACCACTAACCCTAACCCTACCTCTGCCCCTAACTCAACCTCTATCCTTAACCCTAACCCTTCCTCTACTTCGAATTGCCAAAGTCCCAAATTTCAGATGTGCCGAATTGCTGAAGTCCCGAATTTTGGAAGTGCCAAACCGAACCGAATTGCCGCATTTCGGAAGTCCCAAATTGCCAAAGTCCTGAATTTCAGAATGGCCAAACCGAACCAAACTTTTTGCCCATGCGCATCCCTAATACTCACTTAAATTTAATTTTAGTGAGTTAAGATGTAACCTTCAAGATTTAGGACAAAATAACTATATCGGGAATAAAACTTTTAATCTTGTCTGATATGGATATGATTTTCAATGTGGCTCTTTTGGTCTGCATTTTGCAAGTGTAAAACAATAATTAAAGGAACACTATAGTCACCTACATTTCTTTAGCTAAATAAAGCAGTTTTAGTGTATAGATCATTCCCCTGCAATTTCACTGCTCAGTTCACTGTCATTTAGGAGTTAAATCACTTTGTTTCTGTTTATGCAGCCCTAGCCACACCTCCCCTGGCTATGATTGACAGAGCCTGCATGAAAAAAAAAACTGGTTTCACTTTCAAACAGATGTAATTTACCTTAAATAATTGTATCTCAATCTCTAAATTTAACTTTAATCACATACAAGAGGCTCTTGCAGGGTCTAGCAAGCTAAGAACATAGCAGGGGATAAGAACCTTAATTAAACAGAACTTGCAATAAAGAAAGTCTAAATAGGGCTCTCTTTACAGGAAGTGTTTATGGAAGGCTGTGCAAGTCACATGCAGGGAGGTGTGACTAGGGTTCATAAACAAAGGGATTTAACGCCTAAATGGCAGAGGATTGAGCAGTGAGGCTGCAGGGGCATGTTCTATACACCAAAACTGCTTCATTAAGATAAAGTTGTTCAGGTGACTATAGTGTCCCTTTAAGGGCTTCTATACGCATAAAAACAACTTTAGTTTAATGAAGCCTTTTGGAGTATAGGTCATGTCCTGCAGTCATATTGCTTAATTTTCAGCCATTTAGGAGTTTAATCACTCTTGCTTATGTTTATGCATCCTTTTAATCATACACAGAAGACTTCTGCAGGGTCTGTAAGGCTATTAACAGAGTAGGATATATGACATTCTAAATTTAACAGACTGTTCAATAAAAAGAAGTTTAAGCATTAGATGGCTCTTTACAGGAAGTGTTTATGAAAGCCATGCAAGTCACATGCATGGAAGTTGGGCTGCTCTGTATAAACAAAGTGATTTAAAAGACAGAGAATTGGGGGGCAGGGCTTGCCTGCTGATCAAATCAGACGTGTCCAGTCTGGGCTCCTGCATCTGGTGCCGAAAATCGGGGCTACCAGCAGGTCACATGCTCACACTGACCCAAATCTGTAACCAACCTGCTAAGCTGCAGTCAGTGAACACAGGGATACCCTCCACGACCCCATATGGCATTGAAATAGCCTGATCGAGGCCTAGAGGCCTACCTGAGCTTGAGCTGGGGTGAGAAAGCCATTCTCTCAGTTCTCCGACCGGCGCTTTGCTGACCCCCCACTTCTTTGGACCGGCAAGGGTTATCCTGGTCCCCACTAGCGGCTCACCTCAAGATGGCGGACAAACAATCGTCTCGTGCTCAGCACCCGGCCGTGGCAGCACAGAGTGCATGTGGGCACATACTGCAGCACCTGGCTGAGACGTTAGACAGCTTCTGGGCCAAGATATCAGAACACCTTGAGATGTTCAAGGCTCCGGTCGAGGAGAGTAAGCAGAGAGAAGAGAGGCGGTAAAAGAGGGGGCTTCTTTCACAGCAGTGTTGCAGCCTCCCACGATGGGTACACCCGGGCTGAAGACTAGCAAGGATGTGTTCCCAGCGCATTGGCCACCAACGCGGAGGATCCAACACCGCAGGCAACAACTGCCCATCAGGATCCAATGCCCTACCCTGCAAGGGAATAACTCTGCCTCCCTTATGAGCAATCAATTTTGTGGTCTGTGGATGCAGGCCTTCATGATGGCCTGGGGCTATGGGGAGGACTTGCACAGACTCTGCCTCATGATTTCACCCAACCCTCTCAACCTGCCATGAAGCCGGGGCATCGGCTGATCCAGGACTTTACACCCCAAGCACTTAGACAGCGGTTGGCCTGGTCTATATGCTGGATTAACCTACTGTTTTTAGCATGCCAGACTACAACTACCTTCTTACCTGTAGTTTTCCTCACAGCGAGTACCGCTATCTCTACACTTGGTTATTCTACCTGTCAACATTCTGTAGCTCCCCTAATTTTTCAGTTACATGCTTTACACTAACTGAACAAGCTGGCTCTCACACAAATATGAGTTAACTGCTATGACACTGCCTAGTATAGGTACATACCAAAGACACACATGGCCTTCATACCCACTGGCTGCCCCAGTCACACTCAAAATGAAGCACACACCATCATTCCCATCTGGGGGGGGGGGGGGGGCAGTGCCCGATTTATGTAACATGCAATCATTCACGAGAAGGTGGACCCAGTGGTCTTACAAACCAGGAACCCTAACTTGTTGTTTAAATTATATTAATATGTTCATGTATAGCTAGTCTGCACTATGCTGTTTTTGTTTATACATGGCAGTTTAGCCTATACAGTTTGAATGTGTATACTCTAATTTCATATTATGTGTCTAGTCCTTCTAGAACGATAGCAAACTGCCATATATTCATCCAACCTAGACATATCTGACTAGCCTGTTATAATCTATGTTTAAAACAAAAAATGTACAAGAAATCTGTATGCAATGTCATTGTCCTCATATGTATGTTATTACTTCGTTTGTACCGCTGTCGTGACATGGCAAACTTTCTTTGTTCACGAGTTCACAATAAAATAAAGATTGACAATAAAAAAAAGAAAATACAGAGAATTGAGTAGTTAGACTGCAGGTGCATGCTCCATACACTAAAACTGCTTCATTAAGTTGTTTTGGTGTCTATAGTGTCCCTAGAGCAGTGTTTCCCAACCCAGTCCTCAAGGCACACCTACCAGTCCAGGATTTAAGCATTACCCAGTTGTGTCTAAGGTGTTTTTTCTTTTTTTTGTAAAAACACCTTAGACAAAACTGGGTAATCCTTAAATCCTGGACTGGTAGGTGTGCCTTGAGGACTGGGTTGGGAAACACTGCCCTAGAGTATCCCAGCTAACATTGACTTGGTGCCTATAGTATACATTGCATAGCTGAAAAACACCTAGTCTAAAATATGCATAATGTACATAATAATACACATAGTCTAAAAAAAATGAACTAAAATTTTCTGCAAACAGCGAACACAGATATGGCAACTAATTATTTGTTCAACACTTTTAAAGATATAACAGATATAAAGTAAACACAACATCATTTATTTGTTATCCTCTCAACCAGTCCTTGCCCTTTTCATATAGCTGGAGGATGCAATTAATCTGTCTCAAATTTTTTTTTTTTTTAAATAGTAAACAGTTCTGAAATGCTTGCTGTGAAGATTTTGAACATCCAAAATTAATAGAGATGGCTTTCATAATGATATTCTAACAAATGATTTGTAAAATGAAGTCCAAAACAGCTAAATAATAATGTTCCGGTATATTCTGCTAGTTTGTTGTCATTCCTCAACTTAGTGTTGTGAACAGAGCTTGTGTCATGGATCCGTGACACACATCAGAGCAGAACCGTACAGTACAGAATATATTTAGCTAGTAGACAATGAGAACCAAAAAATCCACACCAATAAAATGTGGTAAAGTCATATGACCATCCTTTTATTTAGTGTTATTGTCTTATGTTAGTTTATAGGTGGCCAGTAGTCCGAATCTGGAGACAGTTCATCTTGATCAAATTAATTAAATCCACAAATTCAACATTTACAGCGCACGTCAGCAAAATGTTTCATAATACACAGATAAATCACATCTATCACATCTATCATCATTAACATGATTTAAACATTTATAGCATGAACAAAGACCCAACTTTGCTGAATCATTTAAATTATGTATCTTGTCCTTAGAACAGGTTCAAATGGAAAGCGGTTGGCTGAAGTATAACTTAAAATTATACAGAGACCATTTATCACCAAAATCATTGTTTTGTATTTTCCTAATACCAGCTTGAGTTATCTCCAGCATGCCATTTGAGGATATATAATGTGATGTTAATGTAGCCAGTAGGACAACTTTGATCATAGTTTTCATATAGTAACCTAGGACAGGTAGGGTACCAAATGGGAGGATACTAAACAAGCATACTAGTTTCAAACTTTATAATCAATTATGCACAAAAGCAAGACAGAGAAATGTGTTTATACAATAACTATTTAATAGTTTTAATATAGATGTATTGACTTATCTCCCGTTTTATAATGCCACAATTACTAACAAAAAATAAACTGTAAAAATATTTCAACTTTGATTGCAAAATATTGATTTAAAGGGACAGTCCAGACCCCCTAATGCACTTTAGCTTGCTGAACTCATTGTGTGAAAAGTGTGTACTTTTTTTTCATTTTACAAAAAAAATAGAAATTGGCACTTTTATAAATCAACCTCGTTACATCCCCTGGCTGTCAATCAGACAACCGGTTCTGTTACTTCCTGGTTTGGTTAGCTCAGTGGAGTGAAACTCAAGAGGCTGGCAATTGCCCAGAGCACCTGCCATGTAAATACTTCTTATTGAGCTGCATTGGGAAATCTGTAATTGGACAACCGCAGAAATTGAGAGCTGTGGTTATGAGGGGGGAGCTTGCAAATACTTCAGACAAAAGATCTGCAAATTTTGCAGACAGTTTTTAGATACATCCCCAATCAAAAATTGCGTAATTAAATGCATGTATGTTTTTTCTTGTTGAGGGCAAGAGGGGAGGGGGGTTACCTACTAAACAGTGATTTTTTTTAGGGGAGTGCAAGGCAGAGGATTGTTCCTTTAAATCACGGTCCTACTTTTTGGATGATCTTACCTTAACCTGTTGTTGATGTTTAAATTTATCCAAATCCTTTCCATCTCTCTCAGACAGTATTTGCTCAGCTTCACATAACCAGTAGTTTAGATCATTAATGTCATCTTGTAATTTTAACCACTTTTCCAAAGATCTATCAAATTTCCTGTGTACAGAAAAAAAAACAAGTTTGAAAACAAGCACACTGTCATATAAATGACATTATAAGCAAATGTTAATCACATATGTAATGTTTTTCATTTACTGTAGATTTCAATCTCTTACCTCCCAACAGCATGCACAATTGTTCGAACTTAAACCTTGTAAAGCAATGTAATTCTAAATGTATCCCATAAGCCACAGACCATAAGACCATAAATACCTGCTCACATTGTCCAGTACTAGCATATATCCTGCAGAGAAACAAATGTATCTGCCTGAACTGTAAATAACAGTCCTCTCCCATCTCCCACACTCTACATAAATGCTTGAAGGCAAAACTTAATGGATGTACCAAGGAAGTATGGTACACTATACAAGGCCATTCACTATACTCTGCATTATAGTGAATTATTAGCTGACCAGGAAAGCTAAGCTGATCTATAAACAATTCTAATACATTAGCTATATTAGCAATTTAAATTACAGTTTGCTACAATCTGAATTGTAGCAAATAACTATATAGATTTTATAAAGGCTGCGATAAGAGTGTGATATGTCCACTGACATTAAGTCCATATACAAATATAGCTTTTATATTCGGGTGAATTTTTCTTTACAAAGCTGCATTTGCACAGATGCTATAAGATTCCTTCGTTTTCCATTTGTGTATTTTTTTTTTTGTCACACCTTTTGTATGTGCTTCTCTTCTCTATTATTAAGTCAAGCTTTATCAAATGAAAAACATCTTATCCCCTTAAGGACATAGCTTCAAAAGCTTGTCTTACCCTTAAGGACACAAGCCATTTGTAAATTTTTTGCTGTTTGTGTTCAAATGTAATGTGCATCTCTGTCATTTATTGCACCAACACTGTTTTTTTAGAGGGCAAAAAGGGCTTTAATTTGATGTCACATATACATAGATAAATTCTCATTCATTATAAAAAAACATGCCCCCCCCCCAAAAAAAAAAAAAGAAATGCTATTATTGCCACAGTTTTAGCAATAATAGCATGTGCATAATATGTCCAGCTTACGAAAAGTAATTCAAAATAAATTAATTTATGTGTCTTGATTTATAGACACATATGTGTAGGATTTCAGCTTATTTTGAAAGTTACAGGACACAAAATACAAGGACTAAAATAAAATTTCAATGTGAAACAATTTTAGAAGTTGGTATGTCTTGTAGGTTTAGTAGCCATCACAGAAAACAAAATTGCCATATAAAAGTATATATTTATATAAAGTAGATATCACAGGCTATTTACCCAAGCTTATTTTAACACTTTTAATGTAGCCATTTAATCACCAATCTCTGCTAAATATTGGAGTACAATTGTGTTTTTTCTCATTCTGTCATTCACACATATAACAAGGTTTTTGTAATGTGTATTTCGTAAAGCTGGTGTGTGCTATTCCTGCACAGAACCCCATATTGTGTTTAGCTACCTCTGCTGAGTATAACGATGCCCCCCATTGTATGCCTTTGGCACTTTTCTGTAAAGCTACAATGCCATATAAGAGACAAGGCTGTTTCTGTTTCTATAGTTAGAATTGTCATAGATGGATTTGACAGGCTTATGTCTCATTTTGGGGTATTATAGCAGTTTGACTGTTCAAATAACCCCACACCCCACATACATAGGGGTATCATTGTACTAAGGAGATGCTGATGGACACATATTGGGGTGTTCTTTGTCATTAACACATAACAGGAACTAAGAATCCATGCCTAAAGTACAATGTGAGAGAAAAATAACACAAAAATTGACTACCCCCTACCGAACATGAAAATAATGACCCTTAATGTGAAAGGGCTTAATACCCTTTGTAAACATAGCCTACTACTCAGAGAGATCAGGAAAGCAGGCATAGATATAGCATGTGTCCAGGAGACACACTTCAGCAGAGGGTACATGCCAGCTATATATAATAAGTACTACCCGACCCAGTTCCATGCCCTGTCCATAAACAAGTCGAAGGGTGTCTCAATTTTTATACATAAAGATACATCCTTTACGCTACACAGGAAAGTCATTGACACACCAGGCATATTTATCATCCTTGTGGGGCTATTCAATAATACACTGCTTACACTGGCTACAACTTACTTCCCTAACGCAGAAGCTAAACAATACCTCCAAAAGCTCCTCTTAACCATAGATGAGAACAAAATGGGAGGCTTGATATTATGTGGGGATTTTAATTTTATCCAATCGCCGACTCTTGACACTACAGCTCGACCCACAAGCCACAGGAAAAAACAAATACACGACTTGTGCAAAACTACAACTAAAATACTAGAACAATATGGTCTATACAACGCCTGGCGTACTCGGCACCCCTCACTAGTGGACTACACATTTCATTCCAAGGTTCATAACACGTACACCCGCATAGACACATTCTTTCTAGACAGCACCTCCCCACCCCAGCTACAGGACTGCACAATTGGGGAAATTACTTGGTCTGACCACGGTCCGGTCCACCTGCACCTCCATGACGAGTTTCAATTCATAGGTAAAGGACAATGGTGCCTTAATGAGTCCCTGTTGACAGATGACACCTTTAGAGACTCTGTTCAGACAGCGCTGACTGACTACTTTCAAACCAATGATACAGGGGAGGTCTTAGACGAAGTAGTATGGAGTGCTCATAAAGCAGTCATTAGGGAACTTTTTTTACAGAGGTCTTCCTATCTTAAACAGAGGAACCAACTTGCACTGCTAGAAGCCTACAAGGCACTAGCCACGCTCTCCACAAAAAACAAGGAACAACTCGCACAGATATACCTGACAAAAATTACCGAGTTGCACTCGACCACCGCCCATATAAATGCAAAAAAAAAAAAAACGATTACTTTATAAACTCAAAGCCACCACATACCACTGCTCCGGTAAAGCCACTAAATTCCTGGCAGCAAGACTCAGAACTAGACTGGCCCAAACTAAAATCTCCCATATAGTAGACGAAGATGGCAGGAAACATATAGATCCGCTGGCAATTAGTAACACATTTGCCAGCTTTCACTCCAAATTATATAACCTGAAACATAATGATAACATGAACCACCCCCAACCCTCGGACATAGACCAATACTTAGCAGACATCACACTACCTAAAATATCAGAAAAACACACTCGGACCCTTCTGAAACCGATCTCCCTAGCACAAATCATACAAATCATTAACCAACTCCCTCCAGGGAAGTCTCCGTGTGCAGATGGTCTCCCGAACTCGTACTACAAGAAGTTCAGCGCCTCTCTGGCACCGCAACTCCTAAAGGTGTAATGCTGCGACCTCTGGCCGCTTACCCTTTGAAATGCTGGTAGCCACAATAGTAACGATCCTCAAGCCTGACAAGTCCCCAGACTCCTGTAAAAATTACAGACCAATATCCCTTTTAAATACTGATGCAAAGCTCTACGCCAAAATCCTAGCGAATAGACTTAGCCCACTCTTACCACATTTAATACACGACGACCAGACGGGCTATGTAAAAAGCCAACAGGGCCTCAACAACACTAGGAAGCTCACTGTAGTGCAGCGTGAACTGGAGAGGTCTAGCCTGGGAGGTCTACTCTTAGCACTGGATGTGGAGAAAGCATTTGACCGCCTCAGCTGGACCTTCCTGAGGCAAGTTTTAGATAAGTTTGGGTTTCCCCCACAGGTAACCAGGCACATTTTTGCCCTGTACTCTGCGCCCACCGCACGGGTCACCCAGACAGGATTTTTATCTCTCGCCTTTGAAATCACAAATGGGACGAGATAGGGGTGCCCCCTATCCCCGCTCCTATATGTCCTTGCGTTGGAACCCCTACTGCACCTCAAACGACAAGATGAGGCAATACAGGGTAGCAAACAGATTAAGATCAGTGCGTTTGCTGATGACGTACTACTTTATATTGCAAACCCTCAAGACTCCCTACCCACATTAATGCGGTTACCTATGGGCAGGTTGTATACTACTCGGTCAACGCAACCAAAACACAAGCCCTACCCATAGGTATTCTAGGCTCGCTCTACATACCCTATCTTCCACGTATGACTTTCGAATGGAGAACAGACTCCATACGCCACCTAGGACTAACAATCACCAAAAACCCGGCAAATCTCATGGCAGCCAACTATGTCTCGGTTTGGAACAAATGCAGCCAGTTACTGAAACAATGGACACCGATGTAACTGTCTTGGACAGACCGCATCGCGGCATTAAAAATGTCCATATTGCAAAGGCTGTTGTACCTGTTCCACACTATCCCCCTCCGCCTCCCCTCTTCCTACTTAAAAACGATCCAGGTTGACATAGGTAGATTTGTCTGGGCAGGGGGGAAAGGCCCGTGTACCACTACAGATCTTACAAGCCCCCAAGAAAATGGGAGGCATAGCATTGCCCAACATGCAAACGTATTACCATGCAGCAGTACTAGCCACGGCTATACCGCATTTCATTTCTGGATCCAGGCCACACTGTGTGTCACTAGAAGCAGACTCAATGGGAAACCACGAGCTCTCACACCTACTCTGGACCCCGACACACCTTAGACCAAATCTAATCTTGTCTCCCCCCAAGTCCTATTCCAGATATTGGACAAATAGAGGCCACAACTTGGCAGCACCAACTGCCACTCCCTAGCGACCCCCCTCAGAGCTCTACCATACATGATACCCACGTTTAACCCATTCCCATGGCTCTGCAAGGGCGCCACACATCTCTTTCACCTATTCAAGGCAACTACACTGATAGACCACCCCGGCCTAATCGATAAATACGCTCTCCCTCAGTCCTCACTATACTCGTACTTGCAACTGAAGGAAAGAGGTGCCCAGGCCCCGTTAGGGACACGGCTAGGGTTACTCCATGGGAACAAATGTGTATCACGGCAAAGACCCTGCCGCATTGTAAACCGATCTCCATGTGCCACAGCTCCATCTCAAACTACTATCACTTCTCCACTACTAAATACGCCCAACAATGGGAAGGTGATCTCCAATGCATGATACCACCTGCAAACTGAAACAGCATTTTGACCGACCCTCTTAAACTGTTAAAATCAACTTCCCACATAGAACAACACCGAAAGATTCTCTATCGGTGGTATTTAGTACCGACAAGGTTACATAAGATCTTCCCCGCTACCTCCCCACTTTGCTGGAGATGTTGCAGCGTGGAGGGATCGATGTATCACATTTGGTGTAGCTGTCCACACCTGAACAAATACTGGACAGAAGTCCACGACCTAATCCAAAATGTTACACACCGCCCATTCCCATTCACCCCGAGATCTTGCCTAATACTAGCTCCCCCCCCGGGAGATGCATTTACATAAGAGGAAGATGGCACTTCACATAGCCTTATCGGCATAACAATTAATTGCGAGAAGATGGAAATCTCGAACTCTGCCCACCAGGGAAAATCTAATTGAGGAAATACACAAACAAAGTGTCTACAAGACTTTCTATAAGTCCCTTTTACCCTCTTCTATACTTTACCGTAAAACATGGGAGCTCTAGCATGAATGGAGGTCGGGTGTCGTACATACTCTGTAAACCGAGAAGGAGGTTGCGGGCTCCCTGGCCGCATTGACCTACACAGCTATTGTGGAGAGAGAGGCGGCAGGGACCCCCTGCCACCCTAAGATACATGCATATAACACGCAAAGCTCTATGAAAGGTAATGTAATATGCTCTACACTGTATACTGGTTCAAACAATGTGATGCAACCCCTCTTCCCCCCCTCCCTGTTTTACCTTCTGTACCCTCTCACTATGTTACATATAAGTGAATGACGCTACTTGGAACCATCTCACCTTTCTCTTCTGTACCCATCCCCCATTAATACAGACAAAATAAAAATTGTGAAATTCAAAAAAAAATAATTACTACCCGAAGATTTGACAAAGACTGGTGGTAGAATTAATGCATGGAAAGTGTTAACATGCCACCATCTGAAATATCCTAGGGTGTCTACCTTTCAAAAATATATGGTTTGATGGGGGTAAATTACATTGGCCGGCTTCACAAATGTCCCAAATAGGACATGGGTGCATGATGACCAGCTGTGATAATTCCAAGTTGGAAAACTGGAATGCGCACCCTCCAAATAAGGTCTTTTAGCCCCCAGAGACCCTGACACACCTATACATGGGGGGTATCACTGTACTCAGGAGATGTTGCTGAACACATATTGGGGTGTTCTTTGGCAGTAATACTTAAGTTCTCCGTATATGTATTCTTAAATTGCTATAAGTGTCAAAAAAGTGTCAAAAAAATCACCAATTAGTATTTTTTTTTTAAATTGCGTTAATTTTGAAAAAAAAAATGGTTTGAAAATAGCAAAGTGCTACTTGTACTTATAGCCCTATAACTATAAAAAAAAGCTAAGAACATGTTAACATTGGGCATTTCTAAACTCAGGACAAAATTTAGAAACTATTTAGCACAAGTGTTTTTTTGGTAGATGAGTAATAGATTTTGGTGATCAAAGTTAGAAAAAGGGTGTTGTTTTACATTTTGTCATCATATTTTATAATTTATTTTATAGTAAATTACAGGATATCATGAAAATAATGGTATATTTAGAAAGACCATTTAATGGAGAGAAAAATGGTATGTAATATGTGTGGGTACAGTAAATGAGTAAGAGGAAAACTACAGCTTAACACAAACACCGCAGAAATGTAAAAAGAGCCCTGATCCTTAACGGTAAGTAAATTGAAAAACGGTCTGGTCACTAAGGGGTTAATATATAATTAATTCACCAGCAAGCAACACATGTTTAAAAAAATACTTATTTCTATAGGAGCAACATTCTATCCATCCTAGTTGCTAGTGTAGCTATTATGCATAATAGAATTTGTCACCTTGGTAGCAGGGAAAAGTTAGGACTAGAAAAGTAAGTAAGCATAACAAGATAACAAAAATTAAGAACAGCTTCCTCTTGGTTGAGCAGACTATGCTCACGTCACCAAAGCAAATGTGATTGAATCCCTGTGGCCAAACAGCACCAGGTCTAAGCAATAACAGTACTGCAAATGGTTTGTGGAAAATTACATTAAATTGCAAGGAAGAAGCGGATGCAGTTTTCTTTTGACCACTCTCGCACACATAATATGCTGCATTCTATTAGTGCTTAAAACTGTTTATTTTTATTACCACTTATTCTTTCAGTATGCCTGATATAGAGTTTAAAGTACTATATATGCCATTAAGTTATGTCCACAGGAACATAACATTTAAAAAGGAACAAAATGACTTACATTGAAAGATAATTTATACCGCCTATAAGTGTAAAATAATTAGCACAGCAATATATTATCGACCTAAAGTATGGGAGTATGGGAGCAAGGACAGATTTATCTCTCTTTGCACTAAAGTATGGGAGTTATTCACTAAGCTAAGAGCATGTTCACAAGCTGATTCCACATTTGACCTCAGTGGACTTTAGTTAACTGGTAATTGTGAGAGAAACACTTAAAAAATATACCCAGATGAAAGAGAACACTCAGCCAGGGAGAGGAGACGGGAGACCCTGCCGCACCTAAACCCGACAGACAAAACGCATATCTAGCCAAACACCTCACGAACAAAATAGACGCGGAAACAGCTCAAACACTGGAAGAGCCCATAACACCTGAGGAATGAGCCCTGGCACTGAAAACAGCCAAGAATGGGAAAAGCCTGGGCCCCGACGGCTACACCATTAAGTACTACAAAACCTACTATAAAACATCTACTTAACATGCTAAATGCCATCAAGGAGGGGGGGGAACCTCGCCCAGAACACCCTAAAGGCGCACATTGATACCCAAAGAAGGCAAAGACCCCACGGAATGTCCAAGTTACCGACCGATCTCCCTGTTGAATACGGACTTGAAACTTTTCGCCAAAATAATGGCTCTCCGCATCCAACCCCTCCTGCTGAAGCTGATACACCCGGACCAGGTTGGATTTGTCAAAAATAGAGAGGCCAGAGACAACACCACCAAAGTAATCAACCTAATGTATGCGGCCAGGATACAGACAACGCCAGCACTTCTAATCTCCACCGACGCGGAAAAAGCATTCGATAGGGTAGACTGGACCTTCCTATTCGTGACGCTACAACACCTAGGGTTCGGCCCCAACATGAGGACGTGGATCGCAGCTCTCTACAACAAACCGACGGCGTGTGTCTATGTCAACAGCACACTATCAAAACCATTCCAGATACACAATGGCACCCGACAGGGATGCCCCCTCTCACCTCTGCATTTTATACTTAGCCTGGAGCCATTCCTGAACGCGGTACGCAGCAGACCGGACATTAGAGGCATACAAGGACAGTGGGGGGAAAGTAAGATATCGGCTTACGCCGACGATCTACTGTTTACAGTTCCCAGCCATCATGCACGAATTCGAGGACTACAACGCACTCTCCAATTTGAGCATCAACTATACAAAATCGGAGATATTAAATCTAGGCTGCGAACATGCCCTAACGACAAACCTAAAAGCGCGATACCCATTCCACTGGTGTAAAGACGCGATAAAATACTTAGGCATATGGCTCACTGCAGACCCACACCGCATATTCAACCACAACCCCCCCCCCCCCCCCTCCTTGACCGCATACTTAACCCCTTAAGGACCAAACTTCTGGAATAAAAGGGAATCATGACATGTCACACATGTCATGTGTCCTTAAGGGGTTAAAGACCTCGGAGAATGGGACATACCGCACATCACCTGGCTGGGACGAGTAAACGTTCTCAAAATGAACGCCCTGCCACGCTTCCTATACCTGATGCAAACACTCCCAATTTTCATCCACAGACTTCCTAGCCCAAATACGTACAGCCTTCACGAGATATGTCTGGAGGAACAGAACGGCTAGAATAAAATACGACATCCTCACAAAACCCAAACCACAAGGGGGCCTTGGACTCCCCGATCTCAACAAATATCACAGAACCATCCACCTCCAACGAATTGCCGAATGGACCTTAAGGGCGGAAGTTAAGCTCTCGATCGCCATAGAGGCAAGCTTCACCCAACCCCCACTCCACACACTACCATGGACGCCCCCACAACAGATAAGGGGACATGGAAAGGGACATCCCACAATATCAGCCACCCTAATGGTCTGGAAGAAAATAGCAGACAACAAAGAACTCGCCCCCCCCGACATCCCCCTTGTACAATATCACAGACAACCCTAGATTTCACATGATCAACAGCAACCAAACCATGATGAGCCTAGGCCTACCGACCCCATGCAGGCTACAACATCTCCTGGCAACAGGGAACATCCCCCCCACTAACGGAATTACCTACACCCGAACCCCCACCCCGATAACTACACTCAGGTACCATCAACTAGTAAGCGCACTAAAAACAATACCAGATCTCCAAACTGCGGCAAGACCACTCACCCCGTTCAAAGAACTTATGCACCCAGGCGGCGCCCATGCCACACGCCATATCACTACTTTACCAAATGCTGAACACACCGAGGGGAGACGCCCAACCGCCATACTTTGTAAGATACTGGGAGAGAGATCTTGGGCACCCATTAACCCAAGACCAGTGGACCACAATGTTCACAATGACGTACAAAACCTCCATAAGCACCAAATACCAGGATTCGGGGTACAAGATGATATCACACTGGTATAAAACCCCCGAGAAACTCGCGACCATGCACGCATCGAGCGCGCAGGAATGTTGGAGATGCGGAACCGAATTGGGCATTCTATACCATATCTGGTGGACATGCCTCGGATCCAGCCTTTTTGGAAGGAGATTCATCAAGCAGTCACCACACTAACAGACAACGCAGTCGAACTCACACCAGAAAACTACCTGCTATACCTGACACCCCTACCACTAGCTACATACAAAAAAACAATCACACCGTACCTAATCAACGCAGCACGCAGTCTGATCCCAGCATTCTGGAAAAAGACCGCAATCCCATCTATGAAGGACTGGATAACGAGGTTTGAAGACATGAGAACCATAGAAGAACTAATCCTAACAGCCAGAGGACAAACCCAGAGATACCAAAAGATATGGTTTCACTGGCTTCGATGGCTAACGACCAGACAACCATAAAATACCCATTCCTGAAGAACAGAAAACGGAGGTAGGACCCAAGGTACCAAAGAAGAATCCCAGGGACACGACCGGACACGGACGCAAGGACCCCCATCGAACACCGATGGGGAACGAGGGGTGTCTCCGTCTAGCTCCGGACCGGGGGAGGAGGCTACGGGCGGGGTGTGTGGATGGGGACCCTCGGACACCTCCCCCCCTCCATATGGCCTTGGCCCCAGAACTACTAGCCAGGAACGCTCACACACCCTAGTGTGACCAACCCTGGTGCTTCCCCCACCGCAGGAACCCCGCGCAACAATGCACTGACACGCACCACTCCCACGCATACCCGCAGCCAAAGCTCAGAGACTCACATGCCACACACCAGGGGAGAAACGGGGCCTGACCCCGAACAACCCTGATACCCACCATAGTGCCCCATTATCCCATCACACACCCAAACAAGGGACGGCTCTCCCTAACGTAAGGAGACATACGACAGGAATCCCCAGGACACTTCCACATAGCCACATTAGCCGCTCTGCCAACTCATTAACAGCACACATATCCCTGGCACAGGGGACACCCTCACACAGGGACACGAAAGAATAACGAAAAGGGAGACGAAGGGACCTAAGCAAGTAGACACACGATTAGAGACGACTAACGGAAGTAACTAGCGAGATAGGCAATACAACAGCCTTTGACAGACTAAACATGAAGCCAGAAGAAATACATGAAAAGGAAGTTTAGGACACTCGAGACACCAACACACCAGACACTAGGAGAGACAACAAGGGAGACCAAACCAGAAAACGGGAAACAATCCCCAGACAAGAAAAGAGACACGAGTACACCAAAACAAGCACAGCCCAAAAACCTCACTACTCCGTCAAGCATGTAAAGAACCCAGACATGGACGACCACCAGAGATCCCCACAAAAACAACTGGTACTCTCCCTACACAACCCCTAGTAACCGAGACCACAGAGAAGCTATGCTTAAAACTCCTGGGAATGTGCAACCTTCTCCAATGACACGCTACTACAAAACATAATGACACAATAATGAAATGTTCCTCTACGTGACCATCAACATTGGATTACTATGTTTTATAAATGTTATGAATATTTTGTAACAACTGAAGACATACTTAAACATGCTTGTAAAATGTCCATGCACGCTTAATAAAAACCTTTGGAATGAAAAAAAAAAAAAAAAAAGAAAGAGAACACTGATAATTTGAGTTCCCTGTATTTAAACTCTAATTAACTAAATATACTGAGATGTAGTCACTTCTTGTATTAATAATATTCCTGTACAAATATCTAATTCATTTAATCTGTTACTGAAATTTATATTTTCCTAAAAAAAGTTTTTAGGTGTATATGAGCATTCTACTATATCTGCGTAATTTTATTTGCCAACCATAATGGGTAAAAAAAATAATCTTGAAATAAGTTCTAAATTATGCTTTATTATTCAATTATTCAGGATAAAGATGTTGTGGACTTAAGAATTACTTGTGTTGGCATTCTGCATTCGTAATTACATGCAGTGGAGGAATATATAGTCTACACAGCATAGTAACAATCTGATAATTCTACCCAGAAAACGCACATGTTTTGACATTCAGGGAATTGGAAGTTGATTTAATTAGCATTTGACATGTGATCTACAACAAATTTGCACCCTTAATTGTGCAAATTGCTTTGCTTTACTAGCATTAGGGATTTATTATGGCAAATCAATTGTGGACAAAGAATACATCATTTACTGTATAATACCTACATTTCACTAGAGATTTATAAGCTACTCACAAGCCAATTTGCAGGTCAGTAAACTAAACTATGGGTATGATCTGCCAAACTTGCTGTTTGCTTATACAAAGCTTACTATATAATGATCAATTTAAGAAGTTACCATTAACTCATTTTTTTCTGTGTAATTGGCCTTAACTATTAGGGCCTCCCTGGTGTGTATGAAACATATACTAATTTTCTAAGGAGTACAATATTATACTATAAGCACCAAAACCTCCTCTACTCATTGCATTGGTTATCATTCAAGGAGGTTCATTGTTACTGTGATGCTAGCGGTTTAAGACTGACCATTGTTCCTTGATTTTAAAGGAAGAAGTGTCATTCAATCAAATCCAACTGGAAAGCACAAACCAGGCATATAACACACTGTAAACTATATAAAAACTCGATTTCTGGGGAAGGGGCCTGACTGCTGCTTGAGATAGTTGCATGGGGATGGAGCTCTTCCTGGAAAGATACTTATAAAGTCTAATATGAAACATTACTGCTATTTAATCTTCCTGAATACTTACCCATACCCCTGGGAATTACTCTGTGGCTTAATTTGCATCGATTTCCCTGCAACCGGTGATCCCAGCTCATGCCTGATTTCCCTGCGGCCTATGAATCCACTTGATGATGGGGAGGTGGCCGATCTTCAGCCTTGACCTGGAACCAGGGATATTTGACTATGGTTCCCCTCCCCTATTGGACTGGCAGGGATATCCTGGTCTTCACTGAGGTATTGAGGTGGTCCTCTGGCTTACCGGTGAACCAGACTGATTGAAGCCTGGTGGTCAAGATAGCTGCTATGCTGCAAACTACAGCCAAGAGATCTTCCCACAGTTGCTCACACACAATGAGTCGCTACTCATGGCTTTTGATCGCATCTGCCAGGAATTATGGGTAAAGCTTAATACTTAACCCTTAACCCTACTCCTGCGGACTGAGTCGTATCTCCCTGGGTCCGTCCTGTTAATCGACACAGTGCCTCTGAGCCTATACCACGTGTCCCCAGAGGGAAGTTGCGGAAAAGACGACGCAAGCAGCCATCGAAATGGAAGAAAATACTCGCCGATATTACCTCCACACTTTCCTCAACTCACCCAGACAATGGAGACGCACGTCCCTTCTGTCCCAACACAGCCTGCCTTATCCGGAGGCCTCCAATTCATGCAGCTGGCTATTCAAGATTGAAAAGCAGTGGCAGCGAGCTCTTGCTAACCTTCTAGGGGAAACACAGCCAGACTGTCCAAAATCATGGGAGCTGTGGAAGGGCTACCTTGAAAGTGCGAATAATGGCAGAAGCTGGGACTCTCCATCCAGGGGTATAGGATGAGTGATCCCAAGATCTAACCTGCAACCTAGTTGTTTTCTTTGTTATTTATGTGCACACTCTTTGATATAACCTAAACAATTTACGTATTTATTGTGCCATACTTGATAATATGCAACTGTTACATTTAATTACTCAGTGGTATATGCATCTTGAAATCTTCTACAGGTCTATTCTTCAACATTTTATATTTTTCTCTATTCAATTGACCAGTATAACACTCTTGTTATAAATATCTCTCTCTATATGTATAAAATTAGTGCAGTATCATCTACATGTCATCTACATTCTACATCTATGTACAGTATTATTATTTATACTCATGTGAAATGTTACTGCAAAATTGCATGTTATACTCAGCACTGCAGAAACAAAGAATTAAAAAACAAAAACTAGGTTTCTAGCACATACAGTTGAAAAGGATAGACAGCTGAAACACCCAAACTGGGTGTTCTGGTCCAGTAGAAAGTATGTAAAATAAGAAGAGGGGGGGTAGCATCTTTATATATTTTCTGAGGCAGATGCGTTCTCAGAAGTAGTAGATTATGTGGAAACAGAAGAATCCAGCAAAATATAGTGTAGTATGTCTAACATAAGAAATCAATATATAAATGCACATTGGCGGTACTTGGATGCACAGTGGCGGTACAATCCCAGCCTAAGGATATTCAGTTTTTTTTTACAAAAGTGCTTCCATGCAAAGGGCCTCCAACTAGGTGTGGCGGCTCAAGAGGCTATCTCACAAGAAGTATAGAACAAAAATTAGGTTTTGCTCAATCCACGGCACCTGGTTGGAGGTCCTGCATCGAAGAATTTTAATAAAAGAAGACATTGATTATCCTTATACAAAGAATCTAGATTGTATTAGGCATTCAAGTAGAGCAAAGTGTGCTTCGTTTCCAGTGATCAAAGCAATTTTCCCACAATTCTCACCTTTGATTCGTGATCTAGCGATGCTTCCTGTCAGTATTCCCAAACGTCCTGTCACTTAGACAGAACGCCGGAGAAACGACCGAATTTCATCCTAACAGAATGAGAACAGTTTCTCCATTCGTGTTAGGACGCAATTCGGGACTTTGTTCGGATAGGAAACTCCGATCCTATTCATGCCGCGTCTGCATCATGGAGCTCCCTAATTCCTACGGTATCAGGGAGCTAAATACCAAAAGATTACTTAGTATTAGATTACCTAGTAAAGAGTAAGCAGCCTAAGCGGCAGGTGGGTGCCCTAAATAAAAATAAGTGGAAGGCCTATGGTCCTCAATGGCCCCCACCCATGAGCAGCGGGTGGGGGCCTTAAATGAAAATGGGGGACCAATTGTCCTCCCCCTCAGTCCCCACCCATGAGTGGCAGGTGGGGGCACTAAATTATAATAAGGGGGAGGACCTATTGTCCTCCCCCTTGCCCCCACCCCTGAGCGGTGGGTGGGGCCCTAAATAACAATAAGGGGGAGACCTATTGTCCTCTCACGCAGCCCCCACTCCTGAGCGATGGGTGGGGGCCCTAAATAACAATAGGTGGTGAACTATTAGCCTTCCCCCCAGACCTCCCTGAGTGGCGCGTAAGGGCCGTAAATAACAAAAAGGAGGGGAACCTATTGTCCTCCCCCGGCCCCCACACCTGAGAGGTGGTTGGTGACCCTAAATAACAATAAGGGGGGAGGACTTATTGTCCTACCCCGGCCTCCATCCCTGAGCGGCAGGTGGGGGCCCTAAATAACAATAAGGGGGGGAACCTATTGTCCTCCCCCCGGTTCCCACCCCTGAGCAGTGGGTGGAGGCCCTAAATAAAAATGGGGGGACCTATTGTCTCCCCCAGCCACCAACCTTGAGCGGTGGGTGGGGGCCATAAATAAAAATGTTAACTCCTCCCCAGGTGACTAAGGGTCCCCAAGCCCCTAGTCACCCCTCCACCCAAAAAATAAAAAATAAACCCCTACCTACCACCCTCACCCTAAAAATAGTGAGGTTGGAACAAAGAACTAAATACCTGTAAAAAGAAAATAAAACTTACCATTTTATGTCTTCTTTTTCTCTAAAATC
The DNA here is from genome assembly GCF_036172605.1 of Pelobates fuscus. Lineage (NCBI taxonomy): Eukaryota > Metazoa > Chordata > Amphibia > Anura > Pelobatidae > Pelobates > Pelobates fuscus. The sequence continues at coordinate 299,189,863 of NC_086317.1, read as the reverse complement.
TTATTTTTTCAGTCCCAAAAAAGGCCAAACAATAGTCCATAATACCTGTAACAGATCCCTACCAACCTCTGGTGGATGTGAAACAAACAAGGGGATTACAACTTACACATCCATTCGTTCCATTCCTCTGTTCGTCTGGTTCCGTGCGAATTTCACGTGTAATGCAGAGGTGGCCGCCATTTCGGGACTTTCCACGTGTTCGCGGCCATCTTGTGTGCGAACAGCGGTGTTTGCCTGTAACCGCATGGAACTGAAAACGGATACGCAAACAGGCGAACACCGCTGAATCCTCCAGACCTCCATAAGTTCGTACGGAAACTACCGAACGTCCCCTCGTTCGGTAGTTATATGCAATCATCTATGGGGATTCCAGCGAACCCCGCGATTCGCATGGATGGCCAGAGTATCATACCTTTTTACCGTGCGAACGGAGACCGACCGCAAGGCCAAAACTCATGGAACTAATTTCGGCTAGTTGGTCTGTGCGGTCGGTCAAAACTTTGGAACGTTGTATCTCCCGAACTGTACATCCGAATGGGGTGATTTTTGGATATATTGTCCCCCTGAAGGAGAGCTATCCAGCGCTACCGGATTTAAAGCTGTACCCCCTGTTTTTGGGGTACATCCAGAACTGGTGGAAAAATGTAGACATTTTAATTGGGTTATGTAGTTATCTGAGGGGAGGAGACGTGGGGGTGTTACCATCTGTATTATTGGTTGTTTTCATCCTCCCCCTGGGAGTGTTCTGTGTGTATCTATTTCTAATAAAAAGCAGGCTGGGTGTTCCAGTCCTCAGTTCATCTTGACCCTTCAAAACGTAGCCTCGTCTCGTTCTTGGAAGGGGATTATTTGGGAATATTATTCTGCTCCTGTTTACAGCTGAACCTGCTCCTCACTCTGGATATCGTGGATGGGATTACAGCAGCCTACTTCTCCACAGCAGCTTGCAGGGAAAAAGGACGTCTTCAACGGCAGAAACCCTCTCTCTATCTGGGTAGCCGTTACAATACCCATCGCACTTTGAAAATAAAATAAAAAACCAGAGAGCAAAAAAAAAAAAAAATACGACAAAAAAAAAACCTGACGCTAAAAAATAACCCATCTTCACAGATGGGGGGCATGGCGCAGAATGAGCTCTGCAGGGTGGGGGAAGGCTTATAAAGTCTTCCCATGCCCTGCAATTAGGCTCAGAGCGCTCCGATTGGTTGGTTTAAGCGAACCAACCAGAGTGCTCTGACAGGTAAATGAAGAGACTGTCACCGCATTCTGACCAATCAGAGTGCTCTGTGTAATTTTACACAGCATGGGAAAGTTCTTTAGAATTTTCCCATGCTGTGTAATTTGACTCATAACAACACTCTGATTGGTTGCTATCACGAATAGGATCAGAGTTTCATTCATTAGAATGAAATTCTGATCCGAACAAAGTCCCGAATTGCGTCCTAACACGAATGGAGAAACTGTTCTCATTCTGTTTGGACGAAATACGGTAGTTTCTCCGGCGTTCTGTCTAAGTGACGGGAATACTGACAGGAAGAATCGCGACATCATGGATCAAAGGTGAGAATTGTGGGAAAATTACTTTTTTATCACCAGAAACAAAGCGCACTATGCTCCTCAGCTGGTCAAAGCTGGTCAAGCATAGGAAACCTCCATAAGACAAAGTAGTCTCTACTTTGTCTTATGTTTGAAAGAAAACTAGAGCAGACAGGAAGAAATGAAGAACAGATCCTGACAGAGGGAGAGAAGATGAATCAATTAAAGAACGGTAAGTTCGGCATGACGTTGCCGCTTTAATACTGTTCACAGGGACAACAATGCAAGGGGACATGTCACCTTGGGGTCTTTGTAAAAGTGCAAAGAACTCACAATTGGCAATGCCATTTCAAAATCTCTTCATATGAGTAAAATATCTTTATATTCAAATATAATATTAAAATATTACACCATAATGGTGCCTGGGGCCATTATCCCTTTAAAAAACTCTTTATAAAAATAGATTATTATATTATAATAGATTATTTAAGGACCTGACAACGTGGCATGACATTCTTTATTATTGCAGGCATAGTTATTAAATTATACTATAAATGATATAAAACATTATCATTAAGTAGAAAAAATAAGTTTAACAAACAGTTATCAGAAGTGAATTCAAATCATGTCCTTTTCAAATGTAATTCAATAATTTCTGCCACCATGCAGTGGATAATATAATGCAATTACCTACTTGTCTAAAACAGTGCAAACACAAGCATCTTTTTGTGTTTACAGTCGGGTGGATTCCTTGTTCCTAAGAAATTAAGTAATGTAATGCTTTCTAACCGACAGTGGAGTGTTCATAAGAAATGGGGCATTGCTCATAATGTGTTTAGCAAAGGCTCTCTGTGAATGATCTTAATGAATTCATAGGCTATGCTTATCCTTCTGTAACTACATCAGAATACATTTAGATGATATAAAATGTGAATAACTGACACATACACACAACACACATGCATACAGGAAGAAAAAGAGTGAACTAATACAAACAAACATCAAATAGGAAGAAAAAGTGCCTAGGCATACACATACATATGCAGAAATAATTTAAGGAATTAAGGTGCTAACATACACTGAGTAGTGTACACATATATAGAAATACATACATTGTACATTATTATTATATTATTTATATAGCGCCAACAAATTCGGCAGCACTTTACAGTGGGTGGATGAACAAACATGTAGTTGTAACCAGACAAGTTGGACACACAGGAACAGAGGGGTTGAGGGCCCTTATCAATGAGCTTACATGGTATAGGGAGTGGGGTAAAGTGACACAAAATGTAAGGATATTATTAGATTAATGGCAGTTGCAAGAGAGGTATCAGTCAGGAGCTATTAACAGTTTAATTGATACGCTTTTATGAAGAAGTGGGTTTTTAATAATTTTTTTAAGGAGTGGAGACTGGGTGAGCATCTAACAGAGGAGGGAAGTGAGTTCCACAGGAACAGGGCAGCCCTCGAGAAGTCTTGAAGGCGAGCATCAGAGGTGGGAGAACGGACAGAAGATAGACGTAAGTCTTCAGCAGAGCGTAAGGGCCTAGACGGGATATCATTGTGTATTAGGGAGGATAGATAGGTGGGAGCAGCATTATGTAGAGATTTGAAAGCCAGAACCAGAGTTTTAAATTGAGCCCTATATCTTACAGGAAGCCAATGTAGGGACTGACATAAGGGTGAGGAGTGGGAGGTAGGGGGAAAGGAAGATTAGCCTCAATGCTGCATTCATTATGAACTGTAACTGCGCAGGTTGGGAGCATGTAAGAACACTGAGAAGTGGATTACAGTAGTCAAGGTGAGAAAGGACATCTGGTGTTAAGTAGGGTTGGATGCGCGCAATGTTTTTGAGATGGAAGCGGCAAGATTTGGCGATAGACTGAACATAAGGCGTGAAGGAGAGGTCGGAGTCCAAGAGAACCCCTAGGCAGTGAGCCAGCGTGGTGGAGCTGATGGTAGCACCATTGACTTGGAGGAAGACAGACACAGGAGTAGCAACACTTGATGGAGGAAAGACCAGAATTTCAGTTTTGGTCAAGTTGAGTTTAAGAAGTGGGCAGCTTTCCAGTTCGAAATAGCAGAGAAGCAGTCAGAGACACTAGTCAAGAGGGATGGGGAAAGATCAGGAGCAGACAGATAGATTTGCGTGTCATCCGCATAGAAATGATATTGGAATATTGGAAGCCAAAGGAGCTAATGAGTTTACCAAGGGAGGCAGTATAGATAGATAACAGTAGGGGACCAAGGACTGAACCTTGGGGGACACCAACACAGAGGAGTTGGGGAGAAGAAGCAGAGACAGAGAAAGGAACACTGAAAGAGCACTGGGAGAGGTAGGAGGAGCACCAGGAGAGAGCAATATCTTGTAGACTGATATTGCGGAGGATGAGAAGAAGCTGTTGATGATCAACAGTGTCAAAAGCCGCAGAAAGGTCAAGGAGAATTAGGATAGAGTAGTGACCATGAGATTTTTCAGCGAGTAGATCATTGGATACTTTGGTCACAGCTGTTTCAACAGAGTGATGAGAGTGGAAATCAGACTTAAGCCGGTCTAGCAGAGAGTTGGACTTGAGGAATTCTGTCAATCTCGCATACACAACTCTTTCAAGGATCTTGGACGGTAGTTGGACGGGGAGATAGGGTCGAGGTTGGGCTTCTTCAGAATTGGGGTTACAGTTGCATGTTTGAAGGGCGATGGAAATATGCCAGAGGAGAGAGAGAGATTGAGAATGTTATTGAGAGGTAGTGAAAGAGAAGAAGACAGAGTACGGATGAGATGCGAGGGAATTGGATCTAGGGAGCAGGTGGTGGGGCGGGAGGACTGGAGCAGAGCAGAAATCTCTTCCGCTGTAGCGGGTACGAATGAACATAGAACAGTAGAGGGAGTGAGGTTAGGGTAAGTACATCATTCTAATTTGGTATTGTTATGCTTTAGAATAGCAAAGCGATAAAAATCTCTTGAGTTCAAGTTGTGTAAAGGGTTCCTCCAACCATTATGACCACTTCAGGGATTTGAAGTGGTCATGGTGGTAGGAGACAGTATGTGTAGGGTTTCAACTTTAACACTGCACATAGTTGCTGGTAATTATGTGCCAGGGGTAAGTTACACCCCTTGCACATGTGACGTAGGCAGCCCAGAACTCTGTTCCGGACTGATAATGTCAATTCTGTGCATACATTATGTCTGTTGTCAGCGCATACTGTATGCTCTCTTCTCCCACCCTCCCACATTGCACTTCTCTCCATTTCAGATTCTGCCTTCCTCTATTTCAGGTTTGTCTTTTTTATTTTATTTTTTAAACCCCCCTCCTTCCTCTCCACTCCCTCCATCTGACTCCCTCCCTTCACCCACCCAGGGAGTGCACGTGTGCTTTGAGCTAACGAAATGGAGAAGCCTGTGATTGGACTGCATGCGACACCCAGTGACGTCAAAAGGGGGCGCAGAAAAGGGTAAGGATCGCAGGTAAGTAAAACCTTTTTTTTCAGGTGTTACGGCAAATTAAGGGGAGACCATCCACATAGTGCCCAGTAGGGCATATTACACCGGAAAAGCCCCCCCTCTCAAAAGGGCTATAGTAAAGTATTGTTAAGCACATATATGTTAAACATTTGTAATACCTAAATCTACATACCTACATCTATAGTAATGTGAAAACTATGATATGATAATTGTACAATATTCATACAGTCAATATGCAATAGGAGAAGATTTTTTCACTTTGACATTATAAACAATATAGTGTTAGCAATGAAAATTCCTAATGCTATAGTTGTCCCCTACCTATATAAAAAAGGTTTTAAGTTTTAAATGTTTGTTAGTGGCATACTGTTCTCCTGGCAGCCACTCCACCTATTTGGATGAGATCATCAGTGTTGACCCAATTCTTCCCCCATGACAGCCACTAAAGGCATGTTATCCCTGCAATGAAAACAATGCCATTCCTGTTAAACAGCAAAGTTTTCCGTTTCCAGGTTAAAATGACAGGGACATACACCCAGACCGCTTCATGATGAGATTAAATGGTTTTGGTGCCTATAGAGGGATTTAAACACTTACGCATATTATACTCCTCTTACTATTCCTATTGGTTAGCTGTATCCCCTCCCCCCTTTTAATTATTTCTATGGTAGCAGTATTATGGTTGGGGATTGGGTCCTAGGGGAATATTAAGTTAAACATGTACAGAATTTATTTATAATGTATGCATATATATTTATAATGTATGCATATATATTTTTTCAAGTCTGTTTATATAGGCACTGTGTTGAGTTTTGTTTAGTTTATTAATGTTTTTTTTTTTATATATTTTTTGGTTCATTTCAAGATTAAAGAACACCTACAACTAACTCTAGTATTACACTCAGCTTAGAAATCATGTATTTTAAAGAATACGTAATAGCAACGCATGTATTACTCAATGTTAGAGCTTGTGTGTGTGTGTGTGTGTGTGTGTGTGTAATTGTCACTTTTATAACTTAATTCTGTTATGGCCCCTGGTTGTCAATCACACAACCAGTCATGTTACTTCCTGGTTCATTTGTCATGGTGGAGCCAAACTCAAGAGGCAGGCAGTTGCCCAGAGTACCTTCTTTGTAAAGTCTTTACATTAGACTGCAGTGGGTATTCAGTTACAAAAAGTCTGGGCTTATGAAATAATGGTGAAGGGGGTTACAAAAGATGCCAAATATAGATCTGCAGCTTTTGCAAGCTGTTTATAGATCATTTAAAAAAAATGTATATTCAAATGCATGCATTTTTTTTGATTTGGCATACAAATGTTTGACAAGTGGTGTGTCCCTTTAATAATTATTTCTCACAATGATGACTGGTTTTGCACCAGTGCATAAATGATGAACTGTCAACAACATATCTGTTTCTAAAACAAAGAACTCCAGATCAAGCATTAGTTAATCATCTTTAATATAAAACAGCTACCTATACCTTTCTCATTTTGCCTCAATGCTTTCTTTTTACAATGACAGAATTACAAAGTAATATCAAATGACAGATAATAAAAGTCATCTTGTGCTTGGGCTTTTGCACATGGTCTACTGTTTGCAATTTGCCTAGTCTGAAGGGAAACATAGATCAAAAATAACACATAAGTCATTCCATAGATGGATTAGTAGAGATGTAAAAACTTCAGTCACTTAAGTATTTATACATTTTACCTGCCACAAACTGGCAGTGAAATATGTTCTAATCTCACTTGTGGCTTTCTTTACACAGAATGTGTATTACTAAAACTGCTTCCAAAATAACATTTTCAGTACAAGAGACATTCATTGGTGGGTTATATAAGATTTAACTGAACACAAGAGATATCTCAATATATTCTTCTTCATAAAACATTTTCTGTATAAATAATATAATTTCCCAACTAGTGAAGCTAATTAAATATAAACACGTGGTAAAACAACTATTTTGTCACAAGTTGCAAAAGGAGGCCATGAGTGTAGTCACTGTAAAACTGTTAAAAAAAACTGTAAAACTATAAAAACAAACCACTTATCTAAGCAGCATAATTTCCAAATATCTAATATGCCAGCACAATTAACTTCTAGATGGAATGGAAGTGTGATGGTTATCTTATTAGCACAATGAACATCCATTATGAGACCAATTGGGGTTTCAGAGATTTTACCAGCAGTTACAAATGAAACTGTTTTGCCATCAATCACAATGACCATCAATCCTGTCATCATGGACCACCAACAGTCTAGGATTTATACATTTCCATTTTTGTATTCAAATGGAGATACTGACAACACCTGGACTGGTGGTGGCCCATGAGGACTGGGTTGTGACCACTGATCTAGCAGACAACACACATCATGCTTTGGTGTAAGTAGCTATCCCAACATTCTACCTCTAAGAATATCCATGATGGATGCAAAGGGGCAGTTCATATACTGACATATTCCTTAGATCATTTTAGAAGGGATTTCTTTGCATTTGTTTTGGTTGTGCCCATTTGTACAGAATTTTCTCTGGGACCTAGAAAGGGAACTCGGTGACTCAGTAGGCATTGACTCACTCTGTTTTGTATGGTCTATTTCCAGGCCCACTCAGAGGGGACAATCAAGGAACATTAATGTCTTTATTACGGAGGCCATTTTGTATTTTGCCAGAAAAAGCGTGTCATTGAGCACAGAGCCGATTGCCACCTGGGATAGTCACAGCCACAGCATGCTAAGAAAATATTGTCTTCTAGATCACGTAGGGAGCCCTTTGCATTGCAGGGCTTTTTTTTATCTTAGTTGATGAAGACCCTATTTTGGGTTTATACTGATGTTATACTTAATAGATTACCTTACTAGTGGCATGTATTATGTTCCTCAAATGTATGCATATAAATCCTGCACTGTGTCCCATATATGTATAGTTGAATATATTTATTTAAATCACAGCTTCAGGAAATTAAAGAAATTAACTTCAACAATTGCATTTTTTTATAGACTATATTGGTTGTCTTAACGGATCTTGAATTTCTCTGTAACATTAAAATATTATGTTTTCACTAAGTTTTACTGACTTTTTGAAGTTGTGTAGATTTTATAGCAAGTGCAGAAAAGGTATCATTGCGGAATAATAATGTGAGAAATGTCATTCATGTCTGAATGATGGGTAACGTTAAAGTTGCAGATGCCTAAAATAAAATTCTGTGATTTGAAATACATCCCTGAAAACAACCTTTAAAATAATATGGTATAGTCATAAAATGAAATTGCTACTAGCAGATAAGAAAAATGTGATTTAGATTCTGCCCAAAATTACTTGACTGTCAAGAGGGAAAAAAAAATCATTATAAATCTATTCTTTTCATTAAAAGATCGTTACCTCGTCTACACCATGTAATTTGATCAGGTAGGTTACAGAGATTTAATTAAAACAGTTCCCCCCATTTATCATTGGAGAAAATGGAACTCTGGCATGTCAGCACACTGTGTAAAATACATCAGAATGTCAGATATTTGCCAGCGCACAAAATAGAACAGTACCTTCAATTATTACAACTTGCTGATGCCTTTAAGAATTTGTAATTAAGCTGTTTTGCATTTCAAATCCAAAGGGATGTTTTAAGTAAGATGCATGTATTTCATTATCCCCTAGCTGGAAGTAAAACCTTTATTTACTGTTAGGTATATCAGTGTAAGCATTCAAAACATGTTATTCTACATTTTTAAATCTATCAATAAAATCTATCTATCTGTCTGTCTATCTATCATCCTGCCTCTTGTCTCTCTGTCTGTCTGCCTACTTACCTGTTGTTGTCTCTGTTTGTTTGTCTGTCCACCCACCTGCCTTTTGTCTCTCTGTCTGTCTGTCCACCAACCTGTGGTTGTCTCTGTTTGTCTGTCTGTCTACTTATCTGATGTTGTCTCAGTTTGTCTGTCCACCTACCTGCCTCTTGTCTCTCTGTCTGTCTGTCCACTTATCTGTGATTGTCTCTGTTTGTCTGGCTGTCCACACACCTGTTGTTGTCACTCTGTCTGTCTGACCACCCACCTGGCTGTAATTCTGGCTACCTGCCTGCCTGACAGTTTATCCAAATGTACAATATAGTAATATTGTGTTTTACTCGTAAAAGAGTAGTAATTACAGCACAGCCTGTAAAAATGATTTTTGTATTTGGCTCTTTATTCCAGCACATTAGATTTGAATTGAAACAAAGATAATGTGAAGAGGTTCAGCTTAATATGAGGGCATGTAAATCCATATACTATGAAGCTCGTAGAAATTACAGCCCTTTTTTGTGTTGCATACTTGTCTTGAGTGTATATTACTGTTTCTATATGTTTACCAGAACTGATATTCACACTGATAAATTAGAACAGAACTACGAGCATAGCTGTGTATTCAAGTGCCATTTAAAGTGGTGATCCAGAAAACTTAATTTACTATACCATGTCATCATAAATCTTTTCAGGATATTCAAAACAGGCAGAAAATGGGACAGAAATCTGAATACAATTTATGGGCCTCATGCTATGCATTGCATGAGGATAATTATATATTTATGCCATACAACTTGTCACTGATCAAGGTCATTACTTATTCAGATTGTGTCAAATCTATTGTAAGAAAAATGTTTAGTCTCTTTTATAATGCAAGTTCTTTAGAAAGATAGGTTAAATAAGAGTTGACAGATTATCACACCAAAGGCACAGAGAATTGGTGGAGTGATTCATTTTAATAGATGCACACAACTTATAATTTATTATATGCGTCAAATGATTATCTTCAATATCCATTAAATTTTCCCTGCATTTTAATTCCCACTGGCACAGTTGGCTAACTAGTATTGACCCCGTTGTGCATAAACAGAAAAACTCAGATACTCAAATAATTTTTCTAAATGGGTTGATGTAGGAATAAATGTAACCATACTCACACATAGATCTAAGCAAAACATATTTTAAAATTGTCATTGCTCACAAAAACATAATAAAGTTGTTATTGGTTAATATGTTAAATGTAGACTTATTCAACATATTTAACATTTTAAATACATGTGAAAAAATGAACCATATTATAATTTTAACTTTGTGGTTCCAGTTACATTATGATAAGGATATATGACTATTTCCCATTTCAATCAATTATATTTTATAATGCTTAACTTTTTCTTTAAATTTAATGATTAGCAGAAAAGTGTAAATTTATTACAAGACATGGAGGCTCATATTGCATATCCCTTTCTTTACTGTCCACCAATAGCAGCAAAGAATAATAAAAAATAATAATGCATTCATAGTAACAAAGACCACTCCCAGCCAAGTCCCAGTATAATAATAGGCACCACCCTCAGATCTCCCTCTTTCTTTGCTGTTCCACAGTCAGATAAGTACATGATTTTCCCTGTTATGTGGGTTTTATGCTAATTTGGTGATTTGTTAGTATTTGCTGTTATATAACATATAGTTTCAGTTTGTATTTACTATGTTTGTGGTAGATTTGGGGTCCCAAACCAGCTGAAGGCTCTCGTTTTACCTGTTTGGGGGTCTTTTGTTGTACCCCTATCCTTTCTCACTTTTCTTTTTTTCTTTCATCTATACTTACAGGTTTTCTGTTTTGGTACCCGCTGTCTGAGTTTTTTCTGCCTTTGTCTTGTCCTGCTCTGTTTTCTTTTGGTGCCAGTGTGGGGCTGGCGTTCTGCCTTTTGCTTGAATGAACACATAAATCGCCTTTATCGGTTTGCAAACACTATTTCACGTTTGCGGATTTGAAACAGCACATGCGGCTGTTTTTACCCATTTGCGGGTTTTGACTTACTGGACGCATTCGACCTGCGAACGAGTTTAATTACCAGCTGTTTGGTAATAGTTTTTAGCAGCATTCACAGGTTTTTGACTCCCACAGTCTTGCGTGCTTTGGGAACTGTGTTTTCCCTTCCAGTTTTGTCTCTCCTTCCCCTCCTTCGTTTTACCTTGCCTGTCTCATGTAGTTACTGCTGGTCTGGGGCCTGGTGAGAACTCTCCTATTTACCTTTTTCCCTGGTTTGCTAAGTTTGGGTGATAAACCCTTACTTTACTGATTACTTTACAGTTGTTGGAATGTCAGTTAATATATATTTATAACTCTTTAGTGTGGGTCATTGTATCAAGCCTTAACCTAGGATGCCTGCCTGTTCACCTACCACTGGGGAGATGGATACCCCACGAGTCCTGGGGAAGACCCACGCTACCTCAGGCTCGCAGCCACCGTCGGTGGACCTGTCTGCCTCGATGAGGGTGCGCAGGCCTCAGCGCTGCAGCGCTCAGTTATGGAGGCCATTATGGCAGCCATGGGGTCCATGTCATCAGTCCTGTCTCAAACTATCTCACATGCCCTACTCACACATCCGGTGGATGCATTATTTAGTGGCTCCATGGCGTGCCATGCGCATCCGGCAGTGGATGTTTCAGGTGTGGCACCCAGGAAGGCTTTACGCAAAGCCAAACATACCTCCCCCTCCACCTCCAGAACCCCTATGACCGGAGGTGATCTGGGGGCTGCTCCTTCTGCCCTAACCCGCTGCTGTTAGGAGCAGCAGCAAGATGGAATGTCTGCTTCTCCACAGGCTTCAGAGAAGGACTTCTGGGAATCCAGTCATCCTTAAGCCCACTGTCTGTAAGTAAGAGTGTGTGTGTGTGTATGTGTGTGTGTGTGAGACTGTCTGTGTGTAACTGTCTGCCTGTAATTGTGTGTGTGTGTGTGTGTTTGTGACTGTCTGTAAGTGTGTGTGTGTGTGTGTGTGTGTCTGTCTGTAAGTGGGTGTGTAACTCTCTGCCTGTGACTGTGTGTGTGAGTGACTGTACATGTGACTGTCTGTCTGTAACTGTGTACGTGACTGTCTGGCTATGACTGTGTGCCTGTAACTGTGTGTGTGTGTCTGCCTGTATGTGTGTGTGTAACTCTCTGCCTGTGACTGTGTGTGTGAGTGACTGTATATGTGACTGTCTGTCTGTAACTGTGTACGTGACTATCTGGCTATGGCTGTGTGTGACTACCTGTAACTGACTGTGTGTGTAACTGTCTGCCTATAACTGTGTAACTGCATGTGACTATGTATGTGTGACTGTCTGCCTGTGACTGTTTGATGTTGCCTGTAACCGTGTGTGACTGTCAGTGACTGTGTGCATGTGACTGTCTGCTGCTGTCATGTGTGTGTGTCAATGTATATGTGACTGTCTGCCTGTAACTGTGTGTATGACAGTCTGTGACTGCATGTGTGACTGTGTGCATGTGACGGTCTGCCTGTAACTGTGTGTGACTGCCTGCCTGTAACTGGGTGTGTGACTGTCTGTCTGTAACTGAGTGTGTGACTGTCTGCCTGTAAATGTGTGTGTGGGGCTGCAGGGATTTTGTAGAAGGGGCAGGGGTTTTGTATTGGGCAGGAGTCTTTATAAGGGGGGATAAGCAGGGGATTTGTGGAAGGGGATTGCGGGGGTTTTGCAGACGGGGCAGTACAGAATTTGTAGAAGGGGCAGGACAGGGGTTTTGTAGAGGGGGCTGACAGTGGTTTTGCAAAGTTTACAAATTGTAAAAAAAAAAAGAAAACCTTTAACATTGCCAAGCACAGGATGCGCCCCGGGTGCCAAATGCTCTAGGTACGCCCCTGGATCGGGAATAAGTAATTTTTCATTTCTTGCTGACATTCATTAGATTAATGTTACAATTGGAATGATGCAATTCCATTTTTAATTTTTTATTTTGTATTAATACATTACAATAATAATGTAGTAAATATACAGTTAGGTCCGGAAATATTTGGTCACTGACACCATTTTCATAATTTTTGCTCGGTACACCACCACAATGAATTTGAAATGAAACAACAGAGATGCAATTGAAGTACAGACTTTCAGTTTTAAGTCAAAGGGTTGAACAAAAATATTGTATGAAACATTTAGGAATTGCAAATGTTGTCATACACAGTCCCTTTATTTCAGGTGCTCGAATGTTATTTGACAAATAACAAAATCAGAAATAAAATGTTAATTTTAATTAATTTTTAAATTGGTTGAGAATCCTTTGCTGGCAATGACTGTTTGAAGTCTGGAAAGCATGGACATCACCAAACCCTGGGCTTCCTCTTTTGTAATGCTTTGCCAGGCCTTTACTGCAGTTGTCTTTAGTTGTTTGTTCGTGAGTCTTTCTGCCTTAGGTTTTGTCTTCAGCAAGTGTAACAGAACTGTATGTATATGGATTACAATTATTTTCCCTCCATTCGTCTGTTTGTTCAGCTTATTTCCCTGCCTGTACAGTCCCTATGTGTTCCCCTGTTCAACTACCGAAAGCCACACGAAGGTGCAACCACCGGGAAGCTGGCGTGTGCCTCCAATTGATCTCCCTGCAGCTAGCGTATGCCATCAATTGACTGTTACTGGGTGGTCGCGGTTACACATAACCACCACACGGTGGCGGTGTTATGGTGCTCCCCGGACAGCCAGCGGTGCTCAGCCCGAAATCAGTGCACTAAAAGCGAACACTTTTACGTGCAGGCACCACTGAGCCTCCAGCCTTCCCTGCTTCTATCCGTGGCTGTTTAGCCGAACGCTGGATTGATCGGGACTTTTACCCTGTGAATGTTTTAACCCAGATAGCTATTCCATGGAGCCTATTTGTGTAATTAAAGACTTTGGCTCTATGGCAATTGAACTGTATGTGTGTGACCTGAGCGCTATTCGGTAGTTATGTGCGCTCAGATCTAAGCTATCTGGGGATATGTGACATGTAGGTATTTTATGTGTTAAATTTAACTTTGTATATTTTTTTGATAATTGAAATTTATTGATTTTTATATTGATCAAAAATAGGGTACAGAATAAAAAGAAGGGAAGGGGGTTGTACGAGATATCATGCATACATGAGTATATTCCTGCATCTTCCAACATTACATTTACAGGTTCAATCACATTGCCAAAACATTTCGGTGTACGCCCGTTATGTGCCAAGGCCTGGCTATGTCTTTACGTAAGGGCTTGTCCCTGGTTAACTAGTCTATCAATTGGTTAGTTGGTCTATTTGCTCTCACATTTTACTGCTAGCCTCTCTCCTAGTTCGGACTATAGTAAAAGGGTCCCAATGGTATCTAGTGAAGAACCCTACTCTTGAGTTTCAGGTCACCTTTCCTATTTCCCTAACATGGGCTCGAATTTTTATTAAGGTGGGCTGCTAGGTCCCAAAAATCTTGAGGCCTTTAAACTTGCAATCCAGCCTTCCTTCCGTATCCATTCGCCTCCTTCTAGACCATATAAACTGCTGGGGGCAAGCCGTATGTATGTAAACGAGTCATACCTATTTCGTACATTTGAATATTCATGCCTGCATGTCAAACCGTGGCTCAAGAAAATCTACAGTGTATTACATCTCGTAGTGGAAAGGAAAACAAAATATACCCTCAAGGAAAGAAAAGGAATAAAATAGTAAAGAACATGGAAATATGGCACAGTCACATACATATTTTTGCTAATGTATACTTGGCAACCCGTTCTGTCGAAGGAATTCTAAGCCATGGATCTTTTTACCTCTATAGCGTAGTTAGATTCCGCCATGAATTGTCCCTATATCTCCTCTTCCGAGGCCCTTTGCCCCTTTTCCCCGTTCACGGTGGGAATTTGACTTGCCAACTTTCCCATATCTGTGCAACTTTTTGCTCCTGTGTCGGGGAGGTTATAGATAGTCGCTCATATGTAAAGCTAAGCTTTATTTTATCCATCAGCATCTGTCTATTCGGACATATTCCCGTCTTCCAATTTAAGGTTATTAAGGCTCTGGCTGCCAGTGCTATCTGGGATAGCAGTGCCCTGTTATAAAAGGAAAGCTGTGTGGGGAATTCCAACCATAGGAAAGCCCTGTGTGTCAAGGGTGTTTCAAGCCCCAATTCCTGAATCAATGCGTGTACCATTTCCCACATCGGTTTAATATGACTGCACTGCCACCATATGTGAAACATGGTGCCCTTGTCTACTCCGCACCTCCAACACATTCCAGGTGCAGTTTTGAAGATGTGCCTGAGCCTGTCTGGGGTTAAGTACCACCTGTAAATTAATTTCCTATGGGCCTCGAAATGAGAGTAGCAATTGGACATCCCCTTGAGAGCATTCAACCTCTTGATCCACTTGTCTAACGGTTTTTTTCCCCTGTCTCCCTCTCCCATTGCAGGACAAACGAGGATTGATTTATGTCAGTGTTGGCAAAATATGTTTTGTAACATGCTGAGAGGAGTTTGGGTTTCAAGGGTCTGTTCCAGCTAGTAGCAATTAAAAGGTTTGCCCCTGAGTCTGTCTGAATTTCTTATTTTCCTTTAAAGTCTACATGGTCCATAATGGCACTCTTAATTTGCAAGTATAGGAATGTGAAATTAGGGGGTAAGTCATATAACTTCTGTAGTTCTGGGAATGGCACTATCGTACTCCCGGATAGGAATTGAGATGTCTTAGTGATTTGGTGGGCCTCCCATCCCTTCAAGGAGAGCCATGGAGAGACCGCAGCCAACGCCTCCAATGGGCATAATTTGTGGAATTTGGAGGCACCCTTTTGGGACCTTAGCAAATCATCCCATGCTGCCATCGAAGCTGTTGTTGTCGCGAACAGTGTTGGTTTTTTACTCCTCAGCGATGGAGGGGTCCACATGTAGGACAGCAATCTCTCTCCTGCTAGCGGCTGTCTCTCCATGTCAACCCAACCTAATGTTCCCCTTGGAGCATGTAAATTAATAGCTTGAGTTAGCAATGCTGCTTTGTGGTAAGCCCATACTTGCGGTACGCCCATCCCCCCCTTCTCGACTGGTTTCTGTATACATCCCCCCGCTATTCGAGCTCTTTTTTTTGCCCAAATAAATTCCGTAAAAACTCGCTGCATTTTGTAGCAATAACTTTTGGGGACCGGGATGGGAAGCATCCTAAACACATAAAGTAGTGAAATAGTTCCAAATCTCTCCAAGAGATCCAGCAGGGCCGGCAGTGATCTTTCCGGTTCCGTAAGAGTCAATATGACATCGTCGGCGAATAAGGAGAGTTTATGTTGGTGGTCGCCTATCAATACTCCACTAATGTTAGCATCGTCCCTTATGCGTTGAGCTAAAGGTTCGAGGCATAGGATGAAAAGCAAGGGAGACAGAGGGCAGCCCTGTCGGGTGCCATTGGTTATGGCAAAGGGTGTTGAAATAAATCCCGCGTTCGAGACACAGGCCGTGGGATGGGTATAAAGTGCCATAATAGCACCAATAAGCGCCTCCGGAAACCCGAATCTCTTTAGTACCTCCCTCATATATGTCCAATGTAATCTGTCAAAGGCCTTCTCCGCATCTAATGCAAGCAGAAGGCCCTCCGTGTGTGCCTCATCCATATGTTGAAAAATATTTAATATTTGATGGAACTACTAATATTGGATTACTTCCCAATTATCTCCAGGATAGAGGGGAGGGAATTAGGATGCATTGTGGGGATGTTTTACCTCTGTGTGTCTGTCATTGGTTTGTATCTGTCCTTTGTCACAGTCTTCCATCTGGTCCCCTAGGGGAGTGTCCACCAGGTGGGAGACCTGCATAAATACCAGGCAGGTAGCCCTCAATAAACCAGAATCCTGTTTTACCCTCAATACGGAGCTTGGTCTCGTGATTGGGGGATTTACTGTACGCGGTTAGAGACTGATTGCTGGGAATGTAAGCCGCTTGGATGCTGTGTCTGCTCGTCTGCTCGTGGGATTATTGTTCGGGAGTTTGGAGTGCTACTGGGTATACTGTTCGGGAGTTTGGAGCATTCCCCTGGTTCCAGTTCGGGAGTTGGGGGTCCTACAGTAGCTGTGCCTGTACCTCAGCAAAAGGGAAGCTCTACTAAACGGCGGTTTAACCCCTTTATGCCGGGAGAGCCGTAACAGCAAGTAAAACACATGCTCAGTAAGGTTGAGATCAGGTGGTTTACTCAGCCATTGCAGAATAGTCCACTGTGCTTTAAAAAACTTCTGTGTTGCTTTCACATTATGTTTTAAGTGATTGTCCATCTGTAAAGTGAAGCGCTGTCCATTTAACTTCACTGAATTTGGTTAAAGCTGAGTAGACAATATATCCCTATTCATGCACCAGCTTCTGTCTTCTGTCACACCATTAATAAACACTAGTGACCCCCACCATGTTTTATAGATGATGTGGTATGCTTCGGATCATGCTTTGTTCCAAGCCTCCTTCATATTTTTTTAGTTCCATCATTCTGGTAAAGGTTTATCTTAGTTGCATCTGTCCAAAGAATGCTGTTCTAGAACTGGGCTACCTTTTTTTTAAGATATTTTTTTGCCAAAGTGTAATCTGGTCTTTCTATTCTTGAGGTTTATGAATGGTTTGCACCTTATGATGAACCCACTGTATTTGCTCTCATGAAGTCTTCTCTTTATGGTCGACTTGGATAATGATATTCCACTCCTGCAGAGTGTTCTTCACTTGGCTGGATGTTGTGAAAGGGTTTATCTTTACCGTGGGATCCTACAATCATCCACCACTGTTGTTTTCCATTAACATCCAGGCCGTTTTTGTGTTTCAGAGCTCACCAGTGCATTCTTTTTTTTTCTCAGAATGTACCAAACTGTTGATAAGGCCACCCCTCATGTTTCTGCTATATCTCTGATGGATTTTTTTCTTTTTTTTTTTGCAGTCCGACGGCCTGCTTTAATTGCGTGGAAAGCTCCTTTGACTGCATGTTGTGGGTTCACAACAGCAATAGTTTCCAAATGTAAATACCGTACCCGGAATTAACTAAGTTGACTTTTTATTTGTTTAGTTGATGAAGAAATAATGAAGGAATAGCCCACACCATTCCATGAAACAGCTTTTGAGTCAATTTTCCTATTACATTTTGTTCCTTGAAAAAGAGGGGAGTATGTCCTGGGTTAATGGCTATGTAATGAGATAGTTATTTTGTTCCAAATAAAAATTTGAAAAAGTAAACGTGCATGTGCTTGCTATAAATACTCTGTTATTGTTTTTTGTATGTTATTAGTCAGGTTTGTATATTAATGTATGTTTATCCCTTGCAGTTTAATTATTATGGGTAAACTACATCTTAATTCCCACAAATCCCCATGTGCATACACAAATTTCATCAAGTATTTCCTCATATAAAGTAAATAATAAAAAAAAAAGTACAAGTAATTTCCCTGGATGGACATTAGACAAATCCCTTTCTTATTTTGACAGTGCTCACATGGCATCAGTCCTGAAAGGGTTAAAGGGGGAGTTCCACCTGAAATATGAAAAATATAAAATGTATATTATATTGTATGAGCCAATGTTTGTTATGTGCTATTTTAGTGTTTGCATCGTGGCAATGAATCAAATTTATGTAACTATATTTTACTGACTTCACAGCTTAGCACCCTATATTTAATTTATTTAATAAATCTGCCTTTGCGGATAAGATAAATACTGTGGTTTTAAGTCATGGACGTAATCCTCAGTTTAAATTATGTGCATGTTTCTCGGTAAGCAATATTCTATTCACTCAGATGTGAAATATGTTGAGTGATGAGGTTTATCTGGAGAAGTTACTGTTTTGATTAAAACAATTCAAGGTTTCTGGAAAGAAAATAATATTCATCTCAGTCTGAACTGTCTGAGCTTGATGGCAGAGCACTTCCTGATGCTCTCTGTCACAATTTCACTAAGTGAATCCTGGCCAAAAGGCAAAATCAGCTGATTCCACTGGTGAGTAACATTAAAAGTGCACTCTCCAAATACATGAGCATATCCACGCAACACATGCACATATACCCATAGCATCCTTGTTATAAATTGACTTAATTAGCCTACCCAAGTATGTGGCTTGCAAGACTGTTAGCCAGATTTAAAAGCCTACATGATCATAAAATACAATGACTATATGCTGTGTAGAATTTGCCTAGGAATTATGCAATTAATCAAAGTATATTTTCACTTTTACTGAATAAAAATGATGTATAACAACTATAAAAACAAATTAAAAATTGGTACCTGAGGACTAGATAGTACCATCAGAAATAATCACTACACATGCACCCAACACATTCTTATGTGTTAGCATATATAATATATATATATTAGTTTATTGTTTTTTTGCTATATAGTACTGTAAGGATTGTCTTTAAGTCACTGCAAAGCGGACACTAACCATGCCATGAAAAAAGTGCAAAGGACCAAAGTTGGCTGCCCTCAAGAACAGTAATACTTCCTGTCGGGCCCGGCCTTAGGTCTCTAGGTGCCCTGTACGATAAATCCTCCCAGTGACCCACATCTATGTATAGTGTGTGTATGTATATAGGGGTGTAGTTTTTGTGTAGGGGATTTATTAAATTAATGATTTACATAAAAATATTAATTCCTCCATCCCTGTTGTTACCTTGTTGGGAGAGATTACAAAGACACACACAGGCAGACAGTCACACACATAGGTAGACAGACACACATAGTTACAGTGATACACACAGGCATACAGCCAAACACACAGTTACAGCCACACACAGTCAGACAGTCACACAGATGCAGTCACACACACAAGAGACAGTAACACACAGATCATCACACACACAGTTAAACAGAGGCAGACAGTCACACACGCAGTTGCAGTACAGTCACAAACAAATACAGTTACAGTCACACACACAGGCAGACAGTCACACACACACACAGTTACAGTCACACACACAGGCAGACAGTCACACACACACACACACACACACACGAGACAGTCACAAACACATACAGTTACATTCACACACACAGGCAGACAGGCAGTGTCACGGCTCCCCGTTCTTCTGCCGCACATTAACTAAGCGGCTGCGCCGACAGAAATATTGTATACTTACCTTGTTCACAGAAAAACGACGTTCCTCGAGATGCTGGCCGCTGTGCTTCCGGTTTTAATAGGAGACTCACCTTCGCCCATATCAAAGATGGTGCCAACGTGCGTGCGATGTCACATCATAAGCATGCAGGCACGTTTTGGGGTCAGAGGCCAGAGACAACCAATTACAGCCTAAAGAGGGTTATTTAAACCCAAATTACCTTTTGGTCAGTGCCCTGTAGTGGTTTCCACTAGCTGGTTATCCATGAATGTGTTCCTGATCGTTTTTTTTCTGGTATTTGACTTTGGTTTTGTTTTGACTTCCTTGATTTCTGGTACTCTTGACTTCTGGCTTTCCTCATCGTTGTGTCACGTTCTGTGTCCCTGACCTCGGCAGGTATTTTGACTTATTTCCGCTACATTAAGTCCGACCATTCTAAGGTCTGGTTAAACATTATCCTTAGTCCTAGGTGTGATACTGTTCTGCGTGCTGGATCAGTTCTAATCCTGATATTACAACAAGGCCATAGATCCTGCCGATTTGTGTCAGCACATAGTATCTTGTGAGAGAAAGCTAGAGGAAAATTATCATCGTATGGATCAATTTGCCTAGGCTTCCAATACGCTCCTAATACGTACTGCTCATTTGCAACATGAAGTTCCTCCGGCAGTTACACCCCTGCCTACTGTACCTACACTTATAGTATATAAGGCCCCTACTATCTCCCCTATCTTCACCCCTGCATTTTGAAGGTAATACTCAAGAATGTAGGGGATTTCTTAATCAGATTGAGTACCATTTTGAAGGCTCACCTGGGTCCTTCCCCATGGATAGAGTTAAAATTGGATACTTAATGAACCAACTTAAGGGTAAAGCCTTAGCTTGGGCCAATTCATTGTGGGAAAGTGATAGTACTATTGCCCATAATTACCAAGAATTACTTGCAGAATTCAAATTAATGTTTGAACCATTGGGAAGGGAGAACAACGCTTCCACTGCCCTAATGCGTATCAAACAAGGGTACCATTCTGTCTCAGATTATGCCATAGAATTCTGCACCCTGGCTTCTGAGGTAGACTGGACTAATAACAGTTTAATTACTGCGTTTGCAGAGGGATTATCCGAAGCTATCCTTGACAAAATTGCAGCCAACGAACTACCAGGCAGGTTAAATGAATACATCACTTATGTGATGCATATTGATAACCGACTTAGGAACAGGGAGATAACCAGAAATAGAACTAAACGTATGAATATGTCACTGGCACCTTGCTTCTCCAATCCTGTTGTTCCTGGCCCTTCTGTACAATCTGAACTGGAGCCTATGCAGTTAGGGGTTATGAGACTGTCAGAGGCAGAGAAACCATTTAGGAGAAAAGAAGGCCTCTGCTTATATTGTGGCAAGAAAAGACACATACGAAATGCTTGTTCCATACGTCCGGAAAACATGCGCACCGGCCTTAGGTGTGATGTATATGTCCCCTGGTACTACCCAAAGTATATTTATCCTTAGTGTTGCTGCTCAATGTGATAAGATAAGTTTGACGTGAAATGCCCTGACTGACTCAGGTGCTGCAGAAAACTTTATCGATGTACAATTTGCCAGTAAACACCGTCTACCTATCAAGGAGAGATCATCACCCCTGGCCATCGAGGCCATTGATGGGAGACCACTCTCTCAGCCTTTAAGTACCCACAAAACACTACCTATCACTACCACAATAGGAGTGTTACACAAAGAATTAATTACATTCCAGATAATTGCTTCCCTTTCTTGTCCCATAATACTTGGATTTCCATGGCTTGTTAAGCATAACTCTCGGGGTGCTTGGGCGAAAGGGGAAATACTGGAATGGGGTAAGGAATGTAAAGAGAGATGTATGTTACATATTACTAAAAAATTAGGTATCGTCAATCTACCTACTCCTACGCCACAGTCTACCGAAATTCCTGTGCGTTATAGGGAGGTTAAAGAAGTGTTTAATAAAAGTCACACTGATACGCTATGGCCTCACAGATCCTATGATTGCTTGATAGATCTGTTACCCAGCACTATACTTAGTAAAGGGGGAGTATATACCTTATCACCACACGAGAGTAGAGTTATGGAAAAATACATTAAAGAGTCTTTTCAACAAGGCCACATACATGAATCTTCTTCTCTTGCAGGTGCAGTGTTCTTTTTCTTTATCAAGAAAGGAGGAGAGTTACACCCATGTATTGATTATAGGGCATTGGATAAGATCACCATCAAAAAATGCTTATCTCATTCCCCTTATCTCTGAATTGTTTGACAGAATCCAGGGCGCTAAGGTGTTTACCAAACTCAACCTTAGGAGTGCTTATAATTTGGTAAGGATTAAGGAGGGACATGAATGGAGAACTGCATTTAACATGAGAAATGGCCACTATGAGTATCTTATCATGCCCTTCGGCTTATGCAATGCCCCAGCCATATTTCAGGATTTTATTAATAATGTTCTCAGAGATTACATTTTACTTTCGTATTGGTATATCTGGATGATATACTCATTTACTCCCCCAATATCCAGTCTCATCATGGGCATGTTAAACAAGTGTTGCAAACTTTGCTAAAAAACTAAAAAAAAAATCTAATTAAGACAGAAAAAACATTCCATCTTCACCTGGCGAGGGCTCTGTGGAGAATGAGCAGGGTGGGAAAGCCTTATAAAGCCTCCCCACACTGACTTATCTGTCAGTCTCACAATTTACTTAAGCCAAGGTACAGCTTTATTTTGTCCTCACGAAAGCTCCAGGATTTAGGAATCCGTGAAATTAAATTAATGCATGGTGATGAAGAACTGAAGAATTTAAATTTTGCATTGGTTAATTCAATGACTGTTCTGCCTTAGTCCAAACTTTGAGAAAAAACATTTGCAGATAAAGAAAGTTTGAATCTATGTTAATTCAATGACTGTTCTGACTGTTCTGCCTTAGTCCAAACTTTGAGAAAAAACATTTGCAGATTAAGAAAGTTTGAATCTATGTACAGCATGGAATCAATAAGATAATTTCAGTTAAATCACCAATACCCCCAAGGGCAGTACATTTATCACTAGCGTATACACTCATCCATCCATAGCAAAGGTTATACAAGCATGAAGAAACAAAGAAATTGACTCTGTTGATTTATCCTTGATCCTCACCTGGAGCATCTGTCAAATACTGTACACAGGTAATTGAAAGTTTATGTTCTCATTATGTTATATCAATTATGAATCCCATATATTTATCCACTGATGTGACTCGAGTGTTTAGTTCTTTACATCACAAAAGGCATTACTGATGTACTTCAGTCTTTAAGTATACATTCTAATTTAATTTAAATTTCTATTTCTGTCTCTAGAACTTGTTGCCATATAATACAATAAACCTTCGGAAACATTTTCATTTCTCCGACATTTCTTAGACATTTACCAGTAGCCCACACATAAGCACCAGACTTATTAAAAAGGAAATGCCAGCGTGTAATTCTTCTGATTTCTCATACCTGGCAGGCATGTCACCGATCAAGAGACATCTATGACTTGACTGGCACTAGGGAAATAATGTTGATGCAAAATAGAAAACTTATAAAAGCTCACTTTTTTCTTAAAGTACTTGTTGACTATAATAAAATTATCTAACTTGTTTTGGCAGAGTTTTCACTTTTCATCAGTTATTCACATGAGAAATAAGATATTTTATAACATCAAAGGATATTATTGTGCTTTTCTGCTTATTTACTTCTTTACAATAACTATCCCCAAGAATGCTAAACAGAGTAATAGGTTTTCCAGTAAGTACTAGCTAAGATATAGCTAAAACGATTTCACAGGTATTTGTTCGATTGTCAGAATAATTCCACTCATGATAGCACTTGTGCCAAACTTCTATCTAACCAGCAAAAACCACAAACATTTGTAGTTTATAGGGATCACACATATTTATCGGCTGATCAGTGTCTTTCTAGCCTATGATATGTATCAATTAGACACAATTTTTGCACAACTGTTTTTTTTTTTAAATCTCAATGAATACATGCATGCCCCCCCCCCCCATGTTTACTATTCACAGGGAAATAACTTTATCATTAAGAAGCCTCAGAAGCTATCATGTCGTACATGCACATCTGCTCATGTGCATACACACCTGCTCGTTCACACATGCGCACACACTGCACAGCATTCAGAAAGAATGATGGTCTGATTTGAGATCAAGTAAAGGGCACCTAGCACTTCCATTGCTCAGGGGAGCTAATAAAATCCAGAAACAGAGCCCCCTAGTTGTCTGACTGACAGCCAGAGGGATGTATCATTATTTAAACGTAGCAGTGCGTTATGGGTGTGGAATGGTACTTTAGTTCAGTACCCAAATTAAAAATCCATAATTACCATTGAAACTAATGAAAATAAAAAATAAAAACTTATTTGCAAAAAAAAAGACCCCCCCCCCAAAAAAAAATAATCTTTGCACCATGAGTGCCTGCTGCAGGCTGAGCTCTCATTGCAGAGAAGCCCTTATGAAGGCTTTTCCACACTAAGTCAGCTATTACAGCTTGTGGGAAAATTACAATATCATTAAGAGCACTCTGACAGACATCTTACTTCTCTCAGGACTTGCCTTTCAAAGCGCTCTGATTAGTAGAGTTAGTGGATAAGGGATATACCTCCCTTATATAAATATGGGGGTCTTTTAGACCCATATAGACTTTTGATTTGTTTATTTATTTTTAACTGTTTAGCTATAAAACACACTGTGGATCGCCTCCCTCCCTTTACCCCGGTCTTCACATACATAGAAACACAAAATGTGATGGCAGATAAGAAACATTCAGCCCATCTAGTCTGCCCAATTTTCGAAATTCCTTTAGTAGTCCCTCGCCTTCTCTTATATCTAGTATAGCCTTACGCCCATCCCACGCATGCTTAAAGGGACAGCATAGTAACCAAAACAACTTTAGCTCAATAACTGTTTCTATAGCCCTAGGCACACCTCTCTGCATGTAATTTGCACAGCCTTCCTAAACACTTCCTGTAAAGACTCATCTAAAGTTTACACTTCCTTTATTGCACATTCTGTTTAATTTAGAATTTCATATCTTCTGTTAATAGCTTGCTAGAACTTACAGGTGCCCCATGTATGTAAAGTTCAATTTACAGAGCATGAGATACAAACTTTTAAAGTAAGTTACATCTGATTGAAAATGAAACCATTTTGTTTTCATGCAGGCTGTGTCAGTCACGGCCTTGGGAGGTGGCTAGCAATGCATAAACAGACACAAAAGTAATTAACTCTTAAAGAGCAAAGAATTGAGCAGTAAAACCTCAGTGGCATGATCTATACACAAACACTGCTTCATTAAAATAAAGTTGTTTTGGTGACTATAGTGTCCCTTTAAACTCCCTCACTGTGTTAACCTCTACCACTTCAGCTGGAAGATTATTACATGCATTCACTGCCCTCTCTGTAATATAATAGCTAGCATACCTAGTATAGCAATCTGTCTTGGGGGACTGCCTGACAACACAAACAGTTCCCCTGCAGCCAGTCCGGCTTTTCTGGGCCATTTGATCGTGATGACATCATTGACAATATACAAATAATACACAATACCCCTTAGAATTAACACCAGTGGTAGTAGGTAAAAAGACGTTTACCATAAAATATGCAGGTTATAAAGAAGATTCCTCAATTTCTTCTTAATGGACAAAATATAAAGATAACACATCTGCAAAAAATACAAACAGAGCCACAATATTGTGGATCTGTTTGTATTTTTTGCAGATTATTTATCTTTATATCATTGACAATAGCTGGCTACAGTACTGCCTGTAGGGGAACAGCCTGGGTTGTCAGGAAGTCCTCCAAGCTAAAAATTAAAAAGTAAAACTATTTTTAAAACAGTTTAGTAGTAAATAAAATACTTAAATCATAATTGTTCCTCTTACATGGGAGCAACTGGAGCAACCATAGGAAGTGATCAATACCAAATACCAATAATTAATAAAATAAAAAATTAATCCCTTATTTGTTTACTGTTGATTACTGTTCCTCATTCAGTAAAATTTTCATTAAAAACCTCAATAAGAAGAGAATTATAAAGACAAAAAACACATTATATGCTGACTGGCTGTACCATGCTCATGTGTTTTTCATAAGTTTATGTGTTATGGACCAAGCCTACAAATATCCAGCACAGCTCATACATTCAGTCGTCTTCATTAGGGACTGCACAATAGAAAATACACATGCTCAGAATTTTTACTGATTTAGAAATAAATTGTTCCATTTGAATATTAACTAAACAAAGCATGTAGAACATTGGTAAAGGAATTTAAAAAGGGATGAAAACAAAGATGATGAAAAAATAGCGAATATGGAATATTTTTCCAGTATATATAGTTTTAACCAAAAATGTGTGGTCTAATATATATATATACACACACACACACAAAATAAAAGCCTTGATTTAATAACTTTGTATAGGTATTTCAAATTATTTTTTTCAAAATATTTAAAAGAAATCAAACACCCGTAATATATATATAAATATTTCAATTTTAAAACTTTTTTCAATCTATAAAATCATTTTAAAATGTCATACAAAAATATTGAATCATTTGAAAAGCTTATCCAACAATATTAAATCAACGCCAAAATTACTACCTAAAAAAAATTCCATTCTATACTGTGATATTGGACATCTCAAATATATTCAGCCTTATTTTCTGTCTGTCCCTCTGTATCAATATCAGATTACACTTTGCCAAGACTGTTGCAGTCTCTTTGTGACTTTATATTAGTCTCCCTGGGGTGCGTTTACGAAACACTGCATTGGAGTGGATAAAAGTTGCCGATTTGGAAACATTCTCTAATTAGTCTATAGTCAGAAAAAAATGGGTATTATAGCCTTAATGTGGCTGTTCAGGTATCAGTTTATTAAAATACTATGTTTAATAAGTAACTCCAAAATATGTATTATTTTCAAGGGAGGTGGTGTTGGTAAATATTATCAGATAAAGGTTTGGACAGATTAAAGGAAAGAAATAAAAAAGTCCATGGTTACATATCAATCAAACTGCGATCATGTATAAAAGTGAAAAATTAGAATGAATAATAATTCAAATAAGGCATAATTATGAATGGAACAAGTGCCATGCATTTATATTTTTTCTCAATATTCAAAAATATCACAATAGATTGAGTTTTGGTTAAATCTTTGTGGGGTTTTTATCTTGCTCGATGATACTAATGGCCATGACTTTATATCACAAAATCAGATTATGAACTGTTTATAGTATGTATTGCCTTGTTTGGATGTCTCTGTTGCTCCCTTTATGTACTCAATGTCTTTCTCTTCCCCTCTTGTGTTTTTAAATGTTAAAGTACTTACATTTGATGAGCTAGGTACAACTTGTTAACATTTTCCCACTGAAAAGTAAGTTCAGACAGTTTTTCCTGGATCTTCTCATTTTCTGATGATGTAGCACACTCAAGAACTGCTTTCTTCTTATTTTGAATGACCTCGATTTGACCTGATAGACGACCAAGATTGTCCTTGATGTTCTGCAGGAACAATGTTGTAGGACAGAAAGGTGGAAATAAAAACGTGAGCTGGCCAACAAACACATTTTTAACATCAACTTTTGTCTGTGTACACACTTTGAATAATAATATTAATAATTTTGGAACATATGACATGTGAGACTCTGCATCTCTATTCTATCTGTAAGAATAACCAGGATGAATCATATTAATAAATACATAAATAGAATAAATAAAAGGTGGCAAAAATCTATGCCTTTAGTGTCTCTTATAAGTAAATAAATATTATTTTTAGCTCTTATTTAATTTTTTTCAAAGAGGTAAAATAGACACAATATTTACATATTTTATTCTCACATATGTCAAATGCCTTATCCATGATGCTTAATCATTTTTACTTTAATAAAACAAACACATTTTGTCTTTATAATATATTTGAATGCTTGAAATGTAGAGGAGCATTTTATGACATCTTGATACTGACATCTTGATATTATTTTCTATAAGGAACCTCTTACAGTATATTATCTGATTTATTAGATTTTAAAATTAAATGATAGACTGCAACGTGTAAATTGCAGCCTACATAACCTAATATGTATACACACACATACATACTATTTAATAATTTACTACAGTTTGAATGAACAGAGAGCGCTGTGAAACATTGATTTTCAGAAGAATCACCATAAACCATCTTTCTCAAAACACAATTACTTGTAATAATAAAAATATCCTAATAAAATAATGGCAGAGTACACAATAAAATAAAATATTTTTTTTTGTCCATTTATCTATTTCAATAAATAAGCCATGGAATATGCAATAATGGTAGAATTTAAAAGTATCTCTTGATATCATTTACAGACATCACTCTAGTCCATTTTAGTGCTAGTAAGTTTACTATTGCCTGGGGAATGGTATATAAATAAGTAATTATTTACGCCGACACATTTTTCTCAAGGCCAGTAAAAATTGTTATGGATAATCATCTCTTTGCCTAAATTGTCTTTGGCCACAAGGGTGACATATTACAAACAACAGAAGACTTTCAGTATGTAAGTCACTTGCATCAGAGCTGCAAGCCAATTTATTTATGATATAATTTTGTCTAAATTTTGTACACTGAAGTATAGTGGTAGATATACTAATCGCAAGTCAATGTATTTGATTGATCTTTGTTCCTCCTTTTTTTTTCTCCTGCGGAGATTGCCATGAAGGACATTTTTTGAATATTAATTTAACATTTTGATTGGTTATTTACATGTTACCAAAAAGAATGATAAAGTCATAAAAATCTTGCTTGGTCAATGTGACCCATTTTTGGCAGGTTCTCTTATAGCAACCTAATGTCTTCTCTTATGAGATGAACCCACTTACTTGGTAATTCCATCCTCCCTGGGCTCTCTGTAGTGCAAGATTCAATATTGTGTCACGTGTGACAAGGAGGGGTGCAAACCCAAGGAAGGATTTGGATTTCCAAAGTAAGTGGGTTAATATCACAAGGCATTCACATTTGGTTGCTAAAATAGGACCTGCCACAAATTAGGTTCATCGGTGCTGTGGCAGGCATATTCAATGTATGATCATATATGGATTACCTATAAAGATGATAACACTTTTCAGTCTATAAGTAAACTTTGTATGGCATGCAAACAGCACAGCAGCAAGTAACCAGGGGAATCTGTATGCAATATTCTTGATGTTAATGGGTAGAAAATTGTACTTCACTCAATTCATGTAATAGTAACTTGCTGCTTTCAATATCAACTTGAATCACATATTTCTGAAATGTTTTCTATTATTTTAAGATGTGTTTTTTTCTTCTTGCCAAATATTTTATATGAATGATCTTACCTGAGTCCCACATCAATGATTCTGCAGGGTACCAAAAACACAAATTAAAAACTATCATTTAAACAACATGTTGTCCGCTAGACTTTCCACTTTTTTAATGCTAGTATTAATGTTAGAGTTGCGACCATTTAATGCTAATTATAAAAATGTTACCTACTTTAGAACTCGTTAAGTATGCTACAAAGCACATGCATTCAATGTATGGGGATGTACAGAAGTTTCATCCTAAGGTAGCCAATGGTTAGGTGAAGGTATCATGCTTTTTATGTTGTGAAAAGGCTGAACTTGATGGACTCAAGTCTTTTTTTAGCCTATATAACTATGTAACCAAAAACACATAGCCGAACCTTAATTATAATTGTATGCAGTTCAATCATGAGCCAACTATTTCACTGGGATAAATTCAATGCAGCATTGTAGAAATGGTAATAATACCATTCATCATTCTTCTGGTGGATTTGTGCTTTCTGTTCTATTTAGTTATTATTATTACACCCTCAATATTGAAGTGTTATAAAAAATAGTAATCATTTATTCTTTGTGGACGAATGGAAAAATAGCAATCATTTATTCCTCATGGACATGTGGAAAAATACCTCCAGGCTATTTTAGGCAAGAAAGAGCCAGGGGAGGTTTTGTAACCTGGTTAGGGAAAGAGCAGAGAGCTTTCATTTCTAAGAAAAAAGGGATTATAGAAAACCATTAGCAGCTGGAGTGACAGAAGTCTTTAGAGAGATGATCCATCTCTGTGCTCTTGAAGAAGAGAAATCATAGCAGTTGTGGCTCAAAGTCCAGTTGAGTTTCTGGTATCTTAAATTTGTCTCTAGCTAACAATTAAAAGACAACACCCAGTATAACAGTCTATTCCCAGGCTCTTCCTGCAAAACCACTTCTGAAATAGTGCACTTTGATGGATTACAATTGTTCAGTCACTGTAATTCCTGAATGACGCTAAACTGATTACCGAAAATGCAAAGACATTAAAACTAGTTTTTCATTTCAAAGTTGTATTTAAAGTCCATTACAGTGCTCTGCACTGTCATTTCACAGGTATTTAAAGCAAAATAATATATTGTTATCTATCATTTTGCCAATAGTTTTATTTTTCCTGATTTTCCTGTTTTCGTTATACATAAGAAAAAGAAGGGGAACATTTTTATTTATGTACAACATGCTCATCGGCAGTGATTGGCACTTGAGAAAGCTATTGTGCCATGGCATGTTTTCTATTATCTGTCAAATTACTTTGACTAATGGATTTACTTACCTGTACCTGATCACATAGAATGGCAGATGAGGCACAGAATGCATGCCTTAACGGCAAGAAAAAAGTAATGGGGGAGGCCATGTATCAATATCCAGCTCACCAAAGAAAACAAAATTAAACTATATAAATGCTCAATGGAATTACTGGGAGTATGGACAATTTGACAAAAAAAAAGGACAGTGCCACTTTAATGTATTTAGAAGATTATTTATCAAAGTTAATATTATAGGCATCTTTATGTAATACTTTCAGTTATTAATACATGATTCATGTACTTGATTACAAAAGAAATAACAGTTAATTTTGGTTATATTAATAAATATATATTACGAGTCATAAAACATTTTTAAAGATTCTGTTGAGTTGGCTGCTGTAAAAAAAATAATTGAAGCTAAATGTGTGAATATTATTATTGTTTATACAGGCTAACATGTACTAAGCACTTTGCATTACTGTGGAGTGGAAGTAGAATAAGTGCAGCAGCTAAGCATTATAATAGAAGATAAAATACATGTGGAAATATTGTTGTAGGACTCCATTATAACACTTTTAAAGAAAGTTGGAAAGGGATGAATTAGAATATAACTCGATGGAGGAAGTACACTTTATAATAGGGCACATAAAACACAGTAATATCCCACATTATGCAGTTTACATGGAAATGGTACAGTTGAATAAATCAGCAGGGACAGGAACACTACTAAATACTGTATATGCTGGAATGGAAGTGTTGTACAGTGATTTTTATTGGCAAACACCTTCATTTAGGTTTAGGTTCTGTAAATCTTTCCTTGTGTTGAATTGTAGTTTTTGAGCATTTTTCTGATAGTTTGGCATAGTCCCCAAGAAACCCAAGGAACCCTTCTTTTAGTTCTGGAGTTGGAAACTGTGAGCATAATTGCCTGTTGAAAACGTTCCCACTAGTCCCGACCTTTAGTTACCTATGACATGAGGCAGGGCCACCACCAGAAATTGTGGGGCCCCTGACAAAGCACAAGGTCTATATCATCGGTATATATATGTGCAGAGAGTAATTGTGGGGCCCTGGACTGCCAAAGCAGTTCGGGCCCCCCAGGACCGCCGGGCCCGTGACAACAGTCATGGTTGTTACCCCCTGATGGCGACCCTGACTTGAGGACCAGACCAATGTGCTGACAGCTGTGCACACACAGACTGTGAGATACAGATTCTTGCCCAAAAATCAAGCTTCTGAGATGCAGCAGGTGGACAAGGATTGCCAACATCTATTGCACCAGAGTGTCTTTTCTGAAATTCACCCCCACATCTGCTGCAGGCTATTGTTGAATTAATGGATGAAAGGTTCCAATGTTATTTTTTATTAAATTTTTTTAATGTGACCATTTTTATTTTGTCATAAGCTGTAAATCAACAATCAAGAAAAAGAAGGGGATTACAGAAAAAAAGGGAGGGAAATGAGGTTCAAGTGCAACATGTTATATAATCTTGCAATTGTGGTTACTGTATTCAATGCACATGGTTCCATTGGTTCAATGTGTGCCCTATGGGCTGTATTCAATACTTCATTACATTCGTAACCTAATTATCATCGTTCAAGGTCATTGATACACAGCCTTATATTAATACCCCACTTCCAGTAGGGGTATCTTTTGTGTGTACCTTGTTGGGTTAATACTATGTTGCGTCTCTTAAAGTAAATTTTTGAAATCAGTGGTACAAAAAGGAAAAAAGGGGGGGAGGGTATATACATATCACACTCCATCTGTTTGTCTTTGTCACCATTGGTGATGGTCCCTAGTGTGTACGGCATATGTAAATGTGGGTCAGTTATTTCAGGTTGTATTTTTCTGTTTTTATCAAAGTATGTGCCTTGACCGTTCTTCCACTTTGAATTTTAGTTTAGAGATCGTTAGTTTGGTTATATTCTGGTTTAATTCGTGTGTGAGATTTGTATGGTGCTCATGGGGATCCTTATGGTTGTGAGGTGCATGATGCTATTACATGAGGTTGAACCCATTGGGTAGTTTTCTGTGTGGTTCCAGTGGGGAGTTTGTGAGCGTATTGAGGTAAGGTACAGTACCATAAGTGGTGTAGGGCCGTACAATTTTTTCAGAGTGTGGGTCTTAGGATCAGGGACTATATCCCTCAATAACTAAATACAGTGTGGGTTGTTACTCCTCTGTTCACCTGGGCTGAGTCGTTGGGCTGGTTGTCCCTAGATCATTCTCACTCGGTATTGCCTTAGGTGGTTTTAGTTCTGGCCTCTGTGGGCAGTTGACTGACCAGTTCTATACCGCTTTCTGGTCACCCTTTAGCTTGTAAGTTTAGGTTTCTGTCTCTCCTCCCCCCCTCTCTCGTCTGAGGTATGCGTCCCATTCGTCCTTAGCCTCCCTCATGTGTTTTGCTGGGTGCATCTGCTGGTTGGTCTTGTTTTCATAGTCTAGGTTCAATGATACTTGTTGAGTCAGATTATGTCTCCCAGGGGCTTGAGCCTGTTTCCAGTGTCTTGCTATCAAAAGGTTGGCTGCTATCAGTGTGTGGTATAACAGGCTGGCTTGGGGCTTTGTGTAGGAGTCGAGTGTCATAAACAGTAGGCCACACTCCAGACTTAGTTTGGTTCCAATGTGTAGGGCCCCCTGAACAATCTCCTCAACCTCCCTCCAGTATTTCCTAATGATTAGGCAGGTCCACTATATACATTGTGCCCTCTCCCCCTGCACATCTCCAACATTGTTTTGAGGTGTTAGGATATATGATCGTCAATCTGGTTGGTACTAAGTACCATCTGTACTGGATCTTGCGCATAAGCTCTAGATGGGACGTGCATCTGGATCTGCCTTTGTGCGCTATGAAAGCCTGTTGCCATTGGTCTTCAGTGAAGATTGTGCCTCTATCTGTGTGCCATGCCTCCCGTAATTTGGCTGTCATTGTGTGTATTGTATCGTTGAGTATCGTATACTGGAGTGATAGCGTTTTTTGGGGCATTGTCATAGACTCGCACGCTCTTTCTATGCGTTCTGTCTGGGCCGGAAGGGCTAGTTCTGTAGAGTGTGTTAGTATCACTTTGAGCTGTAAGTAAGAAAATATTGCTTGGTGTGGCAAGCCATATTTCTGGTGCAGGTCTGGGAAGTGTAATAACTCCCCTTGGTTGTATAGGTGTCTGACCAGCATGCAACCCCCCCTAATCCTCGGCCGATGGTCGAAGGTGGGATTGGCTAAGTGCAAGCTGTACACAGGTGTTGCCATCGTCCAGGCATTTGTGTATCCCAGTTGTGGTTTGACCATGTCCCAGGTTTTTAATAGAATCTCGGTGGTGTTGGGCATTTCCGGGAGTGTAGGGCGTAGTTTATGTGGGACCTAGAAAAGGTATTTGAGGCCTTTAGGGCATGCCCACGTTCATTCTATCTCTACCCATTGTGGCATGTTGTGAGCTGTGTGTGCATGTATGACCATGGCTAACAGGGCTGCTCTGTAGTATAATTGCACCTCCGGCAATCCCAGGCCCCCCTGTTCCAGGGGTTTGGTTAATACCCTCGTGGCTACCCGTATCTTTTGGTAGGCCCATACGAATCTGGTGAGGGTTTGTTGTAGCTGACGCAAGTACGTGTTGGATACATGTATCTGTAGTGTTCTGGTTAAATATTGGAATATGGGCAACAGCATCATCTTTATTGCCGTCAGTCTCCCCACCCATGACATATACTTGTCATCCCATTTCCTCAGGTTGTCTCTGATCTCTTTCAACAGTCTCCCGTAGTTGAGGTCTAACAGCCACGCCAGGTCCTTCGAGATTCTCAACCCTAAGAAGGTGAGATGATCATCCTTCAAGTCTAGTGGGAACATCGCTTTTATCTGGTCTATAACTTGGCATGGTACCCCAATCCCCATCGCTTGGGTTTTTGTGACATTTAGTTTGTAATACGATTGTTCCCCATATAGTTGTATTTCCTTCAATAGGTTTGGTAGGGATATCTGTGGTTGTGTGAGTGTGAGTAGTACATCGTCAGCAAACAGGTTTGTTTTGTTCTCTATGTCTCTTATCTGGATCCTGTGGATTGCGGGGTTTGTTCGTATTTTGGTCGCTAGTGGTTCTAGCGCCAGGGCATAGAGCAAGGTGGAAAGGGGGCACCCCTGCCTCGTGTTGTTTGTAAGCTGGAATAGTTCTGATAGAAATCCCGAATGAAGTACCCGTGCTGTGGGTGAACTATAGAGTGCTTCTGTTGCTGACACTAAACCGCCTTGGATGTCGTATCTCAGCACTGCCCTCAGGAACCCCCAGTGCTGCCGGTCAAATGCTGTTTCAGCGTCGAGAGTAACAAACGGTCCCTCCCGACGCTGTGCCTGACATTAAGAGAACAGATCATCACATTGGTATTTTGGGCCGAAGGTTAGTGTAAATCATGTGATGGTCTATTGTTGCGAGGGCCACTGCTCTCCCCAACTTAGTCAAGCCGAGCCGTGGAGACCTCTATGTCATGGTTAGTGTCCCTACGGGGTCAGAAGAGTAATAGATCAGATTCCTACCTTCATGTAGAGGAGTTATCCGTGATGGGGATGGTATTGGGTCGCCCACTAACCGTACACCATGTATGAAAGCATTGCGAAAAACATATAACATTTGATCAGATTGTAACATAACATGTAGTACATAATTAACATAAAAAAGTATATACAAAGACATTTGTTGCCATTGTGTTGGCTTGGCACTGCTTTGTTGTGCCTTTGGGGGTAGATGCTCAGGGCCTCATGTCCGATGAAAGCTGCTTTCCTTGGTGGCTACTTGTGTTGCCAATTTCTATGTTTACCAGCCATGGTTGGGGCTCCTTTATAATATTCCCCACATACCTCTCGGGCCTTCCTTTCAGCAGACCTCTATGGGTATGTGTGGTATACATCTCAATGGTACCTGCTCGGGTAGTTATTATGGTGGAGCGTGGGTCCCCCTTAAATACGTACCGAACCCGTCTCCTCACTCCTCTCCCAGGGATTAGACGGCGTGAGCCATGCACTATTGGGCAAGGTGCAGGTATTGTGGCCTTTGGTTATCGGGTGGAGTTATTAGGACTGATGGTACAGAAATTGTCTCATGTATTAGCTGTCGTTCACTTAGTTTTTTTAAAATTTATTTTATATATATAAAAAATATCAAATGTTTTTTTTTTCTTTTTTTAAACGTCTTCTTTTTTGTTGCAGTAACAGGATTATACTGTTAACTCTCAATCTGTTCCCTATAACTATGGGGTTTGGGCTCGGTGGGCCTGTTCTGGGTGGTGTTAATGTTAAAGTCATAACTGGTAGTGGGGGTTAGGGGTCTAGGCCTCTCGTTTACCCACGGTTTCTGGTGTGGGACCCCCCTACATATGCTTTGTCCATCCGGGAGCATAGATGTTACCGTGCTACTGACACAGTGGTTGTTGTGCATCCTGAGTTGAAGAGCTCGGGGTACCGGGGCAACTATACCCATAGTCCAAAATGTGTAGTCCAAAAGGTTTATCTCTTAAAGGTTTATCTCTTCTTCTTCTTCCACTCCGGCGATAGTCTAGTTCTGCTCCCCTCTGCCGCAGGTGATGTTGTTGGTGCGATTTTCCAGGTGCTTAATACGCGGTGACCTTCCTCTGGGGATATGATAACTGTGGTCTTCCCCTCTCTCGATACCAGAAGCTTGGTGGGGTAACCCCATCGGTAAGGGAGACGGTTTTCTAGCAGCCCGGTGGTGATGTCTTTCAAGTCCCGCCGTCTCAGTGTGTAAGTGGAGATATCTGCATAGATGGTCCCTCTGTAAGCCTCTGGCATCTCTTTCCGTTTTCGATTGGTGTTGAGAACTGCTTCTTTGGCATGGAAATAATGCATTCTTATTAGGACATTTTTTGGTGTATTTGAGGGCAAAAATTTTGGCTTGGCGGTTCGATGGATCCTTTCAAGAAGGGACAGGTCTTGCGGCAATTCTGGGGCTATCTCTCTCAGGAGGCCTGTTACATAGGCGGTAAGGTCATCAGTGTGATGTGTGTATAAGGCAATTATTTGGTCTTTCCCAACCCTTCCATCTAAATGGACAGTAGATGGAAAGTAAAAGTGATCTGATGCTTAATTTGGAATAATATTTTTTAGAACCTAGAGACAAAATCTCTATCAAAGAAAAAAAGTAGAGCACTCACAATACTTTTGAATCTGGAGGATGATTCTATGTCATTTACCTGTCCAGAGGCATAAATTGTACCTGTTTAATGAAATATAGACTTTTCATGGGAAAAAGGAATTCCCATATCTTTAAAATGACAAAATCACTATACAAATATTTTGTATCTGTTGAAAAGTATATGGCATACAGAGTTATCAGGAAATAACATTCATTTTCTACTCGCCATGATGGCTATTGATTTTAGAATTATATCCTATGGAAACTACCACTTGCTAAATGGTTGGGGAACTTCCAAAGGGAATCATTCTATCTGAATTATATTTCTATATGGGAGAAGAGGAGTCTGTAATCTTGTGTCTTCTTTGTAGCTATTAATAAACTGTCTAAATTGTTTCTGTACCATGAACAATATCACATTTATTGGAAATAGGTGTTCAATTTGTTTGCAAAGCGATTCTACTTAAGAGTTTACTATTTCTTCACATGATGTGACTCATTTGCCACTGAACTGAAGTAAAATATTAAGTTGAATAAAATGCACAGGGTTTTATTTGATTTATATCTAGCAAGCAATTTATACATATATTGACAGATTAATATATATTGATTGTCCTTTGTCTATTAATCTATCTATCATAATTGTCCTGAGAAGTAAGCACCACTTCCCTTGTGCCAATACCATGGGATGTACTACAGATATCCATTCCATCTCAAAAACTATGCTGTGTAGTGTCCATTTTCCATTGGTTTAAATTGTATAACACAATTATTATGGCCATTGCTTTGTTAGTTATGTACTTATCATTTTAGCAATCCAGTAGGAATATGAAACATTACTGTCTGTGGTCCTTCTAAGACCACCTTTGATTTTGGCAGTGGCGTCAATTCAGCCACAGTCAGATGATCATTGCTTCCACTTGGTTAAACTCAGCTGCGACTGAGACAGTTGGTCTGTGTCACTTTCACAAGGTGCGACCCTCTTGGCTTTTGAAGGTTTTTGTCTTGGCATCCTAATTTGCTAAATTTGTATGTGCAGAAAGGACACAAATGTGATGCAAAGGTCTGGGCCTATAAAATTAATGTGGATTTTAGCTCTATGCTGCTCTGTGGCCCTTAAGCCTGTATCAGTTTTGTTATTCTTTTATAACAGACCCAGCTACATCCCTGACTCTGCTTGTCCTAGTCCCATGTTCTGCTTACGTACACTATTATTTGCTTTTATAGTCCTGGTTGTATTTTGGATAGTTTAGCATTGATATTTCCTATTTCTAAGGTCTTGTAATATGCCTGATTATGCTTTACTACTGTGCCTTTTGGTTAGGCTGCTGACTAATATCATGCCGTATCCTGATAGTCCAAGGATGGAAGGGCACCAGTTGCCTTATTTGCCAACATAAAAACAAATTTAGCTGCTATAAATTCTCATTAAACTCATGAAAGGTGTCTGTGTCTGATTGCTCAAGCATAAGTCCCAATATTTATATAATCTGCAAGTGAAGGCAGAGACGACTTACTCTCTATTAGTGTTAGCTGAAGGTAGGGATGATGGAGAGGTACCTTGTATTGAGGGGGAATGGACAGACAAAGTATATATAACAAATGGGCCTATCTAGTATATATAACAAATGGGCCTATACACACACACACACACACACACACCTAAATCCTGCTTGATGATTATCTTCTCATAGGAGAGTCCAACTGTCTATAAGGGATCCAGTACCATGCACCTCATAAATCTCTTTGTCACAAGATGTATCCCAATCATTAAAAAAAAAAAAAAAAAGTTGGTCATCCTGCTAGGCACCCTGGGTCCTTGACAACCATCTGAATCTGTCTATTAGAATCCCTTGTTTGGCATAATTGGCCATTGCCAGTTTTATCAATTAATATAACTCCATCCCGTTCATGGCTGAGCAGACCCCTTCATCCAGTGGTCACCCCCCCTTTTCCTGTAGGAAGAGGAATTGAACTATTTCAATGGCATTAATGCACAGTGTTCTGAGGATGCTGAATGGTTTGGTAAGCTTTTGAATTTTACCATCACCGTTGACTGTTGTATATGCCGATTTTAATCATACGTGGTAGTGCGCTAATCATGCAATGATTTTTTTGTTGATACTCCAAGCATTTTAATTTCTGGAAACTATGAATGAATATTTCAAGGTCTCTATAGAACCTCTGCAATCATTTGACATAGTTTCAAATCAAACCCAAATACAATATTAACGTAAATAGAGTGACTATGCATTGTCTGTGTAGCTAGTGAATGACATTGTGACCTGGATGCCTCTATTATGCATTAACTCAAATGGAATTGATTGAAACCAAGCTTGTCCTGCTGTGTCCGATTTACACTAACCTACATAAATGAATACAGCACTGCAGTAAAAGCTGTCTACTGGTGATTAATAAATCAATAGGACCTCAAAGAGCACAAGAAATGACTGGATAGGTACAAAGCCAAAAAATATCCATGTCCACTTAAAGATACTAAGGACTCTTAAGGAACAATAAATAAATATAAATAGCACAATGACAGGCAATTGGATGTTGTACAGTTTCCGTATGTTGTGTGTAATGATGAAAAAAGCCTCAAATCTTACTCAGCAGCATTGGGCTGTTAGTAGGGAAGCTTTTCATAACAGTGGAAAAATTAAATATTAGCGATCTTCATATATACAATTTGTATTACCTTTACATGTTTTCTTTGTGCAAATATAATTTAACTTTGCATTTTTATTATCATTATTATGATATAACATATCACCAATATATCGTGCGACTATGTACAATAAGGATATAAAAATCCAAAAATAGTGAAAGGCATTTGAAAGAAGAGGTGATGTAGACATACTTTGAAAATGTTATTAAATGTTAAAAACTGATATTTGTGTTATAGCAGAATAATCATGTAGATTGGTGAAGATTCTGTTATTTATTCCTTTATTATTTTATATATTTTAATGTATACAAAAAAAAGTAAATAAAATTTTTATAAAATCACGGTTGTAAAACAAG
The DNA here is from genome assembly GCF_036172605.1 of Pelobates fuscus. Taxonomy (NCBI): domain Eukaryota; kingdom Metazoa; phylum Chordata; class Amphibia; order Anura; family Pelobatidae; genus Pelobates; species Pelobates fuscus. The sequence continues at coordinate 299,150,212 of NC_086317.1, read as the reverse complement.
TTTGTTAATGCTCAGTCCTTTGACATTAGCCCAAAGCAGCTAATACACCCGAGGCTGCCTTATACTGTCCATTTGTATTGTAAAATATACAAATAAAATGAAAATAAAAAGCTAATTTGTTTTATATTTCAAACCATGCTTCAACACACAGTTGCTTTTCGTTTAATTCAAGTTATACATACACATACCTAATAATATCACACTCACATGCTTGCAGGCTGGAAAGAAGATGTGCACACAGAATTATAGTAAATATCTAAAATAAGCAAGTGTCATGTATTATCTTATATATGTATTTTATTAATTTGTAAGCAGGAAAAAATGGACCACACAACACACAAAGTTGGGTTTTTAAAATGGATTGAAAGGAGTGGCATTGCTAGTAAACATGGTGATCATCAACATAATTTGTGGCATTTTTGTTCCAAAGTAAAAACCATCAACCGGAGTTGTGGGAAGGAGGAGATGAGAGCTCAGGTCTATCAGAATAAGGTAGCCATATCACATATTATATTTTTGGACATGTTGCCCATGCAAATTCAATTAGTATCCACTGGGGAAAGTACTCTAGGGAGTGAGTAGCAATTGCATCAGATAACTGGGTAGCGTGATAGTATGTCTTAACGTCTGGGGAACCTACACTGGCTTATCAAAACTCTGGCCGCCACTCTGTCTTTTTAATTTTTTCCTGCAAATTTGGAATGAGGGAGTCTCAAGAATATCCCTGTTAGGGAAATCTTGAGTGTCCAAAAGAGCTATAGTAGAGTAGCAAAGATATGCCTTCCCAATTGCCTAGCGTTTAGCTACATAAATGTTTATTTTTAATTACATAAATGAAAATGAAGAAACTATGCATAGCCAAAGCTAAATCTACCAAAATTAATTAAACAAATTAGTTTGTTGGTTCCAAGAAACCTAAATAATTTCACCCCTCTATGTAGTGGCCTACGTGCGAGCCCTCTTGACCTGGGCTACAGCCGAGTGACATTTGTAAGTATCCACATGTGCAGACAAGTTAGTCCCCGCTGCTGGAGAAAAATGGGCACCAGGGAGCCGTTCTTAGTCACGAGACCTTTTGCTGAGAAGCCCCAGTGATAAGGGATCTGTTGGTTTTGGAGTGCTTCTGTAATTTCCTTAAGAACCCTTTGTGGGCACAGGGTCCCCACAGACAAGTCTGCAAACACAGCAATCAAGTAATTTTTTTTAGCCCTTCTATGGTGGAGCACAGACTCCTTGGAAGTAGTGTAGGCAACCTAGGACATGTCTAGGCACAGTGTCAAGCAGGTGCTTAGGCTTAGCAACTTTGTGTGCCCTGTCTACCAGCAGCATATCGGGCAGTACATCAGAAGCCAAGGTTCTAAATGGCCATGCAGGTAGGTCTTTAATTTAGCCAATGTTATATCCTCTGGAATGTCCTTAAGAAGATGGTTGTATCTTCAAGGCCATTGTATCTTCAAGGCCATTATCTTTGTCTCACATTTTTATAGCTGGACCTTTAGCTGCTCTGCCTGGTCTGCCAAACTGTTATAAGCATTTGTGATTTCTTTCATTTTTGGTTTCTATGTGCTAGATCCAAAATCCTGCAGGTGCCTGCGGATCTCTCCCTTAGCCCTTTACAGGGTTGATTTCAGGTTTGATATACATGGTGTCCAGAAGAGACTGAAGTATAGCTTGTGTAAGTAGTTGGTCATCTGCATGCGACTGCATCCGGCTGTGTTCTCCTTCACCCTCTCTTTCTTCCTTGGCACCATCATGAGTTTGCTTGCATTGTGATTGTCAGGCCATTAAAAATGTAATTTTTTCTTTGCTTTCTGGAGATTTCTTGTGTCATGAGGTAAGTTTAGGACAGTTTTATGTGGTCATCTTGCTTTATTTCATCGCTTTTGAACCTCCTCTGTTGAAGCTATGTCCTTCAGTGCGAGTTTTGGCCAAGCCCCCTAACAAACTCTCAAGCCACCATAATAAATATGTCTACTGCCTACATATGAACTTCAAATAAATGTCAATTAAGAATTGTTTTTTTTTTTTCCAGTTATCAAATAGACTTAGCAACCTTTCAGCCTTTTATATATAGGAATCTTGACATTACAGGTCAGATTGAGGACTGAATTAAATAATACCTGGGGTTATTTACAGGAACCTAAAGTTTATCTTATTTAATGTTAAGCATAGTTGTACTACTTATTTAAACTCACCAATACTCAATCAACATTCGAAAATAAGACCTTTTCTTCTGATTTAATTATTTTCAACTCTCAAACTGTCTTTCCCATCAATTTATTAGAGACGTTCTTGATGTTCTATGCACAAGAGAGTCTCAATGCCAATCAAATATCTACCTAGAATGCATCATACAGGTGTCAAACACAATGAGCAAGGACAGACATTCATGGCACACAGCTGTTTCTCATTCTGTCTGTTCCTAAAACAAAATGGATTGTTAGCCTGATAATACTGTGGTGAAAACACACTCTAAATAACATGAAGGGCTGTAACTTTAAAGTTCTTGAATTTATGTAGTGCTGCTCTGACTGCTGCCATGAAACCCTCTAATTTTCAGGCACAATTTATAATCCACATAAACGAGAAAGATAAATAATGATTTGTAGCATTCACAGGAGGCATGGAAATTCTTGTGCCAAGGTAGATTTACACAGAAGGCAGGAGCACTCATTACTGTTAAATTAAGTCTGGTTTATTAAGTCGTGGGTAGAATTGGTATAGCAGTCCTGCATATTGTTTTCTGGTATAAGAAATGTAATTGGTACATCATCCTAAAATTTCCATAAGGTTTTGCTATTTGCTATATATTTGACATATTAGCTGATTTATTCAAGCACACAATAAAATCGTATCAAATACATACGGTTTTTCAGTACTAGCTTTATAATGAAAACCTCTTACATTTAATTAAATAAATGTAGTGTTCAAATATAAGGTACATATTTGCATGTACGTTAAGAACCATATTATGCACATAAATGTTTATGAAGCTTGCCATACTTAATATGATAACTTTAAATGATTTTAAAAAATGGGAAAAATCTAACATACATTATATACTATGCTTTGCACACTGCATGAGATGGCTTAAGCTAACACTGAAGGAGTTAAATGGACTACCCATTTTCACAAGCCTTCCAGAGATTAAAACAGCAATGACACATTTAAAAAGAGAAATTAGTAGTTTTACTATATGTTTGTTTGTTGTTGTCTTTTTAGGTTCACAGATTACAATGACAGAGAGAATACAAACAAATGAATTGTGTATTATGGAATACGCGACAAAGGAAAAGCAGTAAACGTATCCAGTGCTTCCGTTTAACACTGTAGCGGTACTTACCCGACCGGGGTCCTCGAATACTTCCGGTTCGAATACTACTAGCTCTTGGCAGGCCACACGGTGAACGTTATGATCGGGCATGAGTTCTGTACAGTATTAAGAATGCTGCTTGCATCACAAGCGCATTCTTAAAGGGGGAATGGGAGCCTAACCTCACGTACCAACGCCAAACGTATTATTGAGGTGTGAAAAATAAAATGTGTGTACATCCATGTTTTCTTTTTATCTAGCAAAGGGTGTCTCCATCCTAAATTCCTGTCAGTTATTGTTATAAATGTTATCCTTTGCACCTGGTAGTCAGCACAGAGACAGCACACAGAGAAGATGAGAAATAAAACAACACTTCTGTTTATCTCCTTCATTTGCAATGTTTGTTCTGACTTCACCGTGTCAGTAACGGATTATGTCATTTGCTAACTCTTTAACATCCATTTAAAAGAAAAAAGAGATCTTGTCAAAATGAATCAATACAAGTTTTAGGTGATTTTCAATGGTTTAAATTCCAGAGAAATTAAAATATTGGGTACCTGGAACAGTAAAGATTGGATCTGGGGCTTTTTTTGTTATGGGTTTATGCCCTCGGACTTTTGCTAAAAACCTATTCCCCACTGTCAGATCTTGGCAAAAACATACGTCCATGACATAAATCAATCAGTAGTAGATAACACAATCAGTGCCATTGCCATTAATTATTTTGAGATGTATTTTCGTAGTGAATGTTAACCCCATATATAAAGAAATCCCCAGTGAGCTGCATGTTTGAGTTTGACTATTTTTTCAGTAAATATTAATACCACACATTGAATCACATGTCCATCTCCGACTAACTCCTAGTGTCTTCTGGGAACCATCCTCAATTTAACAAGATGCTAGATTTCACAGTGTGCTGTATTAAATAAGTATGCAGAAGTACCCATGTGGAATTTGCTATTTGATTTATTCATATTTCCATAACAATGTACATCACTTGGAATACATGGAAAATCATCAAAAATGCCTATTTTGTCAAACTGTATATAAGGGAGTGAAACTCATTGCTATCACATAACCTTCAAGGTTAAACCCTCTAACCCTAATTTGACTTAGTTAAACACAAAGCACCATATTTTCAGTCCATTGTGAATATGGTCTTATAATTTTATGGCAAGACAGGAGGCTTCATATTTGCTTATCTTTCTTTACTGAAACTCCCAGCAGCAAAGAAACAGTTAACAGCAGTGTAAAAAAAGTTTAACCAATCAGAGTGCATCACAGCAATATAAACTGTCATCAGGCTCCTCCCAATTCCTCTTTCTTTGCTGCTTAGCCTCCCAGGTGAGTCTATTCTAATTATACTCCTATTTATGCTCGATTTTTATATATATATATATATATGAGTATATTGCTTTAATATTATATATATTTATTCATTTACTTATTCTAGTATTTTTTCTCAGCCTTTCTGTGCTTTTACACACTGCTTAGGTGACATGGGCTGACTCCCCAGTCAACCTATAAACACAATTGCCTCTCTTATTTTTTCTACCATACTTGTATTCTTATACTGTCTGTTTAACTGACACACTTTTCCCCGCAGCGCCCGGCATTTTGCCGGTCCGCTCCGCTCTGTTTTTTCCCTCACACACTTCGTGTGTTGCATTGCGTCTCCATAGAGACGTTTCCCGCCCTTTTCTTTCCGCGGCCATTTCTGTTTACCTTTCCCGGGCTTCCTCTCAGCGCCATCTTGCGGAAATTTTATGCGCGGCGGTTCACTCGTATTTCAGCTCCCACTGCAGAACTCGACCCAGCTGTTCGGTAAGTACTTTTATCCCTTAAAGCCCCAGACCTTTTTATTTTAAATCATTAAAGATACATACTCAAAATTTCCCTTTTTTCCTTGACAGGTTTTTTCAACTTAAAAAATCCTTGCTTGATACTGAGGGTGACCCCCTCAAGCCTTTATTCAGAGGGTGACCCCCTCTAGCCTTCCTTCAAGGGTGACCCCCCTTTTTTTTGCCTCTATACAGGGTAATCCCTATTTGATAACACAGGCACATACCTGTTATTTGATTTTGGACATTTCATTGTCCTTCCTCTCTGGGTGAACCCCATTGATATATTGTGGATGAACCCCACTGTTACAAAAATTACTTTCTGTATAAGTCCACCGCCTCATTGTAATTAGTTTGTCTGCATACCAAAATTAAAAATAATAAAAATGTAAAAAAAAAAAAAAAAATTTTTAAACTATATATATATATATTGTATATTAGATTATTTTCTTTGTGGTGACCCCACTGTTATTGACATTATGTCTGATGTGCCAGAACCAGCAGTTTCTGCCGAACTTAAGGCTTGGCTATTCAATGCCATCACTGAATCTATTCCTAAAGCTTTAGCGGCTTTCAGCGAGCAGACAATACCAGCCCCTACGGCGACCATTACCCAACTCTCAGATTCCGAAGATTCTCACACTTCGGAACATGAAGGAGCCCCTCGCAAACGCCCTTGGAAGGGCGATAGCGCCACCGCCGGTAAAGGCAAAGCGCCCGCTAAACACCCTAAAGTGCCCTATTCAAAACCCAAACATGATTTTGACGCATTTGAGGGTTCTACCTCTGACTTTAACCTCCAAGTATTAGACGAATACTACGCAGAACACTCTGATCCTGAGGCTCCGCCTCATAAGACATTCCGAGACCTTTATCCATCCGATTCTGCAACTAATGAACCCCTCATACCTCTAGAGGAACTCCAATCGGAGTCTGACCCCATGGATACCTTATTTGACACCTCTGGACGCCCTCTATTTGACTCCAGGTGCATTAAGCACCCTAGATCGGCCGAATGGACACCCCCAGACCACATTGCCAAATATTGTAGAATGTGGCTCCGTCGGCCTTTAGAAAAAGAGGTGAGAGCCAAATTAAGGGCTGAATGCCCACGCCCCACCATCCCAGACAAGGTGGCCAATACACCAGAATTCGACCCCTTCCTTGTGACCTTTCTAACCAAGTCAGGGAAAGACCCCCGTAAAGGTCTAGAACAGGGTCTTAAAACTGCTCAAGACAAGTTGATGGATGTGGCGGGCCCGCTCACACAAATCTTCATTATTGCAGGCGAGGCTTTATCAGGTGGCACATTTGACGCACATATGGTGCAAGAGTGGGCACAAAGGGCCTTATGCCTTTTAGGCAATGCCAATGTGGCAATATCAACAGAGCGGCGGAAAGCCGTCCTTTATAAAATTGATGCTAAACTTGCCGAACTAGGCACCAAAGAACTTGGTCCAGAGGCTCAAGGCATGTTATTTGGAGACAAGTTCATAAAAGAACTAAGTAAACACGTCTCTGTTTTTACAACACTGACAAAGGCACAATCCTCTATTCGCAAGGTATTTCGCTCTCAGCGTTTTTCCGGAAGAGCTGGTCGCTATAGAGGCCGAGCGACTGGCAGAGCCGCCTTCACAGGCTACAGGCCTCGACCTTCAGACACCTGGAATTCGGGCAATACCCGATTCCAACACAGACAATTTTTTCCCTCTCGCGGAGCAATCCGAGGACGTGGATCCGCTTCCCTACGCGGTCGCTCTGCTACAGGTAATGGACCTTCCTTATTCTCTTATTCCTATTGCAGGCCGGTTAACCCTTTTTTCCCAACAGTGGTCTCAACTAACTCAGGATCCTTGGATCCTTCAAACGGTGTCCGGGTTCCACCTGGATTTTTCAGTCGAACCAATTCAAAATTCCCTTCCTACCCCAATAAAAATGTCTTTGCTAGACGAGTCGACTCTACGGAGCGAACTCAACGATCTATGCACCAAAGGTGCGATCGAACGAGTTGTGGGCCCACAGGTCTTCGTAAGCAACATGTTTCTGGTAAAGAAAAAATCAGGGGGTCTACGACCAGTCATCAACCTGAAGGATCTGAACAATTTCATCGTATACCGTCACTTCAAAATGGAAGGGATCGGGTTCTCTCGCTTCGACCTAAAGGATGCATACCTCACGGTGCCGGTAACACCAGCACACCGCTGCCTCCTTCAGTTTCGTTGGGAACAGACACTATGGCAGTTCACCTGCCTCCCCTTCGGCCTATCTTCCGCACCCTGGTGCTTTACCAAACTAATGAAACCAGTGATGGCCTTACTGCGGTCCCAAGGAATCCGCTCCATAATCTATCTGGACGATATCCTTCTCATGGCACAGGACCAGGAAACCCTCCTCCATCATACAAACATGACCTCCGCCCTATTGCAGAATCTTGGCTTCGTGATCAATCACCAGAAATCATCTCTAACACCGTCCCAGATGATACAATTCCTGGGATTCCAGATAGACTCCGTTCAAGCAGTCCTTCAACTTCCGGCACCCAGAATAAAATCCATAAAAAGAGACATTCGGAAGTTACTGATATCACCACACCTTCGCCTACGGGATCTAGCCCGCACCATCGGCTTGCTCTCCGCCTCAATACAGGCTATATTCCCTGCCCCACTGCACTACCGGGCACTGCAACGATTAAAGACCCAATACCTACACCAGTCGACGTCTTACGACCAACAGATCACACTCACAGACGAGGTCCGGCTCGAGCTCCATTGGTGGCTACAACATATGGATGCCTGGAATGGAAGAGCCATTTTCGGATCCCAACCAGACTTCATCCTGGAATCAGATGCAAGTTTGCTCGGATGGGGCGCAACCTGCTCGGAAACCTCTACAGGAGGACTCTGGTCCCACCCAGAACGCGCACTTCACATCAACTGCCTCGAACTGATTGCAGGCTCATTTGCAATCCGCAGCTTCGCCAAAGATGTCTACAACTGTTCAGTTGTGCTGAAGATGGACAACGTGTCCGCAGTCCGCTACGTGAATCATCTAGGAGGTTCCAAATCAAAGATGCTCTCAGACCTGACCAAGGAATTATATCAGTTCTGCCTAGACAGGAATATCTCCCTGCGAGCGGAATATCTGCCGGGAACAGACAACCTCGTCGCAGACTGGTTCTCCCGCCACTGGAGGGACTCCAGCGATTGGCAACTGAATCCACAAATATTTCAGCATCTCCAGATTTGCCGGGGACCATTCAACCTGGACCTCTTTGCATCTCGCCTCAACAGGCAGACGGACGCTTTTTACAGCTGGTTACCGGACCCAGCGTGCCTTGCAGTCGATGCCTTCCTACAGAAGTGGCCGATGTCAGGGGCATATGCGTTCCCTCCATTCTCCATGATTCCACGCACGCTACAACTTCTCAGAACTCAAGGTGTCAAGATAACTCTAGTGACCCCGCTATGGCGGGCCCAACCATGGTACCCTTACCTACTGGAAATGTCAGTGGACTTTCCCCTGCTGCTACCCTGCACCCACGACCTCCTCAGAGACTCGATAGGCAACTTTCACCCATTGGCGATCCAAGACCATCTCCAACTAGTGGCTTGGACCATTTCAGGGGATCGTGGAATGTCTCAGGCCTTTCGACAACTGCTCAGGGACTCCTTTGGGACTCATAGGCCCCAGGAACCAGACGCTCTTACATCTCTGCATGGCGCCTATGGAGTTGCTGGTGCTTGGAAAGGAACCTTGATCCCTTTTCAACACCTATAATTAATATTATTAACTTCCTGTCGTCTCTATTCGACCAGGGTAAATCCTACCGGACCATTAACGTGTTTCGGTCTGCTATTTCTGCAGCGCACGTTCCTATAGAAGGCTCTTCGGTGGGCAAACACCCGTCTGTCTGCAGACTCTTTCGGGGCATCCGCATCGCTAGACCCCCGAATCCCAAATATAATCAATTCTGGGACGTTGCCGTCATTCTCACGTTCTTGGAAGCTTGGCCGGACAACGAAGCGCTTTCCCTACGCCAATTATCAGCCAAATTAGCTCTCCTCCTCTGCTTGGTCTCCTTCCGAAGAGTTTCCGACATCAGGGCTTTCGACTTTCACGCCCTCGATTTCACACCAGAGGGGGTACACTTTCACATCACTAGACGCACTAAGACCAACTCATCTACCGTGAGCTACCCTTACTTCTGGGAGAGACCACTCCTATGCGTAGCCCGGTGCATAAGACACTATATCGCTCGCACTACCCTTCTCAGAGCACCTACCGGGCCCCTCCTGGTATCCTATGTACGGCCTCACAAACCAGTTTCGTGCCCTACCATTGCACGCTGGATTAAATGGCTCCTAGCCCTGGCTGGCATTGATGCATCTTTCGGGGCTCACTCGGTTAGAGGCGCAGCCGCCTCTTCAGCACTCTTAGCTGGAGGTTCCTTAGCGGAAATTCTATCCTCCGCTGATTGGTCTAGAGAATCCACCTTCCGTACCTTTTATTTTAGACACTCTCCTCACGTTTCTCTGTCCTTGCTATCTGTGCGTTAAAATAGCAAATATGAAGCCTCCTGTCTTGCCATAAAATTCGGGATTATTCTAGCTCCTAGTGACCGAATAATCTAAATTTTATTAAAGACAGGAGGCGAATATTTTCCCACCCTAGTTTTCTCTTCCCACCCTTCTAGGTAAGTATCCTGTACTACCTCCAATTTCTAACTATGACTTACACCCTCTCTTTCGCTAACCTAGACTCATTAGGTCGTTATTATTATAACCCGTTTTTTCTATTATATTTAGTTCATTAAATTCTAGATGGTCATTTACTGTTATACCACTCTGTTATTACCATAGTTAGAGCTTGCACTAAATTCGAAGTCAGTTCACTGCATTTATTTGTTTTTTCTTTTGCCAAAGAGACCATACTTTCACGATGTTTCTCCTTCCTCCTAGTGTGAAGATTGCTTGCCTTCTGCCTTGACTCTACCTGCGGGTTGATCACTACCTTCATCCTTAAAGATACCTTCACCGTTACCTGTTCATCGTTTTAATGACTACTTTTACATGGTTGACTCTACAACTGATCGGCTACATCAAGAAAGAAGAATTGGGAGGAGCCTGATGACAGTTTATATTGCTGTGATGCACTCTGATTGGTTAAACTTTTTTTACACTGCTGTTAACTGTTTCTTTGCTGCTGGGAGTTTCAGTAAAGAAAGATAAGCAAATATTCGCCTCCTGTCTTTAATAAAATTTAGATTATTCGGTCACTAGGAGCTAGAATAATCCCGAATTTTAATAAAATACCCTGCATATCATAATCTTATGTGCAGCATTAACAATAAAATGTTATACAATAATCTTAGATCTATATAATCTCACATTGTGTATAGACTTTCACAGAAAATAGTACATTGATAATTTTTTTTATTAATCCCAGTTATTTCAGGTTTTTGTTGATATGGATATACACATTTCCTGTTTGACGATTTCTATCTGTCTCCTCAGTACCACCCACCTGTCAGAACCAGAATTGAAATGCTGCTGTTTCCCAGGGGGCACTAAAACAGGGGTAGGCAAACTTTGGCACTCCAAATGTGCCCTACATCTCCCTTAATGCTCTTACAATTTTTGTGCTGGCAAAGCATCAGGGGAGATGTAGTCCATAACAGGTTGAGTGCCAAAGATTGCTTACCCTGCACTAGAAGATACTTGAGAGATGATCTTGCAGACTGATGGAGAATAAGTTGTTCTACCTATGCAATGCTTAGTGAATATTCCTCTAGGTATACAGAGCTATAAAGAAATATACCGTATATACTCGAGTATAAGCCGAGTTTTTCAGCACATTTTTTGTGCTGAAAAACCCCAACTCGGCTTATACTCGAGTTAATGTCTGTATTATGGCAATTTACATTGCCATAATACAGACTGGGGGCTGGCAGCGAGCGCTTACCTCTCCTGCAGCTCCTGTCAGCTCCCTTCTCCTCCTCGCCGGTCCGTTCAGCACCTCGGTCAGCTCCCAATGTAAGTCTCGCGAGAGCCGCGGGGTCATAGTGCGGCTCTCGTGAGACTTACACTGGGAGCTGACAGAGGAGCTGCACGGGCCGGCGCGGAGGAGAAGGGAGCTGACAGGAGCTGCAGGAGAGGTAAGTAACAGCTCTGCCAGCCCCCCTCTTCCCCCCACTGAACTACCAATGCCACTGGACCACCAGGGAGTGAGAGCCCCCCTCCCTCCAATGTATCAAGCAGGGAGGGGGGACGAAAAAAAATAAAAAAATATAATAATAAAATAATATATATTAAACAATAATAATAATAATAATAATATTAATTTTTTTTAAATAATTTAAAAAAAAAAAAATGCCCAACATACACAAACACACACTGCATCACACACACTTACACTGCACTCATACACACACACTGCACTCATACACACACACTGCATTCATACACACACTGCACTCATACACACACTGCACTCATATACACACACACTGCACTCATACACACACTGCACTCATACACACACTGCACTCATACACACACTGCACTCATATACACATACTGCACTCATACACACACTGCACTCATACACACACTGCACTCATACACACACACTGCACTCATACACACACTGCACTCATACACACACACACTGCATTCATACACACACTGCACTCATACACACACACAAACACTGCATTCATTATATACACACAGTGAAAATAAATATTCAATTAGTATAATTTTTTAGGATCTAATTTTATTTAGAAATTTACCAGTAGCTGCTGCATTTCCCACCCTAGTCTCATACTCGAGTCAATAAGTTTTCCCAGTTTTTTGGTGTAAAATTAGGGGCCTCGGCTTATATTCGGGTCGGCTTATACTGAAGTATATATGGTATACATTAACCTATGAGTGCATTGCATAATGAGACATGGATTTAACAACATATGTTATCCTGTATCTACATATATCGGTACAGGCCTTTCTTGATGTTTCTGTTTGCGGGGGAAGAGGATAAGGTAATAGAGGTGAAGAATTAAAGTCCCACAGATGTAATTAGTACGTCTGGATATACCTTGCCTCAACCTTTCACCGACAGTGCCAGAAAAGGGGACTTGTCATCGATATAGGTGAATAAAGGGTTAAAAAAAGCCTTTGCCCTAGTTAGGTCCACGTCTGCAGGGGTTAAAAGCTACATTTTTAAATCATGTTTATGTCTGCAGTTTTTGAAACTGCTTCTGAAATTTTTATTTTGCGTTAACCTTGGAGATAAGACTCCCAAGTAAGTATTTGTCCTTTGTATTAACTAACAGCATTTGTAATGTTTTTTTTTCCTTATATAAATGTTTTATCACAAAATACATAAAAATCATTTACACACAGCACACTCAACATAGGTATTGGTTTGAAACAGGTTGCACATAAAGAGTAAAAGACACATACAACAGTCTGTCAAACAATACATAATATCTTAATATGCAGATAAACCCAAATTACAAATAATGACCTGCACCCTTCACCCATCTACCCGGGGGGTACTCTACCCAACTCTCATCTCCAATCTCCCCATTATCCTATATTAGGGGCATATTCCAACACCACATATTGATCATCATCTACAACCATATCCTAGAAGAGAGGCCCTATAACGTAAAAGGCACTCTATATAGATAGGAATGAGGAAATATTCCAAAAGCTGTATAATGGGAAACCCGGGAAGATGGGATATGTCCGTGTCAAAACCCTCAATACCCATGTATAACAAACGCACACATATCACATCAGTGGCGTACACATGACCCATGGGGCCCCGGTGCGAAAATCGATCCCCCCCCGCTCTTACTCTGCGCGGGCCGGGGCAGCAACACATGGCGGCGGGCACCTGGTCGCAGGGGTTGCAGGGCTGCGACCGCGGTATGTACGCCAGTGCATGCAGATGCACACACACTTAAAGGACCACTACAGACACCCAGATCACATCAGCTCAATGAAGTGGTCTGGGTGTCAGGTCCCTCTAGTTTTAACCCTGCAGCTGAAAGCATAGCAGTTTCAGAGAAACTGTTATGTTTCACTGAGAGTTAATCCAGCCTCTAGTGGCTGTTTCACTGACAGTCGCTAGAGGCGCTTCCGCCATTTTAAGACACTGAACGTCCATAGGAAAGCAGATGGAGATGTATATAGAGCAGCTATCGCCTTAGAGGCAAAGTCACCTAAGCCATATTTTGACAGGGTGTGGAACATAAAGTCCCAATCCACCCTGTCAAATGCTTTCTCAGCATCCAGTCCCACGAATACTGCAGTTGTTTTTTTTATTTTTAACCACTGAGATTAAATTTAAAAGTATTTAAAAGATATTATTCAATCTTTCCGCTAAAATTTTTGCATAAATCTTAATATCCACGTTTAGTAGAGAAATAGGTCTAAAGTCTCTACACTCAGGGGTTGGATTGTTTGTTTTGGGGATTGTTATTATTTGAGCTTCTAACATTTCTGGCTGTGCTCGACCAGCCTTCTTAATCTCGTTTAAAATTTGACACAGATAGCTGGAGATCTCCTATTGACAAAGTGAATAAAATTGATTAACTAGGCCATCAGGTCCAGGAGCTGAGCCAAATCTAAATTTAGAGATTGCCCATTTAACTTCCTGTTCCGTTATATCTTCATTTAATTTTACCAACTCTGTATGAGAAACCCTGGCAAGATAGATCTTATCTAAAAATTCCACAATTCTCCTTGTTTTCCCACTAACATCTATATTAGAGGAATTCAAATTATAAAGATCATGGTAATATTTCTCAAAACATGCGACAATATCATCAGGTTTCACAAACAGTTTTTTATTACATAATAACTTGTTTATTCTATTATTGTTTAATTTTTGTTTCAACTTACCAGCCATCAATTTCCCTGCTCTATTTTGGCCATGATGTGATCTTTGCTGGGCTGCCCATAAAGATTTATCCACCAATAGTTGCTGAATTCTTTTTATTTGTAATTGTAATTCTCAAATTTTATTTATCTTTAACCCCTTAACACCGCAGCCAAATGTACAAGTTGTGGACGAAACAAAATGTAAACAAAACCTGGCATTTGCGCTATATGTCTGTCCAACCGTAATTCACCTCTTTCATATTAAATGCACCCCCCCTTATTATATATCATTGTATTCAGGGGAAACAGGGCTTTCATTTAATATCAAATATTTAGCTATGAAACATAATTTAATATGAAAAAAATGGGAGAAAATAAGATTATTTTTATTTTTTTAGTTCTACATGACATTTTAACTGTCAATGTCATAATACTGTTTGCTTTTACTGCAATAAAATACACATATTTGTATTCAGCAAAGTCTCACATGTAAAACAGTACCCCCTATGTACAGGTTTTATGGTGTTTTGGGAAGTTACAGGGTCAAATATAGCGTGTTACATTTGAAATTGAAATTCGCCAAATTGGTTACGTTGCCTTTGAGACTGTATAGTAGCCCAGGAAATACATTTACATCCATAATGGCATACCATTTGCAATAGTAGACGACCCAAGGTATTGCAAATGGGGTATGTCCAGTCTTTTTTAGTAGCCATTTGGTCACAAACACTGGCCAAAGTTAGCGTTAGTATTTGTTTGTGTGTAAAAAATGCAAAAGACGCCAATTTTGTCCAGTGTTTGTGACTAAGTGGCTACTAAAAAAGACTGGACATACCCCATTTGCAATACCTTGGGTTGTCTACTATTGCAAATAGTATGCCATCATAGGGGTAATTTTCATTCTTGGGCTACCATAGGGTCATAAAGGCAACGTAAGCAATCTGGCGAATTTTAATGTGAAAAAAATTAAACACAAGCCTTATATTTGACGCTGTAATTTTTGAAAACACCATAAAAACTGTACATGAGGGGTACTGTTGTACTCGGGAGACTTCGCTGAATACAAATATTTGTGTTTCAAAACAGTAAAAAGTATTGCAGCAATAATATCGTCTGTGTAAGTGCTGTTTGTGCGTGAAAAATGCAAAAACGTCACTTTTACTGGCGATATCATCGTTGTAATACATTTTACTGTTTTGAAACACTAATATTTGTGTTCAGTGAAGTCTCCCGAGTAAAACAGTACCCCCCATGTACAGGTTTTATGGTGTCTTGGAAAGTTATAGGGTTAAATATAGTGCTAGCAAATTAAATTCCCTATACTTTCGGCATGGGTTGTCAGGCAGGTCCCGCTAATTGTAATTAATTAGGATACCTAATTATGTAAAATTATTACATAAATATATATGTAGAATTAATATATATATATATATATATATATATATATATACATATGTGTATATATACGTATATATATATATATATAATTTTTTTTATATTTGTATTTATATATAGGTATATATATAGTGATATATACGTATATATTTATGTATATAGATATATATATTATTTCGTTCTACGTGTATTTTGATATAAATATATATATATATATATATATATATATTAATATCACAATACAGTTAGAACGAAATAAAACACATCTATATATTTTTTAATATTTTATTTTTAATTATTTTTTTATTTTATTTTTTTACGTATTTACATATTTTTTATATTATATATAAATATACATATAACAATAATTATATATATATTTAATCAGTATCAGTCAACGTGTAATTTGATATTAATATACAGGGAGTGCAGAATTATTAGGCAAATTAGTATTTTGACCACATCATCCTCTTTATGCATGTTGTCTTACTCCAAGCTGTATAGGCTCGAAAGCCTACTACCAATTAAGGATATTAGGTGATGTGCATCTCTGTAATGAGAAGGGGTGTGGTCTAATGACATCAGCACCCTATATCAGGTGTGCATAATTATTAGGCAACTTCCTTTCCTTTGGCAAAATGGGTCAAAAGAAGGACTTGACAGGCTCAGAAAAGTCAAAAATAGTGAGATATCTTGCAGAGGGATGCAGCACTCTTAAAATTGCAAAGCTTCTGAAGCGTGATCATCGAACAATCAAGCGTTTCATTCAAAATAGTCAACAGGGTAGCAAGAAGCGTGTGGAGAAACCAAGGCGCAAAATAACTGCCCATGAACTGAGAAAAGTCAAGCGTGCAGCTGCCAAGATGCCACTTGCCACCAGTTTGGCCATATTTCAGAGCTGCAACATCACTGGAGTGCCCAAAAGCACAAGGTGTGCAATACTCAGAGACATGGCCAAGGTAAGAAACAGTGGTGGGCTGGGCTGGGGGGCAGGGAGGCAATTGCCCCCCAGGCCGCCCTAAATCCAGGGCTGCCCACATCCAAAAAGAAAAGAAAAATGTTCCCCCCAGTGGCTGAACTACTGGGCTCGGCTGCTCTGTAGATCTATGCTGGCAGGACTGGCTCACCTTGCAAAACTGCTATTTAGTATATTGCTAATTCGGCAATATACTAAATAGCAATTATCCTACCTCACTGATTGGCGATTGGCCAGTAACCTCAGTAAAAGGCAGAGTGGGGTGCAGATGCATGGGCCCGCTGCATTCATTGTTTGTGTGTGCTGCGGAGGCACACCGGAACTCAATGCCTACCCTCACCTCTTCCTGGGCGGAGTTCTGGCAGAGCTGCCTCCATATCCTGCCTGCAGGCCCCTCCCTCTCTTCCCAGGATGCAAGCACTGGGACTGCACAGGGGAGCTCCGAGCAAGCCCAGCAGCCCTCAGGCCCCCAAGAGATCAATGTCCCAGCTTGCAGTAGTGGCACACAGGATCAAGGTGAGTGAAATACTCTACCTCACCTCTCCCTGCACACATCCAAGGCTGTCTCTTCCTGGCTCTACTTGTTTCTGTGTGTCTCACTTTCTTTCTGTCTCTCTCTAGTTTTTTAACTGTCCCAGTCTCTCCTTTCCTTGTGTCACTCTCTGTCTCTCTATAGCTTTCTAGCTGTCTCTGGCTCTCCTTTCCTTGTTTCACTCTCGGTCTCTCTAATTTTCTAGCAGTCTCAGTCTCTCCTTTCCTTGTGTCATTCTTTGTCTCTCTCTAGCTGCCCTTGGCTCTCCTTTCCTTTTGTCACTCTCTGCCTCTCCATATCTTTACATGTGTAGCTCTGTCTCCCTTTGGTTCTCTGTCTCTCCCTCCCTCTCTGTCTTCTCTGGCACTCTCTATCTTCCTCTCTGTTTCTTTGTCTCCCTCTTAAACAGCCACAAATACAATCACACTCAGCCAGCTCTCACAAAATCACACTCATCCAGCTACACAGATGCATACAACACTCACTCAGCAACAGTACAATCACACAAAGAAACCACACACATTTCAACCATGTGTATTGCTTAGTGGGAAGTGACGAGGAGCGAGAATATACACAAGGTAGAGTGACAAGGGGGCCCTACTTTAATTCTTGCACAGGGGCCCAGTGGTCACCAGTTACACCCCTGGTTCCCCCCATGGGCCCGTGGTGCTGGTACTGTGGTTGCACTGGGGCCCACACACTAAGGGGGACCACCGGGTGGCCCATACACAACAAGCAGAGCCAGACCCCAACTCCCAAGCACCCTAGCCAGCACACTGGACCTTAGGAAAGGTACCAGCAAAGGTAGGAAGCTGGCTTGTAAAGTGTGTGTGTGTATGAGTTTGTCTGTGTTAGTATGTCTGTGTGTCAATATGTCAGTGTGTGTGTGTGTCAGTATGTCTGTCTACGTGTGTGCAAGTATGTCTCTGTGGGTGTGCCAGTTTGTCTGTGTGTGTGTGTGTGTGAGCCAGTATGCCGGTATCTTTGTGTGTGTCATTTTGTATGTCTGTGTGAGTCAGTATGCCTGTAACAGTGTGTCTGTCAGTGAGTGTGTGCATGTGCCAGTCAGTGAGTGTGTGTTTGTTAGTGTGTGTCAAATCAGCAAGT
Organism: Pelobates fuscus; assembly: GCF_036172605.1. NCBI lineage: Eukaryota > Metazoa > Chordata > Amphibia > Anura > Pelobatidae > Pelobates > Pelobates fuscus. The sequence continues at coordinate 299,132,160 of NC_086317.1, read as the reverse complement.
GTGTGCGCCTGTCAGTGAGTGTGTCTGTTTAGGTGACTGCCCCCCCTTTACTCTCCTCTTGGTGCGATGGGCCACTTGACTGGATTTGCCCCCCAGGCCTAACGCTGCCAGCCCTCCCCTGGTAAGAAAGGCTGAAAGACGACCACCACTGAACAAGACACACAAGCTGAAACGTCAAGACTGGGCCAAGAAATATCTCAAGACTGATTTTTCTAAGGTTTTATGGACTGATGAAATGAGAGTGAGTCTTGATGGGCCAGATGGATGGGCCCGTGGCTGGATTGGTAAAGGGCAGAGAGCTCCAGTCCGACTCAGACGCCAGCAAGGTGGAGGTGGAGTACTGGTTTGGGCTGGTATCATCAAAGATGAGCTTGTGGGGCCTTTTCGGGTTGAGGATGGAGTCAAGCTCAACTCCCAGTCCTACTGCCAGTTTCTGGAAGACACCTTCTTCAAGCAGTGGTACAGGAAGAAGTCTGCATCCTTCAAGAAAAACATGATTTTCATGCAGGACAATGCTCCATCACACGCGTCCAAGTACTCCACAGCGTGGCTGGCAAGAAAGGGTATAAAAGAAGAAAATCTAATGACATGGCCTCCTTGTTCACCTGATCTGAACCCCATTGAGAACCTGTGGTCCATCATCAAATGTGAGATTTACAAGGAGGGAAAACAGTACACCTCTCTGAACAGTGTCTGGGAGGCTGTGGTTGCTTCTGCACGCAATGCTGATGGTGAACAGATCAAAACACTGACAGAATCCATGGATGGCAGGCTTTTGAGTGTCCTTGCAAAGAAAGGTGGCTATATTGGTCACTGATTTGTTTTTGTTTTGTTTTTGAATGTCAGAAATGTATATTTGTGAATGTTGAGATGTTATATTGGTTTCACTGGTAAAAAGAAATAATTGAAATGGGTATATATTTGTTTTTTGTTAAGTTGCCTAATAATTATGCACAGTAATAGTCACCTGCACACACAGATATCCCCCTAAAATAGCTAAAACTAAAAACAAACTCAAAACTACTTCCAAAAATATTCAGCTTTGATATTAATGAGTTTTTTGGGTTCATTGAGAACATGGTTGTTGTTCAATAATAAAATTAATCCTCAAAAATACTACTTGCATAATAATTCTGCACTCCCTGTATATATATAATTATATATATATATTAATATTAAAATACACCTAGATGGTGTATGTGTGTGTGTGTATATGTGTATATATCTACTTAGATCATATATATATACACTTGTTTTAACTTTTTATTATTTGATTTCAGCCAGCAGGGGGACTAACTGTCATTACAGTTAGTCCCCCTGCTGGCAATGCACCAGGCAGCTATCCCGGCCATGTGATTGTGAGGTCCTCGCAAGGACCTCACTCTCACATGGCCCGGGGGGGCTGAAGAGAGCAGACGTGCCGCGGGGGGGCTCCCTGGGAGTCCCCCCAACCGCGATCGCCGGCGTGGGATCGCCGGCGACCGGGTAAGTTACCAAAAACCGGAGGGCGTACTATTACGTCCTGCGGCGTTTAGAGACGCTTTTAAAAGGACTTAATAGTACGCCCTCCGGTCTTAAGGGGTTAAATCAGATGGAGATTTTTTATTTTCTCTGTCCAATCACACCAAATCTATATGTAAATCTCCTAATGATTTACCTCTCTGCTTCTTTAAAATCCCTCTTATATAAGCTTTATAGGAAAGCCATACTATTTATTTAGAATTTATGGTTCCTTCAGCATTTGTAATGTTCAGCACTGAAACTTTGTTGATTGGTTGATTTTGCCTTTACACACCCCTAAGAAAACTGTATTTTATATATATACGATGCACACGCATTAAAATCTCCTCTACTTTCTTAAACTTCATCATGACTGGTCTGCATTAACTGTTCTCTGCAGTGAACGTACAAAGAGATTAAGGAAAGCAGAATGTGTTAACTGCATAAGTCCATGGCAGCTTAAGGGTTACAGACCCTGTAAAATATTACAGCCTAACACAGATCAATTAGTGAAATGCAAATTTCCTGAACAGAAAGTCGCCAGAAACACACATACTGCTTTCATTTTTTCCCCATCATATTTTGCTTTAAACACTATAGGGACCCAGACCACTTCAGCTCATTGGGTGGTCTAGGTGCAGTGTCCCAGTCTTCTGAACCATGCAGTAGTAATTATTGCAGTTTTTGATACCTTGCAGCATTAACCCCACTAGAGGGACTTCCGGGTGGCTAGGCTACTTTTGGTTGCCTAACTGATGCTGGACGTCCTCAAGCATTGCAGGTTTATAAAAATGTACTACAGTAAAAAAAAAAAAAAGAATATATATAAATAATGTAAGAAAACAATATTGTCCAACAGAGTAGAAGCAAATATAACAACAAATATCACAAGTACACTAGTGTATTCAGACAATAATTCCCTATACCGACATTCATAAGGAGTGAAATCAACCTCAATTTCATTTTAAACTTCTCAACACGCAGCTGTACAATATATTCACTGCCATTCTATTTTAATCGTTTTATAATGGCAATGATGAATAATTTTATGAAGAAATAAATATTCATTAAAAGGAGTTAGATTAAAAATATGCCCCTTTCAAAAGCCTCAAATTTTGGAGGAGATTTATGTGTTAGAATAAGGAAATGTGCCTATAACCATATAGTGTGACAATTTAATAGTCCAGCTAAATTAAACCAGTGGATATGCTTGCTTGTATCCACAGCAATCAGTGTAATCAAAGGTTCTGTCTGTTTTAATAATATCTAATATATGTGGCAAAACTACTTAATTGTGTATATAAATCAGAATAGAACAGCAAGCACGGAACCGGTGAAAAATAATCACTGCTGACATAACAAAATACCATTGCAAAAAATATTGCAGAGGGCAACTGTCTTGCAACACAATACAGCATTTAAGTTAAATATGCGAAGACTGAATATTAACCATTTAATAATAATTTTCACTGTCAATACCCCTTTTTTGAAATATAATTTTATATCACAAAGTATTTGAATACAAATTGTAGCAATAACCATCTAGTAATATCGAAAAAGATATTAAACAGATAAAATATAGTGATAGATCATATATGTAAAGTACAAAAAACTGCTCAAAAGAGCAAATTATCTATAATAATTATGGCTATACCAATAATTATAATATTGTTTCTAACAGAACATTATCTACTGCCTAATAGATATTTGTTGTGTGTTTAAATGTGTATATAGTATTAAAAATAGAAAAAGACTTGGTTGTGCTTGCTAAGTGGTGCATAACCCCCTTTTTTTTATAAACGAAATATATTAAAATCACTTTAAGTGAAGAATGACTTTGCAGATAGCAGCATATCTGATTTGTAAACTGACTAGTGTGGAAAGAAAAAAAGTTTATGGTAGAAGCTTAAATCATTGTAAGTTATTGCCCACGAAAATGTGCCCGGCCATATTAACACTGAAAGAAAGATGGCAGGAGACTTACAACTCTCAGTGGAGACATATACATGCAAATTAATACTGCTTTATAAAGGCATAAACTGAGTTCTCATTTAGATGTGAACACATGAAACTAAATTTAATTATTGCCGGAACCAGGTTTTGTTGACTTGGAACTTATATCATTCAAATAGACTGAATGAATAATACACATACATAATAAATCAAGACCATGTAAGAACATAGATGCCAAAAGCATTGTATAGGTTAAAAGGGAGAAAATACTATATCTATATCTAATATATCTTTGTTATATTGATCAGTATTGCTATACACCTGAGGAAGAGAGGACAACTCTTAAAGGTCTGTCTTTTAAATATTCTGTTAGTCCGATGAAAAGGTGTCATTGGCATTATATAGTAATTGATGTGCCAAACTGTTGATCGTAACGGAAAAATATTACATCTAGATCCAAAGCTGAGGACTGCATTCATTCTTGGTGAAGTGATAACTGATTTACAAGACATGAATTCCTTCTCCATCTTCAAGGTAGATAGCACGTAACACTCCAGCTGTTGCAGAAGTAACACTTAGAATTGTGTAAACGATGTAGCCTATCCTACTCTATCATTTATAAATTTGCACATTTACATGATTTTCAAAGGGAGAATTCAGACAATCTTTCTCAATCTGCTGTGTTGTTTGCTATGTGACTATGCATCTCTTAGTTCACATTTAATATGATTTCCATACTTTACTACTTTTAAAACAGTTGCAAAGAATATGGTAGAACATATACAACATACATCTTAAAAGTTACAAAGGCTCCTAACTGCTCCGGAGTGGATTTCAATTATGAATACTTCATATGAAAGTAGAATTCCTATACATTGTATAGTAATGACATTGCACTGTTGTTAAAAGCACCTTCTGGTTTCTCAACATGAAAAAAAAAATAATCTTTAAAATGTTGCTTATTGGAGATTATTTATGTACACTATAAATAGGAGATTATGTTTTTAGTTTAATCTGCATTTTTGTCTGCTTATGATGAAATATTATATATATGTTACTTTAGGTTCTTTTTGTCTTTATTTAATTCCAAAATATGGTTCTGTATGATCAGAGCCCAAGAAGATCTAAAGCAGGATGCTGTTTGTCCATTTTTTTCTATATATTATTATTTTTATTTATACGGTGCCAACAAGTAAATGGCTGTACAATAAATGGACTAACAGACAAGTATTTGCAACAAGACAAGTTGGAAGTACAGGAACAAAGGGCGTGGGGAGACCAGCTCAAATAAGCTTACCTTTTAGGGCAGGGGAAGGCTCCCTTTGGCATTCCAGATTTTGTGAAATACATCTCCCATAATGCTCTTGTAGCCATACTGCTGGTAAAGCTCTCTGTGAGATGTAGTCCACAATTTGTGGAGTGTCAAACCATGAGGACGTCCAGCATCATTTCACGGAGAAATTGCAGGAAACACCTTTGCAGGCTTTGCAAAGATTGCATTTTCTCTAAAACTGCAATGTTTTACATTGCAGGGTAAAGGGAACAGAGACACTGCATCCAGACCACTTCAATGAGGTGAAGTTGTATGGGTGTCTATAGTGTTCCTTTGAGTTACAAAAGATTACAGGGAATCACAATATACAATGTGGCAAACAGATCTATAGCGTGATGCTCAACAACATGAGACATGCAGTCTCCAATCACTAAAGTGTTAAAGGTTAGCCATAAGAGCAATATCTAAGATAAGGCAGCGCAATATTGAAATACAATTTAAGGAAACTGGGTAGTTTTTTTTTATTTTTATATTACATAATGATAACAATACTAATAGCCAAAAACAATAAAAATCTGACAATGTGTCTTCGTTATGGTGATAAGTCAAGATCTTATTGCTGGTGTTATATATTTTTTTTATAAACTGATATAAAACTTGGGTTTTATATTACATTTTTATTTTGATGTGTATGTAATAAAATAGATTTTTTTCATTCCATCAAAAACACAATTTAAGTACAAAATACTACCATCATCAATGGACCAATATGATGCATCAGCAATTCTTCAGTTGCTGGAAGGCAATATTTGACATTTCTATGTCTTTCTCTATTAAAGTTTGCCATTATATTAAAGTAACCAGATGTTCTATAACCACTAGAAGTATAATTAAGTACTATGTAGCTTCATTATATATAGTTAAGCAATATATCTCACTATATATATTGGATACCAACTTAAAGTTTACTAAACTGCTATATTTAATAAACTAACATTATGAGAGCTTTTCCATAGGTAAACGTCATGGTTCTGTTCTATACTGTAAGACAGTTACATGAAATGTATAATGGCAATCTACATTTTGAAAGGCAAAATTAGTAGCAATGATTGTACATATGTTAAAATCTGTTTTTCAGTTTCACAGTCACTTGTTCTAAACTTTAAACACTCTGCTAAGGCTCCATTTTGGTGCAAGGCAGATGTTACAATGACACTGCAACTTTTAGTTTCTGATGTATTTCTGCTCTGGGAATGTGGTCTTTAGTATTATTTTGCTGTGAAACCTAAGTCATTCTAATTTTCTTATTTACTGTGGACTGACTAAACATGTAAACATTATCCATAATCTAAATGGTATAAGTGACAGTATACAGATGGTATAATGCCCTTTGCAATATGGATCCCACATACTTTACTGCTATTTGCTGGAATTCAGGAACAGGGTATAATTCTTTAAAGTATTGATGAAGGTAATAAGTAGGTTTTTCTGCATGCAATCTTCAATTAAGTAATACAGGAATTCCAATTGATAGATGATAGGAAAAACGTGGATTGCGCTCAGTATGAGTAATTGAAAAAGAGCGGGAAAAAAAAATTATATATATATATATATATATGTATTTTTTTTCCCGCTATATATATATATATATATAAATAACATATAAGCAGCCTCCAAATAAATCACCTGTAATGTTTAGGGTGACATGTTAAAAACACAGTAAACCAATTAATATTATATCTATATATATAGATATAGTAGTAATTGGTTTATTATATATATATATATATATATATATATATATATATATATATATATATATATATATATATATATATATATATATATATATATATATATATATATATATATATATATGTAAACCTGTGAAGTTACACAGGCTGCATTATCTGAAATGCCCAGTAGATGGCACATGGCTCCAGTATGTTGTTAATAAAACATTGAGCATTGATCACATGACTTGCTGAAATCAGTGGGAGGAGTGTGGCATCATCAGTTCCTGGGAGGATTTCCTGCACAGCTCTGGGGAAGGAGGGCCTAAAAGGATTCTAGAAGGATGACATGCTGAGCTGAAATGGAGGACATGTGAGAGACTGTAAAAAGAGATGGAACCTGGCGGAGAGAACTTGTTTCACCCAAGATCACACCAGATGAGAGAGGGACCTGCTGGCAAAGACAAGCATTGAGCCCAGACGTTTGGTGAATCCAGTGAGAGGAGACTGCTACTGACTACCTGGTTAATTGTGTTGTGAGGGTAAGCCAAACCTCTCCCTGTATCACCACAGGGCACCTGTCTTCTCACTCACAGTAAAGACTCTGAGGTCCCGTACAGACATTACACATCTGAGGCTGTGTCAGTGACTCTGTGGAGCAGGACTTATTAGGGCCCCAACTCTCCTATGTGCACCAACGGCCGCTAGGGCGAAGATAAGGGGGTGGGACGCAGGTGTGCTGGTGGGTGAGTGGGGAAAATCCACATTTGCATTGTTATCTGTTACGCCATTGTATTTTCCTATGTGTGTCGGTTCAATTGCTATTTACTATATAAAGTTAGTTCCAGTTAGGCTGTGTCAGTCTTATTGCACCAAGTATGTTCCCAGTGGGACCCCACATCCCTACCTCGTATGCTCCACTGGGTGGAGGCGCTGCCGCAGATATGTACCCCAGCTCCCAGATAGCGGAGGCTCAGGATCTGCCTGTCAGGCATAGTGAATTAACTAGGTTTAAGGACCCCAAAGACACTAGGGGGCATCCCAAAAACCCCGTTACATATATATATATAGAGTGTAAATAGAATAGGATGGCGCAGAAGTATGGAGAAAACAAATTAAACAAATAAATGCAGCAACCTACAAGGGGATCTGATACAATTCACCAGATAAGACATAAACTATAAAAAGTAGGTGCGCAAAATAAATTTATCACTTCAACAATAAAAAGTGCAAAGCATGCAAACTTATCTTACAATTAGCTGTAGAAACGCAGGTATATCCATAGATTCGGAAAACACCATATATCAAGTGACCAGCTATAGAATTGCAGGTCTATACATAAACTAAGAAAAACACCATATATTGAGTGATTTGTGCAGAAAAATTACACACTGATCAAAAAAATAGTGAATAGTAATAAATAATACTTGCACAGGTCTGCTCAGATGGTCCAATCTGAAAATATAAAGAGACACAGACCTAGTGCAGCACTGTTAGAACGGATAAATATAGCTGAAGAGGAATATTTCAAACTCACAATTGTGGAGTGGTTGTAGTACCACTCCAGACTATCTGGCTCTGGGGGGGATCAGTCCCCTGTAATCGTGGGATCCGGTGGGTAGACAACTGGAAGCAATCACTCGGTAACCGGTCCGTTTACAATTAAAATTCCATTTTATTTTCACTTAAAAATTATGTATAAAAATAACATAGAAGTTAAAAATAAGTCTTCCTGTCGCTGGTATGAGAGTTCAAAAAGTCCAGAGTTGCACTTTCTGCATAAAACGAAAGTAATAGTTCTCTTACTCTGTCTTCGAATTCTCCCTGCCAGTGAAGATACTTCCGGCTTCCGGTTTCCGGTATCACGCAACGCGTTTCGCCCCGCCTCTTGGGGCTTTCTCAAGCGTAAAAGTGGGTGGCTCCCAATGTCCTTTAAATAGTCTCTACCCAATTAGCCAGATTGTAGATAGATAGTAGATATCCCCTTCTCTTTTGGTTTTGGGAAATTGGTGATAGCTTAACATTAGTTGGTGAATATATTTTAGGCTGCATTTAATTTTACCCATATCTATGTATATATTTAAATCCCCCTACAAGATGTATTCATTTAACATGTATTCAGACACTATGTTAAGTGATCTTGTTTCAAGAATATCGTTGGTTTTATTGGGTATATATATATTTGCAATATAAATTTTTCAAACATTAATACATTTTTTCTTCACATTTTCTAGATATTGTTCTAGCATATGTATGTATCTTCAACTAATTATAACTAGATTAATGGATACATTAGAAGCTGGTTTTCTGAAGCACATTTGCACTTTATATGTATGATATGACAGGATCAAGTAATGACACTTATAAAGATGCCAATCTGGCTAATTGGGTAGAGACTATTTAAAGGACATTGGGAGCCACCCACTTTTACGCTTGAGAAAGCCCCAAGAGGCGGGGCGAAACGCGTTGCGTGATACCGGAAACCGGAAGCCGGAAGTATCTTCACTGGCAGGGAGAATTCGAAGACAGAGTAAGAGAACTATTACTTTCGTTTTATGCAGAAAGTGCAACTCTGGACTTTTTGAACTCTCATACCAGCGACAGGAAGACTTATTTTTAACTTCTATGTTATTTTTATACATAATTTTTAAGTGAAAATAAAATGGAATTTTAATTGTAAACGGACCGGTTACCGAGTGATTGCTTCCAGTTGTCTACCCACCGGATCCCACGATTACAGGGGACTGATCCCCCCCAGAGCCAGATAGTCTGGAGTGGTACTACAACCACTCCACAATTGTGAGTTTGAAATATTCCTCTTCAGCTATATTTATCCGTTCTAACAGTGCTGCACTAGGTCTGTGTCTCTTTATATTTTCAGATTGGACCATCTGAGCAGACCTGTGCAAGTATTATTTATTACTATTCACTATTTTTTTGATCAGTGTGTAATTTTTCTGCACAAATCACTCAATATATGGTGTTTTTCTTAGTTTATGTATAGACCTGCAATTCTATAGCTGGTCACTTGATATATGGTGTTTTCCGAATCTATGGATATACCTGCGTTTCTACAGCTAATTGTAAGATAAGTTTGCATGCTTTGCACTTTTTATTGTTGAAGTGATAAATTTATTTTGCGCACCTACTTTTTATAGTATATAACATATATATATATATATATATATATATATACATATATATTTAACTATAAAAGAGGTGTTACTAATACCCAAATGCTGCCCTTTGAAGGGAATATCCTTGGTATTGCCTGAATTAATAATAAAGTACAAAAATAAAAAAGGCGCAAAGGGAGAGTGGAACATCTATATAAAAAAATAACACTTTATTTCAAATTATTTAAAAAGCATATACAATGTGGGTGTATACTCTTATAAAAACATGTCACAAAACATATAATCCAAATGCTATAAAGTTTGCCTCTAAAAAAAGAAAAAAATAGTAAGTTTGACACGTTGAAAAATAGGGAAAAAGAGTCAATTCCTGACAATTTCAGATTTAATACATAACTGACCGTTTTAAATCCAAATAGACATTGAATAATACTTTAAATTACATTTGCTTTATGCAAAATTCCTCACCTTGAGGCACTCTTTTTGCTTGCCAAGATCTTCACAGTCCCCTTTATTCAGACATGGTGAGTTGAGTAGGAGTTCTACTTCAGCAATAGACTGCAAGAGGCGTGCAATCTCAGCCAGATAGGTAGAAGGCACATTAGCGGCATCCACTTTCATTCCTTCTGTCATGGAACGAGTACTTTCTTCATGGACCGTTTGCTAGTGTAAATATATATATAATATTTATTTTCATGTTAAGTATATAAAGCAATATAAACATCTCAATTATCTTATTTGCAGGTTATATATTTGACTTTGTCAAAATGAATATAAAACATTTAAATCTAAGATAGGATTAGTATTTAAAAAAAAAAGCAAAAAAAAACTAAAACTAAATAAAGTTGTAAATACACTTAGATTTAAGCATTAAAGAGTACTGATTTAGAAAAAAATATTGCATTCAGGGTTGCCATCTGAAACTGCAGTACACGTAGGAAAACTGTTTTGCACTTTCTCTGGCACACACACTTCCAAAATGCACAAAGATACAAACTCACCGACACATACATATTCCCATGTAGAAAGCAGGAACTGAACTTTTAATAGTTTAAAAATAAAATAATTGGATATTGGGCATAAAAAACAACTAATCTCATGTATTGCCTATGTGGAATATAAATGAAATCAACCCAATCAGTATTATTACCTATAAGTCTGAACAAATTGTTTATCTTTAAAAATTACTAGTACGTATAATCTTGCAACTGCTACTTCTTCGTAGATTATTACTAAGAAACAGAATACCTTACTATTTGGTAGCAATGAAAGTGGGATATTATTAGAACAGTATTTCAAAGACTAAAATAATATAATATTCACTAAAATAAGGTGCATATCTCTTTAAGAAGTAAAGGTAAGTCTTGGTCTTACGGCAGGAAACTCTAAAGTTGATTTCTATTTGGAAAACTAATATCACCACTCTACTATAGCATGCTCAAACAGTTGCTTGTCAAATGTTGCTCTAACTGTTCATCCACATTAGGAGTATACAGTTAGAAGTCCCAGAAAGAGGCAGCAATGAACAATTGCTATATTGCTGATAGGCGAAAGGAAAGGGAGATGAAAGGATACATTGAGTTTTATTGCCACTGAATGGCTATAGATACAAAGATACCAAATGTTTCCACAACCTTGTTATCGGTAAAGTCAATTGTAATGCCATACATTCGGAATAGCTTTTTTAAAAAATGTGCTTGCTTTTTCTATTAGAGAGTCATTGCCGGGCATTGCAGGTCTGCTTGGAGGATCCACTGAATTTTTATGGACTTTAGCTAGGCAGTAGACAGTGGCTATAGTGGGAGCCTAGAGGGGCATTGGCTATAACTCATAAATGGCTAAAATGATTGTATGGGGTTGCTATATATCTTATGTGGAGAGAGCGGCATTTTGGATCTAGGCCACACATTTGGGTGGAATCAGGCCATATGTTCTCTTTGAAATAGCACAAGAGGAGCTAAAACCAGCTTGACATCTGAGCAGGGACCCACTGAAGGGCAAGCAACTTGAACTGTTTTCCATTCAGACGTGGGCCCCTTGCTCAGATTGCCTAGAGGGATATCGACTAAACCTCATTGATGGGGCTGAACAAGGCCAAAACGATCTTCTGGGGTTGCTGTATCTCTCATGCAGAGAGAGTTGTACTGGAGTCTGAAAGGGAAACTGCCTAGGTTCTCTTTGTAATGGCACAGGATGAGCTATGAGATCTGAGTGAGGCTCTCCCTTTCCTCTTGTAGAAGTGCCACACCAGCATGTGTTTTGAGCTCCGACATAGCACACACAAAGAAATACACACTGTCATACACTAATATACATGTTGACAAATACTCGGATGCCACAGACACACAAACCGAAAAAAAACAACTGAAAAATAACTCTATACTATTTTAGCCACCCTCCTGTTTGCAAAACAATTGAGTGTACTAAGTTGATATTTCTGAGGTCTAGTGTGTCTAGAAGGCTATCCACCCTTCTGTTGTTCAACAGGCCCAACTTGTTTTATTTTGTTACTCTGACTCTGGAAACTTTATTGGTTGAGTTTCTCTTAAGTCTCTTGTGTGATTGACATTTCCTCTTTAGCCACCTTGTATCCATTCTTGCTCTGATTAGCTTTATTATTTATGATTAAGCTTTTCCTATCTTCATTTAGAGAACTAGTGTTGAAGAATAATCTGATTCTACCTTTATATGCATTTAATGGTAAAACAGCATCTTTAGTTGGTTATTGATAAAATCGTCAACTTATTATTCTTATTATTATAAAAGTGGGATTTTAGAAAATAATATTACTCCGCTCAGTTTAGGCAGTAACTCTCTATTTTAATTTACACTGGACTCTTATTTCGACAGCTCTGACAACCAAATTATTTATTAAAGTTTATTTTACTTAGAGTTCTATAAACACATCTGAGTATTCATAAAATTTAACCACCTGATCACAGCTTCAAGTTAAATTGTTTGCAATAGGTTTTATACCTTTGATTTGTTTTATTATTATTTTGGCACAATATAAAATAGTCTATTAGTTTTAACAATCTTTTTATTCTTATTTATGAACAAATGGATCATATCTAATGTAGTCACCTTAACCCCTTAAGGACACGTGACATGTGTGACATGTCATGATTCCCTTTTATTCCAGAAGTTTGGTCCTTAAGGGGTTAATGATCTGAATGGATTGTTACAACATGGGCTATTGCAATACATGCAACTTTGCAAAAATTATGGAGTAATGTGCCAGAACATATTATTATTGCAATGCCTTGAAACGGTGCTTACAGTTTTACCATCACCATCACTACAGCTTCCTGTCACCAGGTTAAAAGGTTTTTGAATAAGTAATGCTGTACAGAAGCCAGAAAACAAAGAAAAATTCCAGTCATTACTTCTCATTTTTCCCAATCAAGCAATATAAATTTTAATAAAAATAAAATCCCAGAACACTCATATACACAAAGAACAGTAGAATAGTGCCTACTATCCAAAATGGATCTATGTATATATCTTAATTATCACTGTTCTTTACAGCTTTGCTGACACTGTGAGACAGCGATATAGGAAAATAAGGAAAGAATACTTTATTTATATTTGTAATGTACTAATAGTGTATAATTATTTATTCAGTTCTTTTGTTGAAAGAATGAACTCAAGTTTACATGCTTCATATTTGTATCTCTCATTGACGTGATTATACACACACACACACACACACACACACACACACACACACACATATATTAAGCTAATTAGGTTTATTCAAAGTTTAGGTTACAACAGAAAAACTGTGGCTGTAGCCAGGAGAGAGCATTCTTTCAAAATTCAGCATATTTAATTTAGTTTTCAATTCACAATCACTGTTTAGCATGTCTTTCAGTCTGTCTGTTAGTATTTGTGTCTATCTACCTATCTTTCTGTCTGTCTGTCTTTTTTGTTGTTGCTGCATAATATGTTTTAATTCTTTTGAATTTCCATTACACAGGTACAGTGAGGGAAAAAAGTATTTGGTCCTCTGCTGATTTTGAATATTTGTCCAGTGACAAAGAAATAATAAGTCTCTAATTTTAATGGTAGGTGTATTTTAACAGTGAGAGACAGAATAACAAAAAAACACAAATCCAAAAAAATGCATGTCAAAAAAGTTATAAATTGATTTGCATATCAATGAGTGAAATAAGTATATGATCCCTTATCAATCAGCAACATTTCTGGCTTCTAGGTGTCTTTTATACAGGTAATGAGCTGAAATTAGGAGCACTCTCTTAAAGAAACTGCTCATAATCTCAGCTCGTTACCTGTATAAAAATCACCTGTTCACAGACGCAATCAATCAATTAGATTTCAAACTCTCCACCATGGCCAAGACCAAAGAGCTGTCCAAGGATGTCAGGGACACGATTGTAGACCTACACAAGGCTGGAATGAGCTACAAGGTCATTGCCAAGCAGCTTGGCGAGAAAATGATAACAGTTGGTGCAATTATTCGCAAATAGAAGAAACACAAAATAACTGTCAGTCTCCCTCAGTCTGGTGCTCCATGCAAGAGTTTCAATGATCATGGTGAGGAATCAGCCCAGAACTACAAGGGAGGATTTTGTTAATTACCTCAAGGCATCTGGGACCATAGTCACCAAGAAAATAATTGGTAACACACTATGCCGTGAAGGACTGAAATCCTGCAGCGCCCGCAAGGCCCCCCTGCTCAAGATTGCACATGTACAGAACCATGAGACGTTTGCCAATGAACATCTGAATGATTCAGAGGAGAACTGGGTGGAAGTGTTGTGGTCAGATGAGACCAAAATCAAGCTCTTTGGCATCAACTCAACTCGCCGTGTTTGGAGGAGGACGAATGCTGCCTATGACCCCAAGAACACCATCCCCACTGTCAAACATGGAGGTGGAAACATTATGCTTTGAGGGTGTTTTTCTGAATACAGCACAACTGCACCACATCAAAAGGATGATGGACGGGGCCATGTACCATCAAATCTTGGGTGAGAACCTCCTTCCCTCAGCCAGGGCACTAAAAATGGGTTGTGGATGGGTATTCCATCATGACAATGACCCAAAACACACAGCAAGGCAGCAAAGGAGTGGCTCAAGAAGAAGCTCATTAAAGTCCTGGAGTGGCCTTGCCAGTCTCTAGACCTTAATTACATAGAAAATCTGTGGAAGGAGCTGAAGGTTCGAGTTGCCAAACATCAGCCTCGAAACATTAATGACTTGGAGAGGATCTGCAAAGAGGAGTGGGTCAAAATCCCTCCTGAGTAGAGATGTCGTGAACATAAAATTTTCCGTTCGCGAACAGCGAACGCGAATTTACGCAAATGTTCGCGAACGGGCGAAACGCCATAGACTTCGATAGGCAGGCAAATTTTAAAACCCACAAATTATCAGATGTAAATCAGCCTTGAGTGAAATCTTTTTCTTCTGATTCTTCACACTCCCATCAGTCAGAGTATTTGCTCAAAAGAGAAAGTATATGGAGAAAAATAAAGTGCAATTCCAGAGTAAAGTATAAAAAGAATTTAATAACTTACATATAAGTTAAAAGCATTGAATATATCACCACTGGGCGTCCTACGCGTTTCGTCCTAAGATGGGACTTCCTCAGGGACTTGGTGCATCAATCACAACAGAAAATGTGTATAAAAAACATACCCCCCGCCCGTTCTTATATATCCCCTCCCGGAGTTCATTATTCAATTATTCCCGGCCGGTGTTTTTTCTCAGTTCGGGCCGCACTTCCTGCTTGGACGCGATGACGTCATCACGTGCATACGTCCCTTGCGTTCCAGACGTGCGTTCCAAATACCCGGAAATGGATGGCAGTTATGAATCTTCAGTTCTCCCAGAGATATATGGGCAAATCAAAACATATAAGGGGGAAGGAAGTTAAAAGAAAACTCTGGATAGCACATTTGTGGATAAAAATATCCATTATATTTCTACTGGAAGCTGAACAATTTATATGTATCAAAAATATATATACATGAATATTGTAAACAATGTTGTAGAAAATCATAATAAAATGAAGAAAATAAAAAATAAAAAAATATATAAAAATATGAAAATAAAAATACAATAAAACAAGTATATACATCTGGATTATTACATTCAAAAATGGAAATCTAAGGTGAAACTCCATATATTTACATCTTTCTTACATACTGATTTCTCATTTTGGGAGTGTGTATAGGACAGACAAATGAGGGTACATACAGCCCAATATTAACACGTCACTCTTCTACAATATATTGATAATTAAGTGCATAAGGTGGAACCCATTTCTACATGTGTATTTGTTCGCACTCCTCCCACTCATCTCACTCTCTATGATGTCTCCACATTTTTCTATCTCTACGGGTTTTCCCATTAGAATTTTTCAAAAAGTTTTTAAAGTTTTTTTAAGGTTTTTTAAAAGGGGCCCCATGTATAATACCAATATAAATAATTGGCCATATTGTTTATACTGCTGATATTTGATATTAATACCCCTAGAGGACTAGTTTATATATATAATCTTTCGAAATAAATCCATTAATGGCGCCTTTATACGAATATTGGAAACTACATAGAAATGAAATGAGGAAAAGGAAGTGCGACATCCGTACAAAACTTTTTTACAACCACAATTAATCTTCAAAAAAACTCCACAGGTCAATATCCAAATTCAAACCCCAAGGTTGGAGTGTCTTTAGTTTATTTATCCAGAATGTTTCTCTCTGTGAGAGTTTTTTAGTTAAATCTCCTCCCCTCCAGTAGGGATCCACATGTTCAATGCCCACGAAAGAAAAATTTTGCCAATCAAATTGGTTGCAGGAATTACAATGCAGAGGTACTATATGTTTAGTTGATTTTTTTTCTAATATTATTTTGATGTTCCAATACTCTTTCTTTAAGTTTTCTACAGGTTCTCCCCACATATTGTTTCCCACATGGGCATTGAAGCATGTAGACTATATTCTTGGTGTTACAATTAATGTTAGATTTTATTTTAAATTTCTCTCCGGTTGTAGAGCTCCTAAATTCCCTCTTTTGTATGTATCTTTGATTTTTACATGCTTTGCAGTTATTGCAAGGGTTAAAACCATTGACGTTGAATGGTCTGCCCTTTCGCTGGATTTTTAATGCATAACTGGGTGCAAGAATGTTTTTCAGATTTCTTGTTCTTCTAAAAATCATAGGTGTTTTTTTGGGTAACACTTTGCCTAGTATGGGATCTCTACACAGAATGTTCCAATGCTTATTGAAAATCTTTTTGATTTTCCAATGTTGGGTGTTGTACTGTGTGATAAAGGAGAAATTGTAGTCCCTCTGGGGGATCTTCTTGGGTTTAGATGACATTAGGTCTTTTCTATTCTTTTTTTCTATTTCTCCAATTTCTTTATCCAACAAAGTGGATTCGTATTTTTTTGCTATAAATTTATTTTTTAGATGCATGGCTTGCTCCCTATAGTCTGATTTCTTTGTGCAGTTCCTCCTCACTCGTATTAGTTGACTTTTTGGAATTGTTTCCAGCCATCTCTCCTGATGGCAGCTTTTCCTATGTATGTAACTGTTACCCTCAGTTTTTTTAAAAAAACATTTTGACTCGATCTTATTATTCTCCACAAAAAAGCATATATCTAAAAAATTAATTGTTGTAGTGTTCATCTCATGTGTAAATTTTAGACCATATTCATTTTGGTGAATGTAGTCCAGAAACAGTGATAGCTCTTCTCGTGGGCCCTGCCAAATCATTATAATATCATCGATAAAACGTTTCCATAGGACCTGATAATTTGTGAGTGGCCAATTGTAAATTTTAACACCTCACTTACTCCCACACAGTTAAACGCTATGTCTCTCCATTTTATCTGTATTTAGCAGATGATCCCCTATTCTATATTGCATTTGTATTGAAGACAAGAGGAAGTCTTTGGGGACTTTGTTCTGGAAACTTAACCCCACGAAGGGAAGTTTCATTTTGTTTATATACCATCACTGTTTTTTTCACTGGGGTTGTGTGCACATATTCTGTTTTGTTTGTATACATTTTAAAACCCACAGGGACTCTTTCTGGCCACAATAGTGATGGAAAAGTTGTTTCAAGGGGACTAACACCTGGACTATGTGGTAACTTGAGAGGTGCCCAAAGCTAAGCTGGAGGAGGATGGTGCGTCAAGGTTCCGAGCGGAAGCTGTAGAAGATTGGGTGTCCTGTGTTAGCCAGTCAACTATGTCCTCAGAACTTTTCGAGTTCAGGGTACATGGCCTCTGAACACTGGGAATTATTCTAGGGCCAAAGGGAATCACAGCACCACGACCACGACGGCTCCTGCGGGGTGGCCTGCCTCTGCCTGTCATTTTTTTTTCGATTAGTGGTACTATGCGTGCAAGCTACTGTGACAACAGAAATGAGTGGCACTGTGCACTGGCAAAGGTTGGCAGAGTAGACGCTGTAGGCCTGACACACACGCTTGCAGACAACTAACTGCTATTCAATCTATTACAGTCAAAATTGTATTTTTGTTTTAAATGTACACTACTGTGACACCAGATATGAGTTGCACTGGTGTGACACTGTGCCCTGGCAGGCCCTGAAACACACACGTGTGAAGGAAACTGACTGCTATTATTTCACAGTCAAATTTCTAGTTTTTTTTTAAATGTACATTACTGTTACACCAGATATGAGTTGCACTGGTGTGACACTGTGCCCTGGCAAGCCCTGAAACGCACATGTGTGAAGGAAACTGACTGCTATTATATTACAGTCAAAAATGTTTTTTTTTTTTTTTAAATGCAAGCTATTGTGACACCAGATATGAGTGGTGGCACTGGGCAAGTGGGCACAGTATACGCTGTGAGCCTGACACACACGCTGGCAGGCAGGCAACTGCAATTAGATTACACAGGAAAAAAAAAAAAGCAGACTGATGTTCTAGCCCTAAAAAGGGCTTTTTAGGGTGCTGTCCTTACAGCAGAGATCAGATGAGTCCTTCAGGACTGTAGTGGACACTGAATACACTAGCCTAGCTATCGATTTCCCTATTAAATCAGCAGCAGCTACCCTGTCCCTCCTCTCACTAAGAATGCAGCTTCCGGGGGGCGGGGCCTAGCTGTCATGGAGGAAAGACGCACTTCGTGTGAGCTCCCTCACTATCTCACTTTAAGCAGCTATCAACAAACGAATTTCACCCCAGAAGTGGATGACCCAGCAATGTTGCTCCTACCTGACCGACCCGACATGCTTTATAGCGGTCAGCAACTCGACAGAGTCTTACTTACCTCCGCGTGGCAAGTGTGCTCACCGGGCGGGAGAGGCGGCCGATCTCCCGATCCTGGGATGCCCAGGAGCAGCTACTTCCCGGCAGGAGCTTCGTTACCCCCCGCCCCCACGGACCGGTGGGGGTTATCCCGGTCCACCCCTGAGAGGCTGTCTGGAGCTAATGGATGCACAGAGCACAGCTGCCCAGGCTGACATACTCATCTGCGACTCTCCCAATATGGCGGCAGCCGCGTGTCCTCCTGGTACCAGCAAAGCATGGCAGGATATTGAGTCTAAGCTGGACAGACTCTTTAATCAATTTTGGAAGCAAATAACAAGCAGGAAGCCCCAACAAGCTCCACCACAGCCCCAACAAGCTCCACCACAGCTAAGCGAAGCAGTCCCCATTAAAATCCACCAACGCAAAAGGCGTCGAAGACGGGACCGGAGGCACAAACAGAAATGCAGAGCCTGCCCCACGTCAAGCACTCGCCTCCACCTTAAGCCACCACAATCCCGCACCGGACGTGAAGCACCACCGGGACAGATCCGACCGCCCGACAAAACAAGCTTCCACCACCTCAAGCCGCGAACCCGGCACTCAGCCAGAGACTTGCCTTTGTTGTTCCAGGTATCAGGGACTCCCAGGGTCTGCACTTGGCGCCCAGAAGGGATCGGATGAGAACAAGCAGTAAACAGCAGCCTGCCAAGCATGTCCCACTTTAGCCGATCCTCCACACCATGCCTTTGATCACATGAACTGCTCTCTGCACATTAACTAATCGTAAAGTAGCAAGCATTTAAACATGTCATTATTTCACCTCCTAAAGAGTTTATTGTCGCAGTTCCTTACATGCCTTTACCATACCTTAACCGTTCATGTATTATGTTATTCACTAGTCTCATCTCATGGGGCGACTCACACTTGATTTATAACTAGTGGTGGAGCTGCTGATATAAATACACAGTTGATAACGTGCAAGCTACACCCTAAACATGACAGCCATCTTTCACAACAATGTACTGCTATATACTCATACCCTCAGTGCAACTAGCCATGATATACGCACGTTCAACCTAGCATGCTCAAATATAACACACTTCTGTCTAAAAAAAAAAAGAATGCAGCTTCCGAATGAATCTAAAATGGATGCTGTCCAGAAGGTGGGAGGGTCTGGGAGGGAGGGTCTGCTGCTGATTGGCTGGAATGTGTCTGCTGACTGTGAGGTACAGGGTCAAAGTTTACTCAATGATGACGAATAGGGGGCGGACCGAACATCGCATATGTTCGCCATCCGTGGCGAACGCGAATAAGCTATGTTCGCCGGGAACTATTCGCCAGCGAACTATTCGGGACATCTCTACTCCTGAGATGTGTGCAAACTTGGTTTGCCAACTACAAGAAACTTCTGACCTCTGTGATCGCCAACAAGGGTTTTGCCACCAAGTACTAAGTCGAAGGGGTCAAATACCTATTTTGCTCTTTGGCATGCAAATCAATTTATAACTTTTTTGACATGCATTTTTTTTTATTATTCTGTCTCTCACTGTTAAAATACACCTACCATTAAAATCATAGACTGATCATTTCTTTGTCAGTGGGCAAATGTTTAAAATCAGCAGGGGATCAAATACTTTGTTCCCTCACTGTATAAAATGCAGTCAATTGCAGGCAAAGCCAAAGCCATTTTTTGTTTGATTGGGTATTCATCATAACATCATTAAACCACTCAGCAGAGGAGGCTGGTCCATAGAGGCAAATTGGGAGCATCACCCAGTTGTTGTTGAAATAAAAAAATGAAATGTGTGTTTTTGTTGTATGGACTAATAATAGGAGTGTTATGAACAACAACAACAACAAAAATCACAAGTCTACAGCTTCACCCTTCCCCTCCATTTATTGCCTTAAGAGTGGCTAACCAGCTAACCATGTCAAAAATCTGGGGCACATTTGAAAACTTGTTGAGCTGAGTATTAACTCCTCAGAGATGCTTATTCTACTAAGAGGATTTCTGATATCACCCATTGATTTTAAATGCTGGATGTCTAAAAAGGGCTGTCAAAGCAGAACAGCTTGAGCAAATTGAGTCATACTTTTTTGAAGAGGTGCTTGTCCCTCATACTAGTATAGGACAGTTTCCTACTGTAAGGATAGTAGAGTAGAGAAATACGATTTTACTGGTTTAGAGTATGGCTGATTTTAAAGTGAACCTGTCACACATATTTCAAGTTTGCCTAAATTGGCCCCAAATACATTGAATGCACCATTTATTACAAAGATGTATTCAATATAAAAGTTTGAGATATACTCAGCTTACCTCTGATCCATCCCACCATTTCCTCCAGTTTGTGGATGTTACTCTGTACCATCTACCTCTAATCCACCATTTGCTTCTCTCTCACTTCACCTGGTCTCTTCATTAATTTACCCTGCTTGGGGACACTTTCCCAAGTAGGGCAAATCTCATTTATAACACACACGCTGGCTTGGCTGCAGTATGCCAGCATCTGAACTGGATGACCTCAACCACTCCATTCCTATACTACCTAGCCAGTGATATCGCCATCCACTAAATAGATACCATAGCAACCACAGCATATGCGCTCTAGTTGTAGAGAGTTACCATAGCAAACACAGCATATGTGCTTTAGTTGCTATGTGTGGAGAGCAGATTACTGCATGTGGGAGGTCTTTTCTTCATGTGGGAGTCTATGCTGAAGAACTTACTGACAGGTTGGAAAAAGGCCTTTTTTAAAAATATTTTCTGAATCTATAATCTATAATTGTATGCTCTTTAAATACACTTTAATTGATATACCTCAACAATGGAAGATAAAGTAATTTACAGGCAAAGATCATGAGAGGCAAAGATCAACAGAGGTTTATCAAATGAATAAGCTAGCCATGGTGAGCATTACAGAAAACTGAAACAGTGATGACCAATGGGTCAACGCCAAAATGTAACCAGTAGAACTCCGATTTGAACATGCTGTCTCTGATTTCCTGTGCTATCCCGCACAAGGAATCATGAAAAGACAACTAATTAGCATTAAGCTAAGATTAAATAGACCAAGGTTCTGCGCTCTGATCATCCATCTATCCATTTGTGCCAGAATCTGCACTATCACTGACTCTGCAATAATGGCACACACTATGAGGGTAGAAAAGAAAATCCCATACTTGTTTCCATAAACGACAAACTGGGCTATTCACTAAAATGAGAATTCAAAGTGAATTCAAATGCAATGTCAAAATAGCCAAAAAGAAATAAGTCAGCTATGCTTTCAGTTTGGCTACTCTGGCCTGAAATTGACTTTGAATTTACCTTGAATTCTCACTTTAAGAAATAATCCTGTCAGAGTTCCGATGTGTTATGTTATTTCAGTTAATCAGTTCCAGATATGATGAGGTACCGTCATAGGATTGAATTGAAGGTCTATCAATAATCAACAAACAAGTAAAAAATCCAGATGAAATACAAAATTACATAATATTACAGTATTCATCCCTTGCAAGTTTGCAATCAAATCATGATTAAGAGTTCTTGAAATTATATTTTTTTGTCTTAAACTAAATTTTTAGGCATCATGTTTTCATACACCTAATAAAAACTAATTGCAATAAATGTGATCTGTTAATCATAGAACAATTGTAAGTACTGCACTTTGATTTCTCCCCTGCCATTTTACAATATCTTTCAAAAACGTATACTGATTGTATCTTCATCAATGTAATACTAGATGCCACATTCTGTATTTTACTTTTCAGCACACATCTATTTTTCTATTCAACATAACTTGACTGAAATGATACAAGGTAGAAAGATCATAGCTTTGCAATAATGGTATTTTGTAAATTTTAGAAATCAAAATATGCACACTCCTATATAATACACATATATATAAACGTATTGGTCTGAAGTCGTGCTTCCTGCAGTTCTTGACTTTTTAGATTTTTTTTATACATGTTCCAACTTAGTAAAAGTGTTTTACCCATGTCAAGTTGGTTATTATAGGAAATGAAAATAGTCAATTTTGAACCAACATCATAAAAATATTTATGGGAGGAACTTATTGAGAAGTGGAAATATGAAAAGGTTAAGGACAGTTGAAAGCTATTATATGCCTTGTTAATGGTAAGGTTCATTAAAATTACAGTGATGATTTTTTGTAATTTATTTTTTTACCATTGTATTGATTTTTTTTTTTATTATAGTAAAAATAAAATAACAATAGAATGTTACCTGACAATTACCTCAATGTATTTTCACGCTAAAAACAATGAAAAGCATACTTTAAAAATCTTCAGACATATAATAAAGTATAAAACAAAGTCTGGAATTAACTGTAGAATTTAGAAAACAAGGAAAATAATGTTCTTAAAGGGGCACTATAGTCACGAGAACAACTACAGCTTATTGAATTTGTTCTTGTGAGTAGAATCATTACCTTCAGGCTTTTTGCTGTAAACACTGTCTTTTCAGAGAAAAAGCAGTGTTTACATTTCAGCCTAGTGATAACTTCACTGGCCACTCCTCAGATGGCTGTTAGAGATGCTTCCTGGGTCATGGCTGCCTAAAATGCATCCAAACATTCAGTATCTCCTCCCTCTGCATGCAGACACTGAACTTTCCTCATAGAGATTCAGTGATTCAATTCATCTCTATGAGGAGATACTGATTGACCAGGGCTGTGTGTGAATTGTGCTGGCTCTACCCCTGATCTGCCTCTTTGTCAGCCTCAGCCAATGCTATGGGGAAGCATTGTGATTGGATCAGGCTACCACTTCTGATGATGTCAGCAGACAACTTTTTTTTTTTTGAGGCAAACAGCATGCAGAGTTACAGCTTCAGGCTTGCATACAGTAAGATGTTGCTATTTTTAGGGAGGCATGAGGGGCCCAGGGGGGCTAGATGGTGGTGTTAACACTATAGGCTCAGGAATACATGTTTGTGTTCCTGACCCTATAGTGATCCTTTAACCTATTAAGAAAGACCCCAATCTAACTAAGCATTATACTCGTAGCTGTCCACAGCACACTAACCTCTGATATCACGACATCACTTTACTTCTCATCGCATAGTAAAAAAGAGTTAGTAATTGGCCAGTCTTTTTGACTCTATATATACATTTTGTTGGGGTTTTGCTATGAACACCCATCATATTACATTTTAACATAGCATTTATAATTGTAAATAATTGAATGTGTATCTGCGTGTTCCCCAAATGAATTAGCAGTCTTTGGTGTGTTGTGTTGGACATTGGTTGTTTATAATGAACACTATAAACAGTGTTTATTTCTTCATTACTGAAAATAAGAGCAAGCAACTATTGATACCTGTCTCGATGTATCCACATTTATGGGGAAATGTCTGAATTCCATGGGCAGAACAGAATGTGCAGGTTTTACTGATTTTCAAACAAAATGGATTGCATTGCTCACTGGAAAGAAAACACTGCTTAGCTTCAGTTTCTATGTAAAACCTGAAACAGTATTTTTCTGTGCTGTTGATAATGACCCAAAGCCATACTTTAATAATATATGGTGTTTTTAGTCTGTTATTTCCATTAGCCTCTAGGTAAAGGAAATACAGAAATTATGTCCTAATACCATATAGAATTGACTGTGTTTGCCACTGGGTATAAATAAAAAAATGTGTTTTTTTGCGTGCCTTTTATCTTTTATGTGACATCACTACACGTAAAGACCATAGCCCAGGATTCACCATAAAAGTACTTCCCTATTGTTCCTTCTTGTTTGCAAGACAGGTAGTCCAAATGGATCATGTTTGAACAGTCATATTTACATTTTCTTCTGCTTTCTCACTTGCTGAAAATGCTTTACAAAATGTTTTGATATGTTTAAAAAGTGTGTTAACACATAATCAGTGGATGTCACAAATTCACCTACATCATTCTTTACAGACAAGGTCTGTATTCGCTGGCCTTTGGGGAGTATCCTACTCCCCCACCCACTGACTACCTTAATGAGTCCTTAGTCTGATCCCAGCATAGTGAGTATTATCCTCTGGAATGAACAGTTAGCATATTCCGAATAGAAGCTTGCCTCAGAGGCACATGGTATTCTTTAAATTTACCTACATAAAAAATTAGCAAAACCAAAACATAATTTAAAAAAAATCCGAGTTAATCTTTATACACATAGAGATTGGGTAATGTGTTGTATTTAGCCTTCTTAAAGGGACACTATAGTCAGCTTAATGTAGGGGTTATGGTGTCTATAGCCTGTCCCTGTAGTCTAAGCACTGTAAGCGCTGCCTTTTCAGAGAAACACCTCTAGTGGCAGCCACTCAAACGGCCGCTAGAGGTTCTACCTATTTCAGTGCTGCACTGTGTGCAGTACCTACATTCAGAGTTTCCACGCTCTGCATGTAGGCGCTGAACGCTCCTTATAGAGATACACTGATTCAATGAATCTCTATGAGGAGATGCGGATTGGTGCATCACAGCAATTTGCCGCACATGTGCAATAGTCTCCCAATGCTTTCATTTGAGAAATTGGAGCACGGGATTCCTGTGTTTATGAAGATTGGTGATCTCAGTCATGAAGGCAGGTTCAGCTGCAGCAATACCAGTGTGGAGAGGGTGAAAAGGCACATTGAATCAACATTAAACTCCACAGGAAGGGGGCCAGTGACCTAAAGATCTATTCCAGCACTATAGTGTGTGGGATACATGTTTGTATTTCTAACACTATAGTATTTTTTAAAGTTTAACCCCTTAAGGACCAAACTTTTGGAATAAAAGGGAATCACGACATGTCACACATGTCATGTGTCCTTAAGGGGTTAAACTTTTCAAACATTTCTCGAACATTTGCGAACAGTACTGGTTACATAATATAAAATTAATATATAGTAAATATATAGGGAACGTAATAAATATATAGGGAAAGTAATAGCTTAATGGAGCAGTTTTTGTATTTAGATCATGGCTCTGATGTTTCACTGCTCAATTTACTACCATTTAGGGGTTAAATCACTTTTGTTTCTGTTTATGCAGCTTTAGCCACACCTTGCCTAGCTATGACTGACACAGCCTGCATGATAAAATGGTTTAACTTTCAATCAGATGTAACTTACTTTAAATGTCTTTATATCCTTCTCTGTAAATTAAACTTTAATGACATACATGAGGCTCCTGTAGGGTCCAACAAGTTATTAACAGATCAGGAAATAAGACATTCTAAATTAAATAGAGTTGGCTATAAAGGAAGTGTATATTAGATGACTCTTTAGAGGAATTGTTTATGAAGGCTGTGTAAGTCACATGGTGGGAGGTGTGACTATACAGCTGCATAAACAAAGTGATTTAACACCTAAATGGCAGAGAATTGAGCAGTGAGCCTACAGGGGCATGATCTATACACCAAAACTGCTTCATTACGCTAAAATTGTTTTTGGTGACTATAGTGTCCTTTTTTTTAAATCTAAAATTCAATTTGTACTCTCACTCTAGTGAATAACTCCACAAGTATGTACAAAGGAAGCTCTACAAAACTAGAATAAAAAAATAAATAAAAATAAGAGATCAATGTAGTATATAGGAAGTACTTATGTGTTATTATAGTGCAGAGAATTTAAAATTAAAGTGTTTGAATTGCGAACAAAACCTCCAATCTCTAAAAAGGCATGTTTCAAAGAACTCGTAATATGATGGCCCATTAAAAACAACAATCATTCACAAATGACCAATAAACTAGAGTACTGTCTGTTTTGTAGTACCCTATTATAGTACTTAAAGCTTGATGGCTGTTTCAGATCTTGATAAAAGCGTCTTAAAGGCTTTGGATTTCTTCTATAAAGAAATTCTGCAGACATACAAATATATATCTCCAGTAACAACCTCTGTGTGTCATATTAAATAGGATTTTAGTCTACAAAGAATATTTCAGTTGTATAACCACTAACATTTAACCACCTTCTTCATAGCCTCTAAGACTGACATACCATTATCACTTTTCACCTTGTAATAATCAATGTTTTATCAGTAAGCATTCATGTAGGCATATCTTTTTTAGGTATGTCTTTCAATATATATATTATCCAACTCTACCTTATTTATTTTATCTTACTCATTAAATGAAAGTCTGAGTTGACTCAAATAAACTTTTGAGCATTGTACAAGGTTTAAACATATACTAGAACTGGTTACCTTTCTGACTAAGCAATTTTACATGTGAGAATTCTTTCTCTACTACTCCTCTTGACCTTACACATGTATTTGCCTGTCCTCTTTACTATATTATAAACCAGGGGTTCCCAACCCAGTCCTCAACTATCCCCTTCCAGTCCAGGATTTAGCGATTACCCAGTTGTGTATAAGGTGTTTTTAAAAAAGAAAAAAAAAAAACAATACACTTTAGACACAACAGGATAATCCCTAAATCCTGGACTGGTAAGGAGTACATAAGGGCTGGGTTGGGAATCCCTGTTATAAACTAAAGACTATCATTATTTGCAACTCTTCCTGTGAATTTGAGTTGTTTAATTCCCCTTAATTAATTAAATCGATTCAAAAATATATATATTTTCACATTTCATGAAACCCAAACTGAAATTCAAAGACATGTTATCTACAGGAAATACAAATGTTACTATATATATTTATATAGAAAAAAGAAGTAAAAGGGGTTAGGTGGTGGAAAAACCACCACCCCTGCCCTAAAATAGGTTACAGGAGGTATATGGTGCTTAACCCCAGAAGCTTACAACAAAAGGACAGAGGGAGTGGGGTAGAGAATCCACCTATGTAAAACAGGTGGAAAATCCAACCCACTGAAATATACCTCCTTAAGTAAAGCGTCACATAAATAGGGTAAATAAACCTTTATTCGAAAAAAATAATAATATACATATACTAAATACACCAAAACAGTGTGTGTAAATAGTGATAAAGTAAATACCAACACCAATAAAAACCTGGGAAGGCTAAACCTACAGAATCACTTTGCTGAGTATAAGATAAAGGTGAATGAATAGTATCTGTCTTAAGGCAATCAAAGTAGAATCACCTAAAATAGTCTCAGTATAAAAGTAACAAAATGGTCTAATCTAAAGGAGAAAGCATAATTGGGATAGTTGGTGTCTGGCAGTGGTTGAAGTGCCAACAGTGAAAAGACGGCAAGGCTAAAATAATAGACATAGGCATCTAGACTAAGCCCAGAAATGTCTGGGAAAAAGAGAAACCACCCTAAAGAGTAAAGAACAGGGGGGTTAAAATGAAGAATGTAAATCCAGGTTACACTCTTATTACCAATAAAGGTAAAGGGTGAAGAGAGTCTCTAATGGATTTAACCACAATGGGACTAACACGTCCGGTAGTTTAATCAGTAAATAGAAAAATCAAGACAGTAATAGATCTAGCCTTGTGGAGAAGAAAGTATCCAAGCGTGAAGTTAGAACCTAGTACGCCCTAGACTGACTGTCTGAACCCACAACCGCTCACTGCTGCTTCATGGCAGCCTAATGAAATCCCTCAAAGCTTCAATCATAGTAAAGGACGCATAAATAACGCCATGAGGTCCCAGGTAAGTGAAAACAAAAAAGAGTAAACTTAATAAGAGATCATAGCATCGGCTACTAACAGCTCGACGCGCGTTTCGGCGTGTTCAATATGCCTTTGTCAAGATATATTTATATACCTATATCTAATATAAACATATTCACAAACAAAATACTTTCATCGAGTGATCCTTCAAAAGGTAGTCTTGGTAAAGAACTAGATATAGCTCAGCAGTCTGACCTTTGTATTTTAAAACCAGTTTGAGCTGTACAATATCTAAATCCTGTCCAAAGTTAAGTTGTTGCAATAGCTTTATACCCTGCTGTTTTGGAGCAAAAATAAATCTTTTCTCCTGCTTAGTGTTTTGATGTAGAGTCATGTTTTCTTTAAAGATAAAATGATACTCAAAGAGCAGATATAGTATGGATTATTGTTTGATCATCCACCTCACATAGCTTGACCTGCAGCTAAGGTTGATAATCCTATATGTCAAGGTTATAATTCAACAAGATCTTTAGAATTGATCTAATAAATTAAATAAAGACAATCTACACAATAATTTGTAAAGTCAGCAAAGACATAGTCTATATATATATTTATTGGTATAAATCTGTTTATAAGTTAGGTCTGTGTGTGACAGGCAACCATATAGCACTCTATATCTTCCAAAAATGTAAAATAGAAAAAAATAATATTAATAGATTTCTTGACATAAAATACATCAATAAGAAATACAATTTAATTACAGCTGCATTCCTAGATTTTACAAACTACTTTCATACTATTCATCATTACAATTTTAATACAGAAGATTGAATGTTTTCCATTGTCAAGGTTATGTAAGGGAATCCACAACTCGCAGACCCTAATCCATACAAAAAGGTATACCACGTATTAATGGGCGGATTTAACGTAAAGAAAAGTCAGAGAGAAAACCACGGTCAAGAGTAGGAGAAAACAGGACAATCGATAAACAAGTCAAGGTCAGTAACAAGAAATCCAATAAAATATAAACGCACTCTTGGGTAAATGAGAACCACAACTGGGCAACTTACTCATCAAGCTCCAACTTTAAATAGCAAGAGCACTAACACTATCGGTTGGCATCATTTTAAAATGCCTAAAGTACCGAATTAGGCAAATGCCAAATTAGGGTCTTTCATGTGTTCTTTCGCGTCAACCGAATCAGCGCTCACAGTTTCGCGGTTATGTGGTTGGCACGACTTACTACAAAAAGACACGTACAGCCAGCGTGCAGCATCTCTGCCACCATCAGATCCAGGAGAAGGAGCACCGGAGCAGGTACGCATTAAACCTTCTCAGTCACAGATTAAAATAGAGGATATATTCTTGGTATCCTGTCTCTTCTCTCTATTTCTAGTTACTTTGCACAGAGAGGAGGACATCTATAATGAAACCAGGCTTACTTTCAAACAGATAAACACATTACAATATGAACTTATATTACAGCATAGTTTACCTGAAGTAGAGAGACAAATCTCCAAAACTAAACTCAAACTGTCTTAAATGTATTTGGAACAAGGCGGTAATTACCTAATATACCAAAACAAAGTCAAACTATAATTTGTCACCAGTTAACTCATGTAAATATTTTATAGAGACCCTGAACTGCCATTTGGATCTCATCCTCATTCATCATCAAAAATGTATCCTACAATAGGCACAAATCCTGTTTAACCCCTTAAGGACCAAACTTCTGGAATAAAAGGGAATCATGACATGTCACACATGTCATGTGTCCTTAAGGGGTTAAACCCAGAAGTAAAAAAATATTATTTATTTCTTGCCGTTATGTGACTTTGCCCTTCAATGTGATTATATCATGCAGGCCTCTAATGTTAAACTGTTTGAAATATCCTATGTTTTCTACATGAATGTAATTAACATATGATATCTTGTCTACATGTACCCCATTGGGTGAATCACATATATGGTGACTTACTTTTTGGATTTTTATGGTATAAGCACTTTTTGATTCCTTATTTATGTTTTGTGTGCTTTATCACTAATCTTTCTAATACTTTATATGACTCTTTTCATGATAAACTGAAACATTGTTCAATAAACATTTATTGAATATAACATATCTGAACTGTCTAGGTTTACCCTTCACCTTCTTGACAAGTTCCTATTATTTTTTACTGTACATCCTAATCAGTGTTCCATACCTGTTCACTACACCTACACATGTCCATGTATAGCATTTAATTACTATTCCACAATAAAGTGGGTCTAACAGCATCCTCATAAAGAGATTCTCAAATGTGTAATGACCTTTTAGAAAAGCATAGAAACCTTTACTAGTTACAACTCTTGGAAAAGAACAGTCTGTCTCTCTCTCACAGCTAATTTGCACCAAAAGCAAGAACTTCAAATGTGTGTATCTTTTTACTTTCCATTATCTAGATCTTATTGCTCTGCATGTTGTTTTATGAATTAGTTATGTATAACACATTAAGTGTGCCTTCCCTAGCCTCGAGCGCACCCTTAACCAGGGAATCTTATCTGTTTCTTCTGAGACAACTTTATGATAGAAGAAATAAGGAATGATTCAGTAATCTGCATACACCTTACATTCTGTATGAGTACCTTGTAAAAACTTGGCCTGCATAATTATTTATATTCAAGACTTACAGAATTTCAAGAAAACAGCAACCTAATTTCTCTATCTTAGACATAACTGATGATCCCATCAGAAATTGCTACATTATTATCAGGCATGATGTTCAGTGGTTATATTCCTTTTAATTGTACTGTAGGTGAGGGATGTAATGTAATGTCATATTGATTTTACCATGAATCTTTATGCTAGAGTTCCTTTGCTGCTTTGATCAACCACAATCTGACAGTTCTAAAGGGTTATAATGCGTACAGATGAGGAGATTTACATTAAACATGGTAATTAATCTCATTATGGTTTTCTGAATCTTTTAATTAATAACATTTTGGAAATTCCAATGTAATATATATGCAACAATAATTCTTGCTTTCTATTCTTGCTTGGGAGGTTAATTAAGAAATATAAGTCTTCATTAAGATAGAAACTCTTCTACACCATCCATCCCTGGTGCAAGCATGTTGCCTTTGCGTAATGTATTTTGCCTGCAAGCTACAACATAAGTCTCTCCAGAGTGTACAGAATCTGGATCCTTTTAGTTATAAAATGTTATACTATTTTTATTCTCGAAGTTGGTCATTTTATCCAATGCTACCTCTGGCTAGTGGTTAATATAGTCTCCTAACATTTTATTTAGCCTATGCTCACTTTATGTGTGCTTAGACTAGTGGTTTTAATACCTGTGTTGGGATCGCAACCTGTGTCCCCGTATTACTTAATGAGTCCCCACTGATTAGAGCAGACACTCCATCATTCTTAAGGCCCCAAGGAACTGTCCACAATTACTGCTGTATCAACACTGCCTTCCCTGATGCAAGGAGGCCTTTTGTAACATGGGGAGAGTATAATGAAGATGTTTCACAGAATATATTTTTCTATTTATTAAATCACAGTTGGATACAATATCAATTACCAATTGATACTAATTGACTAAGACATTTTAGATTGAATGTTAAAACTATTTGCAGAGCAGGTCTCTGTTCAGAATATTAAGAACTTCTCTCATAGAACATAGCTAAAAAAAATCCAACTATTTTTCCTATTTTATGTATCTCAAAGAAAATGCAAGCATTTCATGTAAGTAAATAAAACAGTGAGAGGCGAAAAGCTCTTTTAAAATAGGATTGGTAAAACTTCAGAAAACACTCCCAGTAATGCAATATATTTATCCTTGTACAGTAACCATGAAGGGTAATCACCCGTTGAAATATAAAAGGCCTGTAATTCACATTCACTGAAAGATTTGCTGCTCTGTGTTAGTACAATGATTCCAAAATCAATCTTTCATTTATGACACATCTATGTTTTGCTGGGTAAACAGGGTGAAAAGTGTAAAATGATTGTGTTATTAAACTATAAATTACACAATGTATTAATTCAAGCAGATCAATTTTTATAAACAATTATATATAACCATTTTTAGAAATATCAAAAAAAGTTAAATATTAACAAATTTATAACACAAGCATATACTGAAAAATATAAATATTTAATAATGTGTTCTACATTTCTTTTTAAATGGAACTTCATTTAACATGGTAGGCTGGGTTTATAAAATGATAAAATAAGACATTTCCACAGCCAGCCTTTATAGGGCTAAATCTCTGGGATCTTGAGTTGCTTGACTGTAAGGTCAGAAATAATTAGTACGTATTGTCAAAATGATAAGCAACATTTTAAATAATGGTTGTGTTAAATGTATTCTTACGAATCATTTTATGGATTTAGTGCTTGGTATCTTTATAATATGACAGAGAACTATTATAAAAAAATAGATTGCTATTTGATCTAAAGATAGATCTTTTTTTGGGGGGGGGGGACTAGGGGAGTTAAGTAAAATAGTTACAGTGTTTTGCGTATTGTAGATCCATAAAATAATATATTTTTTTTCCCTTGTATCCCCCACTTGTATATTTTTGCAATGCTTATTTTACAAGGTGACATATTTTGGTGTCATTAATTTGTCATGAATGGTTGAGAGAGCATATGGTATCTGATGTTGCCCACAAAGATTGCCAAATATAGAACAGGCCCTTATAATAAATTATATATATTGAGATTCACAAATGTTCAAATAGAGAATGTAGAATTAGGCGTTAATTCAATAAACAATTATCTGAATTTAAAAATGAATTGGGAAAAAAACACTACTAACATAACCAAATCATAACTACAGCTAAGTTAGTGAATTCTAAAAAAAAAAAATAGAATTTTCCAATAAATATTAAGAAATCTGGTATGAAACAGACACATATAGCAACTGGTAGATTCAATCTACTTGGAAATAGGGACTATTAAATAACAAATTAGTAGCAGTTTATTGAGTTAATACAAATGCATTCAGTGTCTCTGAAGGCTCTTTTTTTGGATATACGCCAATTAGATCACTGGTTTTAAAGGAACACTATAGTCACCTAAATTACTTTAGCTAAATAAAGCAGTTTTAGTGTATAGATCGTTCCCCTGCAATTTCACTGCTCAATTCACTGTCATTTAGGAGTTAAATCACTTTGTTTCTGTTTATGCAGCCCTAGCCACACCTCCCCTGGCTATGATTGACAGAGCCTGCATGAAAAAAAAACTGGTTTCACTTTCAAACAGATGTAATTTACCTTAAATTATTGTATCTCAATCTCTAAATTGAACTTTAATCACATACAGGAGGCTCTTGCAGGGTCTAGCAAGCTATTAACATAGCAGGGGATAAGAAAATCTTAACTAAACAGAACTTGCAATAAAGAAAGCCTAAATAGGGCTCTCTTTACAGGAAGTGTTTATGGAAGGCTGTGCAAGTCACATGCAGGGAGGTGTGACTACAGCTCATATACAAAGGGATTTAACTCCTAAATGGCAGAGGATTAATCAGTGAGGCTATGTTCTATACACCAAAACTGCTTCATTAAGCTAAACTTGTTCCGGTGACTATAGTGTCCCTTTAACAATAGTTGCTACCATTCTTCCAAGTCAACAACTGTTGCTTTTCCAATTTTCTTTTCAAATCACAGCAATTTGTTGTTCAGTGAATAAACCCCACTGATTTTCTTTTCTAAGAAACTGTTTGCTGACATTAAAGAATACACCACATCAGGATAAAATACTAAATTGAAACAAATGAAACAAATTACACTAGATATTGTTTCTAAGTAGCAGTTTGCTGACATGCTAACAAATGTTGTTCCAAGAGAAAAATGACTAAATTACTATAACTGTACAAAATATGCACTATCCTGTGAAGTGTAACTGCCAAAAGGATGGATCCTGCGCATCTCCTTTAGTACTTCAATGCTAATTTAAAAATAAAAGATATAACCCAAATACATAGTTATTTATTTAACATCAGTGTGAAGAGTTTGTTAGTGAGTGCTGTCAACACACATTAGAATAATATAGTTGCAAATTACCATTCCTGTAGGTGGAACAGAGAAATTAGCTACAAGAACATACAGTTACCTTGGCCTATGACCATTTTAATAATGAAATCCTAAGCCCAAATATAACTGAATTACCAAATGAAGTGTACAGTGGCCAAGAACGGCCATTAGATTTTATTTTATTTTTTAGTTAAATTTATTTTTATCATTCACAATGTTACATATATATAGATGACAAACACAGGTATTAAATGGTAGTACATGTGAGCAGTACGTTTGATACATTCATTGTACATGTCAGAGTATAAGAATCACTCTGTAAAGTACAGGGTAGCATTACAGTTCGATGGTAACTGTGCCCAAACATAGTTTACTACCCAGTTGAAAGTTTCAGAATGTATCACATTGTGTCCTGCAGGGACTGGTATCATTATGGCATGGTGAAAGTATCATAATACGGCCAATTTTGTTAGTGACACATACATGTATGAATGAAATAGCATAACAACAGAGGAAATCATCTTAAGGGAAATCATAAACTTTATAGAATAGAACACTGAACCTCTGCTTTCCATGTAGGTATTTCAAGGCATAAGGGCATGTGTGAGTGTTCAGTGTGGAGGACTCTATACCAGTACATCTCCTTAGCTATCCCAGTGGTTCCCAAAGGTATCCCCACCCTCCCTGCCCAGATAATTATACATCCGTTTAGTGGTGGAGTTTGCACGGGTTTATGGGGGAGTGGTCCTTATTTGTTAATTGGTATCGGTGTAGAGGTGGATTTTTCTGATTTACAAATTCTAAGCCTCGTTGAGTATTTTCTAACTATCCTACCTAGAATGGCACCACCTGGGTTGCTCTCCAGTAGCATCTCCTATCTTACAAAAGGTTAGCCATATTTTATTATTTTTGTTCCTCTGGGGCTCTGGTATCATTAACCTAATGTATCCATTGCAGCAGTGTAGAAGCCTTATTGCACCCTGTGGTCTGCCTGCACATGGTTTGAATAAGGGCATTCGCCTCCCCCAGAAGGATCCACAAGAGGGGTTGATTGTTCATATCGGGCAAAGAGTGTAGCCATCAAAGTAATATTTGAGAGGGTGACAGCTTTGGAATTGCAGGGAAAAGTTTTTTTTTTTTAATAAAATCAATAACCTGAGTACAGAATGGGCCTATACCTGTGCATTGCCACCAAAAGTGGAACATGGATCCTTCGCCACTGTGGCAGCACCAACACTGGTTGCTAACCCCGGGTATGTGTGCATGTAGAAATACAGGAGTTATATGCCACATAGAAGGTTTCACGTCTCATTAGGCAGACTGGCGCAGTCATGATCCTACCAAGGATTTATGCCCAGTCACCATCAGAATTCTGTATATGGAGATTTGTGCACCAAGACCTCTGAAAGTGGCTGGGTTCCAATCCCCCCGGCCCTCCCCCATCGTGTTCTTGATTAGGGTATACAAATGAGAGAGAAGTCTACGGGGCAGCTTTGTATCAGTGCACATGTTTTCAAATTAGGTTAACTCATGGGATTCCCATTTGTGCAAGACAGCCTTTTTGAGATAATTGGTAAGTTGATGATAGCATAGGTTGTCCAGTAACCATGTCTGATGTGTGTGTCCCAAAATATCTGTAAGTGTTGAGATCTTGTCACCTTTTAGTAGTTCCCCGACTGTCAGTTGCCTGGTACCCATAAAGCGCTGGATTGTTATGGAGCTTTGTTTGTTTTGAAACTCTGGGTTGCTGACCAGTGGATATAGAGGTGAGATTCCAGGAGACAACCCCCATCATGACGTTCATTTGATTTGTGATTGATGGGAAAAAAGATTGTTGATTGATAGGATACAGTCATGAAATGTTGATTTTATTCACAGATCAAGAAACCAAAAGATAGAAAAATACCAGGAGCAGGAAAAAAAAAAAAAAAAATAATAATAAAAAAAAAAATATATATATATATATATATATATTATATATGTTATATATTTATATATATATTATATATGTTATATATATATTATATATGTTATATATTTAATAAATATATAAATATCAATGTATTTTTTTCACTGCTCCTCCTCTTTTTCCTTCTATTGAGTATATATCATTGTTAACAGGAGTAGTCCCAGAAGATTGGAAGTTAGCGAATGTTGTGCCCATTCACAAGAAAGGTTATAGGGAGGTGTCGGGCAACTATAGGCCAGTAAGCCTTACTTCAGTAGTGGGGAAAGTGATGGAAACCATGTTAAAGGATAGGATTGTTGAACATCTAAAAACACATGGATTTCAAGATCAGAGACAACACAGGTTTACTTCAGGGAGATCATGCCAAACTAATCTTATTGATTTTTTTGATTGGGTAACTAAAATTATAGGACTTTGGATAAGGGGAATTAACCCTAAACGTACCAGGAGATCTTCTAACCATAAAGGGGAAACAGCAGTATTGGTCCAAAAATGAACCCAATACGTAAACCACACACTAGAGTATGTAAGCTCTCTATACGTCTCAGCCAAAAGTTAGATAGATTGCAGTATATATGCGTTCAGCTGAGCTGGGATACTGTCTGTAATACTGAGTCTGTATAATAGCAGACAAACACCAAAATATAATCTAATGGTTTACTACTGCTCAGACATTAAGTTACTGGCAAAAATCTAGAATGGTAGAGATAAGTAACCTCTAGTACTTTATAGCTTCAAAAAACACCCGTTATTTTCAGTAAAAAACTATAAAATGTATTTTAACAGCATCATCAATGGTAGAAAAAATCAATGAAAAACGTAATACATAGTATATATAAAAAGTATATATAAAAAAAATCGATGGGTATATTTACAGAGTCCTTTGGGATAGGCAGGGATAGGCATTTTTCAGCAGGAGCCGCAACTTCATAGAGATCCAGGGGAACGCAGACCAACATAGAGTGAGACGCACGAGAAGATTTTTAAAACTATCTTCCCGGGTTTTTTTTTCCACCGTTACCTCTTGACCGGCCAGAGGCTCAGTGAGCAACCACTCCAATTGGATTCTGCCTATTCTGCACTTAATACTAAAAGTACTAAATATTTAAATCCAATGGACAAGATTGTACGGAATTTTGTAATGACGGTTATAGACTCTGGTGACATTTGTGCCATAAATCCATCTCAGTAAATGCAACAGTCTATAATTAATTACACTATACTCTGTGGTATGACTAAAGAATGTAGCCAATACTTAACTCCTGTTCCCTTCTTACCTGATTCATAATTACTTCACTGGAAAGCTCCCACATGATTTGGGTAGTACACACATTCCAGCCTCCCAGTTACCCTAAAACATTGGTTACCAATATGTAAGGATGCACACCAATCATGCTTACTGTAACTGCACTGTTCATATTCAACATGAAAATTAGATAAATCTCAAACTCCCAGTGAGCCCCTTTCTACAAATCAATGATATCCCTAATGATATCTGTGAAAACTATAACTTGGAAGTGATTAAGACTCAAATTGTTCTCCAAAATACTGTCAACATGTCATTTAAATGTCATGAACAATGTATGCAGTCTTCTTACCATGTTAATTCATTATTACATGGACTGATAAAATTATACCAATCAATGCGCTTTGATTCTCACTTGTTTTGGATGTGGTGTCTATATATTGTAACTACATTGTAAGGGTTCTAGTTAACCCCTTAAGGACACATGACATGTGTGACATGTCATGATTCCCTTTTATTCCAGAAGTTTGGTCCTTAAGGGGTTAAAGGGTTACTATAACCCTTACGAGAGGGGATAACTTTCTGGCATAATATACCCTACTGGGCACTATGGAGGAGGTCCCCTTCTTAATTTGTAGAAAAAAACCTGACAAATAGAGGGTTTACTTAACTTGAATCCAACACCGGGCAATGCTCCCGGTCCTGCTTTTTGGCCCCCCCTCTAACATTACTGGGGTTGAGCCATCCAATCACAGGCTTCTTATAGAGAAGCCTGTCATTAAACTGTCTTTTTGGTTCAGAGCACATGTGCGCACTTCGGGCCGACAAAGGGAGAGAGGGAGACGAATGTAGTGAGTGGGGAGGAAGGAAGGAGGGTTTAAAAAACAAAACAAAAAAACAATGTGCATAGAGGGAGGTGGGAGTGAGAGCCCACAAGGAGGAAGTGAGAGGGCGCTAGCTTCCCCATACAGGTATGGGGAAATTTGCACGTCTGTTCAGGGCGTGCTGACAGTAGACATAATGTATGAACTGAATTGATAGCCTGAATTCCAGACTACCTGTGTCATGTGTACTGGGGGGTACAACTAGCCCCCTGCACACATCTCTGTATGTGCAGTATTTCAATCATAAACACTGCACAAACTGACTCCTACCACCATTAACATTTCAAATCACTGATATAGTCATGGTGATTGGAGTATCCCTTAAATAAAGACTGAAAAAATACTAAAGTCAATTAAATTCCTCTTTCATACATCTCTGTTACTGGTCTTGCCTCAAAAATTGGAAACCTTCCTAAACAAATTACTTAAAATCATATTCGATCATGTTCCAAAATTGGAAACAAAATCCTTCTTAATTTACATGTCATGTTTATTTATAATATATGAAATATCTCTACAGTTGCCAGCATCAGCCAGTCATCTGTAAGATGCTTTTCTTATGACCATGTCAACAATTAAAATGTCAACATATATGGAACAAAATAACAGTTTAGATCATACTTAATTAAAAAAAAAAATTGCAATTATTATGTACAGTTCTAATTGCTGTGCATAGATAATCAGCAAATAACACAATGATTAATATGTATTGAGAACTGATGAGGAGGTAACTTTCTAGAAAGTGAAATGTCTTCAGGGCAGTAATATTAGACATTTCTAGGTACAGACCCTCAAAGCAATTGCTTCATTTGAGAAAAATTTGAAAAGCTATATGGCGTTCATTTTAGTGTTCTGCAAAGAATCGATGGTTGAATTAAACTGAAAGAAAACATACATAAGGAATGATTTAATTAAGTCCCAATAATTATTACAGGGTCTATCATGATGCATGCATATTAGTGTAATACTCAAATATACTAGTAGAGGTACTATGATCAGTAGTACTTTTTGAAATAATATTGGTGGATATGACAAACAATAGAATAAGTCAGTTATCTACTGCTGTGCCTGGGCAGTTGAGCATTCATTATAAAATTATAGTATACAATATGTTGGGATTTAAAAGACAACTCGAATAAGCTATAGCTACCTTTTAATTCGCTATTAGGATTTTACCAGAGGTAAACATGTGAAAGTTGACATTTAAATATTGCTTTACATTATAATGGCTTTTTGCCTTTTTTTCTTTTACTCTATGCTTCATTATATTGTCTATCTTTATGTACTTTACTGTTTGTTTACGTTGAGTTTTCATTTAAATGTTTGCCGTGAAACTACTGTAAGTCTTTCTGCTTAAGAGATACTGCAGACCAAAATGTTTGGTTTTATATATGATATTCAAAGATAATAAAATAAATCTTCAGTCAAGCACAACATTATATCTGCAAAGTGCTTGAGAATTCTCATATGAAGTGAAAGGAGTCCCCTTGGTTCAGATTCCTTCAAAAACTAAGAGAAAAAAAACCCAGAGATTACACTGTACTTTTCCCAGACTGTGATTTATTTAACATTCTAGCTATCCTGCATGCTTTATTGCTATTTGCACT
Organism: Pelobates fuscus; assembly: GCF_036172605.1. Classification (NCBI taxonomy): domain Eukaryota; kingdom Metazoa; phylum Chordata; class Amphibia; order Anura; family Pelobatidae; genus Pelobates; species Pelobates fuscus. The sequence goes on along the minus strand of NC_086317.1, from coordinate 299,092,075 downwards.
AGACAGGTTTAACCCCTTAAGGACACATGACATGTGTGACATGTCATGACTCCCTTTTATTCCAGAAGTTTGGTCCTTAAGGGGTTAATTAGAAAATATTATGTAGTGCTGTGATAGTGAAAAAAATAAATATACAGGAGACCAACGCCTTTTCAAACTGTCTCCTTTGAAGAAGTGGGTGAATCATATAAATGCAAATAAATGATGTATCAAAAGCTGGCAATTTCCTAATGTAAAATTTAATTTTCAAAATGCTAACAATTGTAATCTTTGGCTTGTTCAACACAATCACTGAAAAAGATCTGTTTCATGGCATTGAGATATTTGAAAGATTTTTACTGGGCATTGTAATGCTTATTGTTTTTATAATAAAAGTAAGGGTCCAATTATAAAGGATTCTCCTACCTGCTTGGGTCTGAATTCTAATTTAGAATGAGGGTCTCTGTAAAGTGTTATAAGCAATAGATATCAGTATATGACATCCATCTATCTCACTAACCCTGTGAATAAAGGGTTATATTCTTTTTGTAATTGTCCAAAAGTAATGCATTGTTATATAGCATTTAACATTAAACTCAGAAAGGATCTCAGTTAGTTTCTATTTTACAAGAGCATAAAAGCAGTGTAATCTATCCTGAATTGTATGCAGGGAATACATATAAAAGTTAAAAAAAAGAAAAACAACATAAAAGGTTACAAATCTTATTGACAGATATCTTGTGCTCAGTAGAAAGGAAATGACCCTTACAGAGACTATGTCATGAAAAATACAGGTAACTGCACCACTATAGTTTTTACATTTCAGAAGCAAGATTGTCAGGTGCCGTACACTTCCTTGATACTGCAAGAGCTGATCGTTTTACTTTATTACATTATTAAAACAGTTCTCCCAAACTGTCTACACAGCCGCAGTTAGGAGTGTAATGCCAGTGCAGCACTAACACAACGAGATCCACACTGAACAGAGTCAGTCATACCATTCAATACAGACACGCCACAAGTTAAAGAATTCGAGATCCTGATAATGATTAGAACGTAGAAGATATGTATGTATGTGTGTGTGTGTGTATATATGTCGAGAGAGAGATACATAATGGTGAAGAACAAGAGAGAGAAAGAATACCACGTATAGAGTTACATAGATTAAGGTGAAACGGATTATGAATGTCTCCAAAGCCCCGAGATGGCATAATGTACCACTAATGCATGCTAAAGCATATATTGCATGATTTTTCTGGTAAGTTAAGGGCTGGGAATAAGGTTATGGTCAGGGCTACCATTTGTTTAATCATAGGTCAGCACAAGGATATATATGTTCCATATGAATGCTAATAATAATAATAGCGCTCTAGTGCTACCTAAGATTGATGTGAGTTACAATCACAGTCAGTAGTTGCAATTCACGCGTCTAATGATAATGGTATCAATAATGATGGGAGAGGAGCTGCGGAAACAAAACCATGCTGTTTCTTTCTCCTCAGCTCCTGTCCTACCATGTCATTATTGTGTGAAAGGTGAAGTTAGATGGCTGCTGCTGCAAATGGTTGATGCTGTCCAGTAATGTAACACCCTGAAGTCTGGGGCAGCGTAGAACATGTATCCCTAGATACCCTGAGATCAGGGGCTCTACAAATCCTTACTCAAACCAAGCAGCTTGGGTAATGCCCAGGTGAACTCCATCATGCTGAACAGAATTTGAAAATATGACTACAGGTTACTCGGTTACTGCATTCACAGCCTATTCACATGATATTGAGGACAGGGAAGGTGCAACACTGTGAGCTGCCTGCAGGCTTTTTAACAGGTCAGGAAATTAGGAACATCAAAATTTAGATCTCACACTTTAAAGGTCCATTCTACACCCATAAAGCACTGCAACTTGCTGAAGTGTTTTATGGGTGTTTTATGGGTGAAGCATGTCAAATTTAAAAGATACTTTAGAAAAGTGCAGATTATTATGAGAAAGCAGTACTTTTATCATTAATCAATGAACCTACGCCCTTTCGTGCCAATCAAACAGCCAGGTATGTTTGCTTCCTGCTTCAGTTAGCTCTACTTAAAAGACCCCTATAATGCCAGGAAAACACCCTCAGGGTTCAACTCCCGTGGCGCTGAAGGGGGAGGAAGGGGTTAATCCCTTAACTTTTTTCCAGCGCTGAGCTCCCTCGGCGCTGGGGCTCTCCTCCCTCTTCTGACGTCCCTGGCTGAATGCGCATACGAGGCAAGAGCCGTGCAAGCATTCAGCCAGTCCATAGGAAAGCATTCTCAATGTTTTCCTATGGATGCTGGCGTCTTCTCACTGGCGCGGAAGCGCCTCTAGCAGCTGTCAATGAGACAGCCACTAGAGGCTGGATTAACCCACAGGTAAACATAGCAGTTTCTCTGAAACTGCTATTTTTTACAGCAAAAAGGGTTAAACCTAGATGGACCTGCCACCCAGACCACTTCATTAAGCTGAAGTGGTCTGGGTGCCTATAGTGGTCCTTTAACCATGTCTGTCTCCCCCTATGTTTCTACTTACAGACCTTAGATCACACCAGCATTATTATTTTATTTTTAATTCATTATTTTTGTGGGCATAATAGTCTTACAGCATCAGCCAAGACCAGCATTATTTTTGGACACTGGGCAGTGCACCCGTATGCATATGCAGACACTCACGTGGAGGGAAAGCTCCAGAGGTTTCTCAAGGAGACCCCTCTAATAGGTTATTTTCCCTTGAAGATAAAGAAAAGTCTATTTTGGGGAAAAAGTGAAGGCCTTATAAAAGTTGCACTCTATGAGAACTGCAGCCTTTGCAAGCTTTTTTAAGATATATCCCCAATGTAAATATGCATGAAACATTAGTGGTATATCTATTAAACTGTGATTTATTTTTTTAAACTAGCGCTGTAGAGTGTTCCTTTAAAATGTAGACAATCTAACTGTAAAATATTGCATAGTGAGTGGCAAATTTGCTCACTGGCCAGCCTGAGCCAAACATTCCAAGTTAGAGCATCTTACAAACTTTTTTGGATGTCTGGTATTTAATTTGACAGTATGGTTATTTATTGCAAAAAGAGCTGGACATTATGAAATAATTGCTACCTTTTTTTTTTGGCATTTGGCACTTCCAATAATTTACTGATCAGTGAGTTGTACATTTTATAACTTTGCAAACATTCCTAGATTAGAACTATTTTGGCAAGTTGGCTATTTTCACATTGAAAATGTATGATGATAGGCTCTTTTAAACCTCTATTTTATTTACAATGTGCATTTCTATTCACTATGTATCACAGTAACACTTCTGTCTTAGGAGACAAAATGTTCATTATTGTGCTTTTTCACACAATTTTTTTTTTTAATTGCGATTGGGTAGAACACAAACTTATTTGTATTTTACTTTCTTACTTCTTGCAAAATGCCAGCAACCTATTTGTTCTTAAATAATGTTTGGCAATTATATGTCCCATGAGAACAAATCTTTAATCGTAGAACAAATAAACAATTCTAAAGGGCAAAACATCTAAAACAACATCACCATTAGCAGTAGTCTACTAAACAAAATAAGTACTTCATTGAAGTTCTATATAAACAGGCAGTTTGAAGTATACTTCTGCAATAAATTCATTTGTGTGCAGGAATTTAAATGTACCCAACTAATTATTTAGACAATAAAAGAGATGTTTCAGGTGGTCTAATCAAAGTACCACTCTTCAATTCTTCTGTGTGAGTTCCTTGGGATTTCTGTTTTACTTGTCAAAAAAAAAGTTAGCATTTAGATTCTAAGAGGTACTTGTATTGTTATGTTCTTGCATTCTTATGAATACATTATTCTACAAAATATTTGTGAAGAGCGAATATATTTTAATGAATGGATGATTGATTTTTTTACCCTTCAGATTTGTAAAACCCCTGGAGCCAAGAATCCATTACTACTTATATTGTTAGTAACAGCTTATAAAAAAGGTCAGGTTGCTCTCAATAAATGTTTGCACACAATCTAAATAGTGTTCACTCTCAGCGGTTTTTGTGAGGGTCAAAATGTATTTTAAATAATAAAAAAAATAATTTCAAACTACAGGTTGTGGTTGGTTTAAAAATTGAATTCATGAGGCCCACAGGAAATTTGTTTACAGATGAAACTAGATGCCGGATAGATTACATCAGAGTAATTAATCTGTTAGCCCAAACAGTTGGAGGTTTGTGCAGTCATTAAGCACGCCCATCAGTATTTTGCATCCAAGTACAGGATTTACTTCAATACTTGGGTTTAGGGACTTCCCTGGTGTCACCGTACCCTAGCTGCACATTTAATTCTCGCAGCCAGGCACTTAATAGCTCTGAAATGGAAAAGTCAAACAAATTCTTCCCTACAGGAACAAATTGATAAATTAAATACTAACTGTTCATACGAATTTATGGCTACACTTACTAAACCCAGCAACAAAAAGTGGAGCCCAGGTTGGAGCCTTAGCAGGCAAAATACCCCAAACCATAATGCTCCAGATGTGGCAGACATTTTATTGTAGTAACATTATTATTGGTCTATCTTCCGGCCAGAATTCTTCCTGAGCTGACCGTGAGCACTTGATCCATGCTGCTGCTCTTCTTAGATAGCGTATTATTGTCCTACAGTAAAATATATGATGGTACCAGATACCCTACAAGGTAGGGGAGAAGGGAATTGCACTCAGCTACCTACCTAGAGTCACAAAATGTAGGATGTGGTAGAGCCATACCCAACAGGAGCTCGAGGGTGGGGATTGTCAGTGTCCTCTGTCTGGTGGGATAACGTGTGATTATGATTTTGTCTGACATTGCGATGAACTTGATGTTTTGTATTATGTTGTTCTTGTATTATTTCGTTTCTTTTGTTATTGCTACTGCTCTTGGATTAACGTGTACATTTTCTAATTGTACAAACTGTATTACTCAACACATTCTCTTTTGTATCCAATGATATTGGTAACTCTATATGTTTCCAATTACATGAAAAAGACCTGCTTACAAAAGCATGGTCAAAGAGTTTTGCATGCACCTTTACCACTTCCTCTTACTGAAATGGTTAAGGTACCACCTCCCTGCTGTCTTTTGTTTTAATAATATATAATTATGGAGATAAATACATTTTATTGCTCTGTGTAAGGTCATGACCCTGGATTATCAATCAGCCTGCTAGAATACTCTCGTCCTGGCTGGCAAAATCAGCTTTGTGCAACTTTTGCATCTGATGCCGGGACAAACAAACCTAGAAACCTTGGAAAGGCTACCCATCGCGTATTGAGTAATTTATAAAGTATGAAAGCTCCTCTTGTTTGGGTCTCTGGTAGTCTAATTCTCCGACTCGCTAATACATAATAACAAGAAAATTGGTTCTTTTTTTTTAAATCTCTGTTCTGCCGAGATTTAGTAGACACAGTTCAAAAGACAAGTTACTATTTTGGGAATTTGTTGCATTAACCTGAATATGCTTGCTCAACTATAGTTCCTACCATGCTCAGTAAAATTTTATATCTGTAGCTGATGAGAGCTAAAATAGCCAACTTGCAAAACATCTTACATGGAATATTACTCCAATCACCATCCAGTGCTAGCCTTTGCCTGATAAGACTTTTAGTCCACACTAGCTCAAGTGGCCATATAAAATGTAATATTTTTTAAAAATGGCACTCAAACTAATACAGCCATAATTTATGAAGTATTTTATACAAATCACTATATCTAAAATGGTAGGAGAAGCTTTGGACTGCAGATGTCCCCTCAGTGATTCTTCTCAGAAGGCATTTGATTGGATGATTCACAGCACTAATAATGAAGGAAGTTCTAGACAGAAAGAGGGTGGATCTCCATTAGCTGCAGAGGCAAGCGCTGCAGTTAGCGAAAAGTAAATTTTAAGGAAATTATTTATGCAAACGATAAAAAAATGCACATTTTTGGAATGGTAAATTATATGCAAACAAATGTGCATTGTTAACACAATGCTTCACTCTAAAGAAAATATTGTTACTAAAGTTTGCAAATTTTAAATTATAATAGCCAAATCCAGTAACATTTTCCAGTCCAGCTATTTTCCAGTTTGGGCAATCAGGCCTACAATAGGCAATTCCTTTTTTAAAATTAATCACATGGTTTAGTAAAAAAAAATAAAAAATAAAAATATTAGTAAATAATTACCTTATTTGTGAATATTTATGCTAGACATTAAATGCATCAAATGTTTATCCATTTATATTATTATTTAATTTTCAATACAGTATTTTTTTTTTTTTTTGCCAGCAGTTATTTAAGAAGCATAAGCAATATTTACAAAACATTTTGTGTTTGGGAAACGTAAAGTGTTATTTTTGTCATGTCCATAATTAAGGTAATACCTGCATTTTCATTTTAACTAAAACGCACAATTTAACATTTACTAAAATAGAGCCTGTTTAAATTCTACACATATTACCTTAAAATAATTCCTTTAATAGACTGTAACTTAATAAATAGATAGATAGATAGATAGATACATACATAGATAGATAGATAGATAGATAGATAGATAGATAGATAGATAGAAAGACAGATAAATAGATAGGTCATAGACAGACAGACATATCTATGTTAGGAATTGGCTTGACAAGATAACTACAACCTAAATCATTGCTTCTATGATTTGCAGAGTTCCTATACATCAATAGATCAACAAAGCATCAAATAATATTTACTTTTGTTTATAACATGTTTTACAAATTCAACTCATTTCTTATGCTATCATAAATGACATAAGACTTGAGATTAGAGAGAATCCAAAAGTTTGAAAAAAGTTGAATATATACAAAATAAAAAGAGGAACATTGCATGGGATGGAGTTCTGAAAGTCTATTTTACTAGTCTGATATTGAAATGTTATGGAATAATGATGGAAGCAGCATGCATTAATGGCAGACTGTGTTTGTAGCTGGCTCTTGTGTGCTTGAGTTAGAAGCTAGGTATAGTGTGAGTTAGATATAAACAGAAATGATAAGGCATAGTTCTAAAAGTAAAGAAATCGCCATCGGTACCGATGGAACTACTCCACCTTTAGAACCTTGCCCCAGTATTGCTCTTTATAATTAACCCCTCCAGTGCTGTTGCTATGTAATAGTGAATTATCCCCAGGCGTGGCAGAGGTCAAACTGCACAATCTTTGTCTTATAGTTAGTAGAATTTGGTTAGTTGCAAACAAATGGGTTTGCCAGTAACAACTCACAATTTGTGCATAGTGCAGTCTTCTGAACGGAGCAAATTTGCTCTCAATTTCTCGCCAGCGCTTGTTAAGTTGAATCAGAGTTGGCTCCACTGCTCTGGCAGCCCCGTTCTTAGACAAACTTTCTGCTTGCCTGTTCAGTGCTTTCATTTCTTCTTGCTTCTTCTCCAATTCTCCATCAATCTCCTAGTGAGCAAAACCAATACAGGGCCCAGGGCAGTTAGCTAACTAATTAACCAACTTGCATTAGAAGCAGCAGAACAATACATCTGGCAACACTGTTCACGAGTTTCATGTTCCTACTTTATTGTGACAAATTAGATATACATCAACAAACTTAAAATGAAATCAGTAAAATGCTAAGGATCACTTATAGGTGGTATCTCAGGGCTTGTATATATATGAATATACTTGGATTGTTATCTTTTTCATGGAGATGCCTCATACAGCAGGGTTTTTGGCATTACTTAAGTAAATTGTCAAGGGGATATGACATACAAACAATGATCATTAATGTTTAATTACTTTTTTTCTATACTAAATGTTAATCTAAAGCAATAATGAAAGCAAAATAAAAGGATGAGGGAAAATCATTGGATTCTGTTGACAGATTTGGTGATTGGACAAAAACATATGATGAACATGATTTGACGAATGAAGTGTGCTAAAATGGGGGTTCATCCAAGTACTGCTAGTGATTAGTTCATCTGAAACAAAGATACACAACAACACAAGTTAATACATTTAATACAAACATTCCAAGTGATGCAATGCATTAAAGAATATCCATTGTACATGCAGGTTACATTTTAAGCAGTGTTAACCCTGTTAGTGCCAAGCGGATGTGAATTGGGTAGTCATAAGATTAAATGAGAGAACACAGTTTAACATTGTAGACATTTGTTATAATAGTACAAGTCAGGCAGATACTACATGATATACATGTACACAGAACATATTCACTCTAGAACTTGAACCAGTTACCCAAAAGCTAAGGATATATTAACTAGCCAGGGTCAAAATAATAACAGTAAATTGAAAAATGGACTGGGCCTATTAACAGCAATGTGTTGTGACTTTGAAACCAACAAATTCAACACTAAATAGTATAATTGTTAATAAATAATTATTTTCAAATTCTTTTTTAAGTTGGTAGGAGATTTTTAGACACTGCAATTTACGGTGTGGTTAATTTGACAAAATATCTCCACTTATTTTAGGTTTTTCTCCATTTAACTTTTTGAAACGTTTTTTTATTAATACACCACAATGCACAAATGAATGAATAAACCATTGTTAAATATATATATTGTTAATATATATGTTTATTATGTAGTTAATATATTATTTATAATTACCAAGTCAATAAACAGAGAAAACCACAGATAAACTATCAAAGAATACCTTAAGCTTCTGTTCATTTTTAGGATCCGGTAGGCTGGCTATTTTTTTTTCAATATCATCCAAACATTTCAACAGATCTTCAGATTGTCTTTTGTATTGATACCACTGATGTGAGATCTCTGATGCCTTTTTCCTTCTCTGAGACCTTAAATCCTGCATTGGGTAAAATGCCATTCAAATGGTACAAGTGTTAGTTCAGAATTATTACTTAATAATAAAAATATACCACCTTACATGAATATGACATACAATAAATTAGAAATGTAGCACTGGATTGTCAAGTTATTTTTTGACAGAACAATATAGATTTTATGGAAAATGCCTACATATGTTTTTTATGGGTAATCTTTTATGTATACCAGGGCTGTCCAAAAAGAATATACCCAGAAATGTTAAATCTACAGCTTCCATGATGCTTTGTCATTCTAAATGTATTCTAAAGGCACGCAAAGCATCATGGTTGTTGTAGTTCTACAACATCTGGGGATCTACATTTTGGGCACCCCTGATGTATACCACACATGGGGTGTCATGGTCATTGGCTGATATATTTGCATCATTAATTACGGGATGTGTTAATGTATCTCTTCCAAATAAATAACATACATTTATGTCAGGTTATGGGCAACACAGTTTGATAAACTACACCCAACATATAAAAATTTAACAGAAATTAAAGCCATGTTTAGTTTGTGTGATACTAATTATTTAAAAATTAGCATGTACTAAAGAGTTAAATGCAAGTACCATCTGCATGACACATTTGCAGTAGCTTTCAATAAAGACTAAGGTGGCATGTATTTATTTTACACAAGTGATTTCAGCCATAGACTTGTGAATAAACATGCAAGAGAGCTTCAGCTAAAGCACAGAATTACATGATATAAAAAAATAGGGGCTACAGAGTTCTTAAGAATGTTTGCAGTAACTAATGTGGCGAGGAGTTATACAAAGCAGACACAAATGCTTGGCTTTCACTTTGCTTAATTTTCTTTACTAATGGCTTAGATTTTGCAGTTGCACTTCATCTGGTCAATTTCAAATAAATTTTTTTATGATTCCACACGTTTTTTGATAATTGTAAAATTAGCTTTTCTACTATGTACCTTTAAAAATTGGGTGATGATTGCACAATTATATTAGCACAGTTTGATTTCACCTGAAGCCAAAGATTTGAGAGTTTATTTCTAATCTGCACAAATACTTTACTCAGGGACTGGATTATCGCTTACTGATTGATGACTACATTGTTGAATATAACACACTTGAGAAACCAAAATTTGCTTAATGTATCTCTGGATTGTAACCCTGTGCAATATAATAATTGTTAAACAAACAAATAAACAAATAATTAAATTAGTACAAATAAATAATTATCCATAAAAAAATGTTAGTAATAAACTACTGAATCTAGCTATTGTGTCACCACAGATAACTATAGGTAAACCCTATGTCTCGTGTTTTGGATCCGATTGCACCACAAAAGTTAAAAAGTGGTTTTATTATTTGCAACTTTCTTAGTTTATAAGTCACTAATCAAATTTACATACGGCACACAGAGGTTGAAAAAATGCCACCGCTCCAAGTGCCTCTGCAAGCACTTGATATTTGCTATGCACCGAAAATGTCCAACAGCATATTGTTTACTGTAGCAGAACTGTTGTCCCATTTTGATTAACTACTGGAAATAGTCTAACGAATGTGGCATTTAATTTTATTAATTATTACACCTTACGAATGCATCAGAAAGCTAATTCTACAACTGTAGACTATGTCACCACAAAGCTAGTGCTATGTGCTTCCTTGTTATGTGGGGCCCAGTTAAACAATATTAGGGATTAAGAACTAGTTGCTATTGATAAAATATAGGATGTTCCTTAATTTATTTATAAATGTTAAATTTATATGATTGTAAAAAAAATCTACACTATTCTATTTAAATAAAAATATTTGAATGATGTGTCATATTTCCTTCTCTTGTTTCACAGTCTGACATAATACAAAGTTAGTAGCATCGAGAAAATGTGCCATGTATGAAAAGAAAGGCTAGCAATGACCCCTGGTGAGATATCATTTGCATTTACTGATATCTGTTTCGCTACATGTGGCCTGTTTTGATCTGTATTCTTTGTCAGCAATGTTTATTTGTCTCTATTTTTGTATGGATATGCTTATCTGTGTGTATCGCGCTGTGCTGTGTCTTTTTCTCTTGGTTAATTTTCCTTTTCTGCAAGAATGAAAGGCATTTTAAATCGAAATCCTCTTTTAGCAGCTTTTATAAAAAAGAGATTATAAAGGAAAAAAAAAAAAAAGAAAAAAGGGAAATTATTGTGGTGAGGCTTATTCTCTCCCAAACATTTATCGGCATAGCGTCTGTCCTATAAAGACTGACTTTGGTGATGTGTATTGCAACAATGTATCCTGATCACTTACAGTCTTTAAATTTAAAAAAATAAGACCCATTGGCCAAAAGAAAGAGACTATCTAAACAACGTAATCTTATTTTTAATGGTTTAATATCTACATTACTCCCATCTGCATTCATCTCTCAATTTTCTATTCAGCAGCTGTAATGAAGGAAAGCATTGGGTGCTAATGATTGGCTGAGAGTGTCAGCTGATGCTCTTAGCCTCTCACTGGTCACCCATTGCAAGTAACAGTGCATATTGAAGAGCACCTTCTCAGATGTCTGATGGACTGCTTGGAAGGTGAAGTCTAGGAAACCAATGCTTCTCTGTGAGAAGCCTCACATCTGCTTAGAGAAAGTGCTTAAAGTATGTGAGGAAGAGCAGTCAGTAGGGATCGGGAGTCAGATGGGTACAACAGAGAAGATAACTTAAAGTTCCAACTTCTCTTGAAATCAGCACTTTTATGAAATAAGGCAAAAGAGTCACTCTGATAATCTCTAGAGCCCTTCAGCAAGCTGGATCGTTGTTTACAGGGTTCCTTTAAAGATCCCCTGACTGAAAATCAGGAAACAAAAATTCAGTCCTTCGTTCCCCTTTCTCTCATTATAAGTGACCATGGTTCCCAAATGTATTTTCTCACATTCTGAATCGTATTATTAGTTGAACAACTCATTTCAAATTCAAAAGTCATTTCAAATATAACCGCGTGGTTTCTTTGTAAACATACTAAATGTCAGGATGATATGATGGTCACGTATGTGTAAACAATAATATTGATCTCACCATTGTGTACTTATAAGTATATTGGTCAATCAATAGATGAGCTTACCTCATTTATTAATGCAGCTTTTATAATACAATATAAATAGTCAAGAGAAAATAAAGCTATTTTAAAAACCTAATGACCGCTCCAAAGTACAAATCCCAACTATGTTAATTCAATAAAATTCTGTTTACATTTTCTTAAAGCAATCAATATTCCTTTGAGTTTTTATCTGTCAAGGGTGAATGCCTTCATTGAGCAACAAAAAAATGAAAATCGATGACCTCACTTCTTGAAAACACAACTAGTAATGAAGTGCCCTATAGGAAAGGTTTAAAGAACATAATTAGAGATAATGCTAGATCTTTAGCTATGGAAGCCTTTGATTCCAGTAAGCAGAAAGACATTTACAAGTCCAGCATTTACAACAAACCTAAGTTGAGCTCTCTGGGTGTTCCTTCAATAATCTCTAGTTCATTATTAAACCCACCTTGAACATTTTAAAGAACATTAACTCTCTTCTATCCATACAAACTTTTTATTTTCAGAGATTGTCTTTCTGCAGTACTGATAGTCAATTAAATGTTATACAAAAGATATAGATAGATAGATAGATACTAAACTCCAAATTGTAGCAAATGCAAACTAGAATGACAATGTTTGGAAACGGATAGCAGACGGTATGGGGTATTTGTGCCTACATTTTGCCATTCAAATATTAACTTGCTCAGATCCTTATTGAATAACATGGACTATGTGGGCATACAAAAAGCTATCAATGCTAATACTCTTAAGGTTCTCTCCTTAGTCTTCACATAATGAGAGGCATGCAGATTTTCATAATCCATTAACAAAATAGGAGAGAGATTCTTCATCTTTACAATGCATATTTCCACATTGTATGAGCCGCTCTACAAGAGATCTCAACTCTGTCATAATTAGAGATAATGCTAAATATTTAGCTATGGAAGCCTTCAATTCCATTAAGTAGTGATTCCATTAAGTAGAAAGACATTTACATGTCCAGCATTTAGAAGAAATTTAAGTTGAGCTCTCTGTGTGTTCCTCAATAATCTCTAGTTCGTTTTTAAACCCAACCTAAATATTTTAGAACATTAACGCTCTCCTAACCATACCATCTTTCCTTTTCAGAGATTGTCTTAATGCAGTAATGGAACTCAATTAAATGTCATGCAAAAGATAGATAGACAGACAGACAGACAAATTAAAAGATAGATAGATTGATAGATAGATAGATAGATAGATAGATAGAAATATTCTTTATCTTCCCAATTAATATTCCCTCATCATATGAGATGTTCTACAAGGGATCTTAGATTATCTCACCCATAATGAACCACAGTGTTACCTCAAACACTAAATAGTCTAAGGCAGGGGCAGGCAACCTTTTAGTAGCATTGTGCCAAAAGAATATCTTGATGTCCTTTGCGTGACGGTCCTATTTTAAAAAATTGAGTTGTGTATGTTGCCATATTCTGCTTGTGTTGAATATGGTTGCTGCAGTTGCTTTGTTGCATTCTATTTGCACATATGTGGGCTTTTATATTGTATGTGTTCATGAATAGTTTGTGGCATTGTGTATAATACCTATGAATGTGGGCTGTTTATGGGGGCTACTTCTTGAATTGTGTTGTGGATGATATGTCACATAGTGTTTTTGGTGGTGTGTGTATCTGTGGGGCTATTTGTGGTATTGCATGTGAGGCTGCTTTTGGGGTTGTGTGCATGAATGTGATTTGTCAGTGTTGCTGTGTTTGTGGGGACTGTGTGTGTGTATGTTTGTTTGTGGGCTGTTCATATTATTTGCATGATGAGGAGGCTATGTCTGCGACTCTGTGTATGTTAAGCAGTATTGGTGGCTTCCCTGGGGTCCAGTGGGGACCAGGCTGACCAGTAAAAGGTCAAGGACAGTGCTGCTCTTCTCCAGTGCGGATTCTCATTCACAAGTGCTGGGAGGAGTTAATTAAGGATTGTCCATCAACACATGCAATCACCACTGCTTTGCACTATAAGATATCTGAAAGCCCACTAGGACTCCTGATAGTCCAAAGTCTGTTTGGCTCTGGCAGCCCTGAGTGCCGTGCAAAGGTACCTCGAGTGCCATTCATGGCACACGTGCCATAGGTTGCTGACCCCTGGTCTAAAGTATATAATTTGCTTATCTTTTTCCTCAGCTAAATGTTACGCATACTGAAATATAACAGCATTCTGTGTGAGGTGTAACTTCATCTTCAGCAGATTTTATTAGTCAGCCTAGGAAAATAGTTTTTGGCTTGCAAAAGTTAGTTCTAAACATAAGGTTTGTACTGTGGTTCATTCATTGACTGAAAGAGCTTAACTGATGCTTTAAGCTAATGAATGAACTGCAGAAACCAGCAGCACCTCGGTTGCCATGATTTAAAGTTTTAACATGGCTTGCACTCTTACCGACGAATGGTTCAAGGAGACTTATGGTATCATAACTACAAAGGGTCAAAGTAGTTATGATGTTTGGATTAATGCTCTAAGGCCAACAGAATGTAACTTATTTCAATAATGATCTTGTTTACCCATTGAAAGGATGAAATCTGAAGAGGTTTTAGCTGGGAATGAGATGGTAGTGCAAAATCATTTTAGTGTCAAAAGCAATCTCCTCCGTAGAACTCAGTGTTGTACTCTTCCACATGCCTGAGAGTACAGCACTGGCATTGGCTCCTCTCAGGTGAAGCACCAGGAGCTGAACAGGGCCCAACGGACGCTGATGTCAGCTGCAGGGGACAGGTTCAGGTAAGAAAAACGTACTGTCTCTGGCACCCTGCAGCCACCAGATGGCAAATTCATCATAAGGGATCTTTGCAAATTATGCAAAGACCTCAGAAGGTGACAGAACAACTTAAAACCATACATTTTTCAATAGATCATGTCACTTTTTAACATTGGAAATGTACAAATCTGAAACAATTCAATGTGCTTTAAACTTTCATAATAAAATAAACATAAACCTCATTTACACAAAAGAAGCCTATTACATTAATTTAGAACCCAAATTTAAAACTATTCATATATTAAACATCTGATTAAAAATAAAAAGTGAAATTCCGAGAGTGAATGACATCTCTTGACATTACTATTTTATATCTCTGCCGTTTCCGCTCAAGTTAGCACTTACCCTTGGTACTGAGATTGGTTAAATAGTAACTGCTCAAGCCAAATAAATAATAACTTTCACATTATAGTTCACAAAGAATACCTTAAGTGTATTATGTTTAGACTGTAGAAGATGTTGTTGTTGTTTGATTTCTTCTCTCTTTTTATCATCAACAATTTTTTGTTGAAGATTATTTCCTCTTTGCAGCAGTTCTTTCACAAGTCCCTCATTATCGTCGCTCTGATCACAAGAAGAGCAAGAAAACAACATTTATTATGAAATCATATTAAAATACATTGTAGATCACAACAAGAGGAAGGTGAAAACAAATGAAACAAAAAGGAATTGCAAGAATTCTCACGAGAAATTAATTGTTCCTGCCAAAATATTAGTATAACAAGCATGCTTTATTTATTCAATTCTGGGAGCAGAGCAGGTGGATTAGTAATTACTATAACCTCTATTCTAACAACTATTAACAGTCAAATATCAGCATTGAGTCATTTCCGGCAGTGCATCAGTTCTCTGATTTCCTAACACTGTCCAGTCCATTATATAATATTGGGACAGATTTAATTTGCAATCCCATCATCTCCATTATATTAACTACAGCACCAGTCAAATAGCGGTTGAACCAGTGAGTACTTGGTGATCCCTCCAGTTTAATTGTCCTGAGTACCCCCACATTACACAATGAAAACTGCAGAGCCCCCATTCAATACGTTTAACAACACCACACATATAGTAGGTTTCTGTGGGGATGGGGCATGAAGGAGGCTACTTATGTGCTAAATACACAAGGAGTGGCAAGAGTGGTCAATGGGTTTTTAGACTAAACAGTGAATTAAAGGACCACTATAGTGTCAGGAAAATAAACTCATTTTCCTGTCACTATAGGGTTATTAGGTCACCCCCTCCCTCGGAGTCCCCCTCCTGCTGGGCTGAAAGGGTTAAAACCCTTTCAGCCACTTACCATAATCCAGCGCCGGGGCTCCAGCACTGGTGACCTCTCCCCCCTCCCCCCGACGTCAGCTCGTGAGTGGAGCCGAATGCGCCTTCGCGGCCAGAGCCAATGAACATTCTGCGTGCTTAATGCGATTTTCGCATTGAGTGGCGTGGAAGCGCATCTAGCGGCTGTCAGGAAAACAGTCACTAGAGGCTGGATTAACCCTGCAATGTAAACATAGTAGTTTCTCTGAAACTGCTATGTTTACAGCTGCAGGATTAAAACCCGGGGGACCTGGCACCCAGATCACTTCATTGAGCTGAAGCGTCTGGGTGACTATAGTGGTCTTTTAAGAACCTTAATATGCGTGCATTCAAATACATATTCTTTTTCATTAGTGCATAAAAGTAGGTAGAAATTATTTTAAGATTTATTTATTTTTATTACTTTTTCGTTTTTAACTGTATACAGAAAAATAAAGACTAGTGATGTCGAGAACATAAAATTTTCCGTTCGCGAACGGCGAACGCGAATTTCCGCAAATGTTCGCGAACGGGCGAACCGGGCGAACCGCCATAGACGTCAATGGGCAGGCAAATTTTAAAACCCACAGGGACTCTTTCTGGTCACAATAGTGATGAAAAAAAAATAAAAAAGGGTCCCCCCTCCCTGAGCGGGTGGGGGCCCTAAAGTAAAAAAAGGGGGAGTACCTATTGTCCTCCCCACCGGCCCCCACCCCTGAGCGGCGGTGGGGGCCCTAAATAAAAATTGGGGGGGTCCTAATGTCCTCCCCCCTGGCCCCCACCCCTGAGCGGTGGGTAGGGGCCCCTAACAAGAATAGGGGGGGACCTAATGTCCTCCCCCCTGGCCCCCACCCCTGAGCGGTGGGTGGGGGCCCTAAACAAGAATAAGGGGGGACCTAATGTCCTCCCTCCTGGCCCCCACCACTTAGCGGTGGGTGGGGGCCCTAAATACAAATGGGGGGACCTATTGTCCTCCCCCCTGGCCCCCACCCCTGAGCGGTGGGTGGGGGCCCTAAACAAGAATAAGGGGGGGACCTAATGTCCTCCCCCAGGCCCCCACCACTGAGCGGTGGGTGGGGGCACTAAATACAAACTGGGGGGGACCTATTGTCCTCCTCCCTGGCCCCCACCCTGAGTGGTGGGTGGGGGCTCTAAACAAAAATAAGGGGGGGGACCAATTGTCCTCCCCCCTGGCCCCCACCCCTAAGCGGCAGGTGGGGGCCCTTAATACAAATGGGGGGGACCTATTGTCCTCCCCCCTGGCCCCCACCCCTGAGCGGTGGGTGGGGGCCCTAAACAAGAATAAGGGGGGGACCTAATGTCCTCCCCCTGGCCCCCACCCCTGAGCGGTGGGTGAGGGCCCTAAATGAAAATTTAACCCCCCTCCCCCAGGTGACTAGGGGTTCCCAAACCCCTAGTCACCCCCTCCCCCCAAAAATAAACTCCTACCTACCCCCCTCACCCTAAAAATAATGAGGGGGGACCGTTAACTAAATACCTGTAAAAATAAATAAAAATAAACTTACCATTCGATGTTTTCTTTCTTCTAAAATCTTCTTTTTTTCAGCCCCAAGAAAGGCCAAATAAATATCCATAATAACCGACGCAATTAGACTGAGCTATGCAGGGCTATAAAGCCTTCCCCCACCCTGCAATTAGGCTCAGAGCACTCTGATTGGTGGGTTTAAGCCATCCAATCAGAGTGCTCTGACAGGTAAATGAAAAGACTGACAGGTAAGTCTCTCCATTTACCTGTCACAGCACTCTGATTGGTTGGTTTGAAATCCACCAATCAGAGTACTCTGTGTTATTTTACACAGCGTGGGAAAGTTCTTTGGAATTTTCCCACGCTGTGTAATTTAACTCATAACTCTCTGATTGGTGGATTAAGTAACCAATCAGAGAGTTATGAGTCAAATTACACAGCGTATTAAATTTGGCTGAAAGACCAATTTAGGTCTTTCAGCCTTTTAGTAGATAGCTCCCTAATACCGTGGGAATTAGGGAGTTATCTACTTATTCATTCCTGTCATTACACTGACTGGCTAAGTAACTTACATTTTATATGAATGTATGTTACTTGATTGTTGTAAGTGTTGCATTATCATGGAGGATAATGTATAATAAACACAGGTTACTGGCTATGGGAGGATAATGTATAATAAACACAGGTTACTGGCTATGGAAGGATAATGTATAATAAACACAGGTTACTGGCTATGGGTGGGATAATGTATAATAAACACAGGTTACTGGCTATGGGAGGGATAATGTATAATAAACACAGGTTACTGGCTATGGGAGGGATAATGTATAATAAACACAGGTTACTGGCTATGGGAGGATAATGTATAATAAACACAGGTTACGGGCTATGGGGGATAATGTATAATAAACACAGGTTACTGGCTATGGAGGATAATGTATAATAAACACAAAAAAAAAATAATACAAAAAAAAAATGAATGCAGCTTCAGAATTAATCTAAATTGTATGCTGTCTAGGAGGTGGGAGAGTCTGGGAGGGAGGGTCTGCTGCTGATTGGCTGGAATGTGTCTGCTGATTGTGAGGGACACGGTCAAAGTTTACTCAATGATGACGAATAGGGGGCGGACCGAACATCGCATATGTTCGCCGTCCGTGGCAAACGCGAACAGGCTATGTTCGCCAGGAACTATTCGCCAGCGAACCGTTCAGGACATCACTAATAAAGACATATCAGCTTGCATTTCTTAATTTTGCTGTGTAGCCATAAAATGAGAATGTTTTGCAAATAGGAAATGATTTGTTTCCTAACAATGTCATTATAATTAGATTTCAAAAGAAGCCTCACACACAACTCTGAACATAACTCTGTAGATATGAAGACTAAGCGTAAGTACAGAATTTAAACTTTTTTCTTATTTTCAGCACTTTACCATTTCAAGTCTCCATCACAACCAATTTACCATATCTTTATTGAAGTCTTCTTCTGTAAGATTCACTCCCAGTTGAATTTCAGCCTCGAGTGGTTCAAGCAATTTCTGTATATCAGAATTAAATTGCTCCAATTCCTTTGAAGAGACCATAGCCTGTAGAAAAAAAGAGAATGTTATTTAGAACATTAACTTTTTTTACAACTTAAGTAAGCAGATTGTTCAGTTATGCAGTATTACAAGATAATTGCATTGCTTCATAATGGTTTTCTTCTAACTTGACTACTGGATTAACTGTTTTAGTCTATTGTACAATCATTCTGTTTTACTTAATATTATTTTGTACTATTCAAAGTATTAGTAGACACAAGATGGAATTAAGTCAAGGCAGAAGAGCATTCACAATAATGCATTTTATTAATCATTTTATCATCCAGAATTATTTTATTAGAAACCAAAAAATAAATAAATTTAGTGATTATGGGAAACACAGTGCAGTTACGTACCGTGGTTATGTACCGTATTTTTCCATGTATAAGACTATGTTTTTTTCAAAAATTTTAGTATAACATTTGGGGTCGTCTTATACACAGAATGTCACTGCAAAGGTGAAAAAAACTAAAGAAAACAAAACAAAACAAAAAACCACTTGTGCGCGTGGCCTAAGTTAAGATGGCGCCTGCTGCATTTCAGTGTGTTATGGCCCACACACATACTTG
Source organism: Pelobates fuscus (assembly GCF_036172605.1). Classification (NCBI taxonomy): domain Eukaryota; kingdom Metazoa; phylum Chordata; class Amphibia; order Anura; family Pelobatidae; genus Pelobates; species Pelobates fuscus. Next base: position 299,072,536 of record NC_086317.1, on the reverse strand, counting down.
CCCTCCCTCCTCCTGATCAACTTATGAATTCTGTGGCAAGGAGGAAGAGGTCCCTATATGCGTGGGAGCTGAAGCAGACATCAGCACTTACCTCCAGAGACATGCCACACCATAAAAGGACCAACCATATTAAGCTATGGTCCACTTCAGATAGGTCTTGCTTTCTGATTTATATTTATGGAGGAGGAAATGGGGACCAGGGAGCAGAGGGAATACTACTGTGATATCCCAGCATGCCCTCACACTACATGCTGTATTGTGGGAGTAGTCTCCCAGCATGCACTATAGAGCCATTAACTTCAGAGAGTACTGTAGCACAGGAGAGGCATGAGAATCAGAAGAGGTTCTCCACAGAAGTCACCTCTAAAATATCAAAGTTGCTCTATTTGATGTTTAAAATATTGATTTCTTAGTTTTGGGCTCAAAAAATAGGGGTCGTCTTATACACAGAAAAATTTACAAAGAGGCTAGCAAGGCAATTAAATTATAAATTAAATACCTGTATTGTTTAGGAATGATTAAATATTACAGAGACTATTTAGGGGTGATTCTTAAGAAGATATAGTTTTTAGGGTACCACTTACTATGGTGGTACAAGGTAGAGGCTAGACCTGGAGGTCTTAGGGAATTGATTGTGGAGTGTCAGAGTTGCATGATCATGTGGCATGCTAATGGAAGCATTATTCTAGATTGATGAGACTGTGTAAAGAGCATTTTAAGTGTCACATTGATTTGGCCTTGCTAAAGAATTGGAAGACGTGACACACACTGGAATACAGCATGGATGTAGGTGATACATAGATCTGAGCAGGATGCTTTTTGGGGTAAAAGAAGAAGGTTTGGTGGCATATTATATTTTAAAAGAGGGTAAATAACTGATATAGTTCCATACAGAAGCTCACTATACAAACTGGATTTGGCTCTTCGGATTATAGAGGAGAGTCCTACTATGACAAATAAGGCCCCGCAGATGTGTCTTATCCAGGGTGCTGCAAATGATGATGATAGCATTTTCTATCTCAGATTGACCTCCATCCTTTTATTTATGATACTTTACCAGATATCAACTATCACACTATTATAATAGTTATGGTTATACAGTCTCAGTAGGATGCTACTCTACACAGGGATTGGATTGAGCAGACACATGGTAGACAATTTGTTGTAGACACATGCAAAGTTATGCTTTTTAAGCACAAGGATAAATATATATTTTAAATGTTGTAGAATTAATAATATTGGTAAATGTGAAGGACTTGGAAATAATAGAAGAACAGACTGGGAAAGAGATAAGGAACAATATGCAATGTCAATCAGCAGTATGGTACTGTCATGTATAAAAAGAGCATTAATGGGAATGGCGGAAATAGAACTACATATAAATCAATGTGGTTCTGTTGGTGAGAATAGATTATCGAACTGGATACATTAAATTTTAAAATAGGTGACTGAAGATACTAGTTATGAAGAAATCTAACAAAGTTGATCATATTTACTTTAGCTAGAAGTCACTTTGGGCGAAGCAATAATAAAATTGTATAGATATATTCAAAAACAATATAAATAGCTCTCTGGTGAAATGACAGTCCTCTAAAAGTTAAAAGTCATAAGTAGAAAAGTAAACAAATGACATTTAGCAAATAGCAACATAAAGGCTTTTCTACACCAACAAAAACAAGATTCTCTACCTATAGAGGTTGCTTTATCACAGAGTATTAAAGGCCCTAATAGATAATATACCAGATATTTGTAATCAGAAATCCAAATATAAGGGTTTCCTTTGTGATGAATGAACTTATATTAAAAAATGTTTTTATTAACATAAAAAACATTAGAATTGGAGATATGTGAAAGGTCAAATATTTTTTCAATCAACAGTTTGTTGTGCCCGTATGCTTTTCAATGTAAATGCTGCCATTGGAGACAGAGTAAGTGTTTACAATGCTCCCTAGTAACACCACTAGGTGCTGTCACTATGATGGTCACTAGAGACCCTTCTGTATTTCATTCCTGCAACCTTTGCAGAACCTACATTCATTCAGCATCTCCACACTATGAATCAATGCATCACTATGAGAACTAGTGTCCCAATGCTTCTCTATGGAGGAAACCCTGGACTGGCTGTGATCAGTCAGGTGGGCAGGATGGCAGGCAGATAGCAACATGGCAGGGGAGAGGATGAGTAAATCTCACCTTCAACTGCTTACTGGGGGGGAGCGGAGGTGCTGTAGGCTAAACGGTGACTAGAGCACTATATCATTAAGGATATGTCTTTGTACCCCTACTGCTATAATATTCCTTTAATTTAGGATTGTTACGTAGCAGCTCAATGAGAATATAAGTAAAGATTTAAAAGAGATAGATTAAATGCACCCTAGAAGAATATAATGTGAGTTTTAAGGAATGTGGTGAAGAATTGGGTTACACTGTGTGCTGGGTGAGTAGGGCATTTGGTGGTTACAATGGCATACAAACACCTAGTGATATATTTGTAATGATCATTTTGCTGTTATATTGACAAGTATGCTAATAAATGATTCTAGATTCACTTATGGTCAGTCATTGTGTGATGAAATGCATTCATTTGAAAATCGTTTGTTAGATGTTTTTCTTTTTTTTGACTACATCTTCTTTTAGATAAAAATGTAATGATGGCAATCCATCATGTAAATTAATTTAAATAACTATTTCATGATCTATTTTTTCAGCTAGAGCTAACCATAAATGATGCATTTATACCAGATAGTGCAGTTCTGGAGGGTCTTATTTTAGAACACCTGCTTTTAAACTGAATAAGGGAGGCATTTTAATGAACACTTAATGGTTGTTGTAGTGATTGACTTTAGATTTATTTTGATTAAGTACAGTTAGATGAGAACCCATGACTTTAAACAATAATTTATGAGCTAAGCAAAAAAAAATCATTACACTAAATCCCTGTTTTAAATTATATAAACATTGAATAATCAATCTATGTTAAAATATCCTATGACATCACTATCTTTGTTACAGAACAATACTGATTTTAATTAGCATGGTGCAAATAGAGCTGAGTATTATTATTATTATTATTATTATTATTATTATTATTATTTGTACTATACATAGTACCTACTATACATAGTACCTAGTCTTTTTCCCTATTTACAACAAGTTAAAGTTAAAATACTCAAAGGACCAAAACAACTTTAGCTTAATGAAACAGTTTTAGTGTACACATTATGCCCCTGCAGTCTCACTAATCTCTTTCATTTATGTGTTAATCACATTTGTTTCTGGATATGCAGCCCAAGCCACACCTTCCCTGGCTGTGACTGACACAGTCTGAATGAAAAAAAAAAAGGTTTAATATCCAATCAGATGTGACAGCACAGTGTGCTTACTCAATTTGTTTTTTATCTCCTGCTCTGTTAAATTTACTGTAATGTAATCACACACAGGAGGTTCGTGTAGAAGATTTTCTGAAGAAAGAAATTCTAAATTAAACAGACTCTGCGACAAAACAGGTTCAAACAGAAAATGTGCACGGAAATTGTGTGAATCACAGCCATATGATGTGTTACTAGAACTGATTGTACTCCTAAATGGCAGAACATTTAGCAGTTATACTGCATTGGCATGAGCTATACACTAAAATGACTTCATTAAGCTAAAGTTGTTTTGGTGCTTGGAATCTTCCTTTTTTTTTACGTTTGTTTTTTTAAGTTTTTTACGTTTTTTACTGTGTTGATGAATTTGTATTTGTGTGTTATTTAAAAAAAAATATATATATATATATATATATATAACTGAGCTCCTTGTCTTTCCTCCTCCTAATACTGATCCTCCTCTTTCGCTCTCCCTCCAAGTTTGTGGTACCAACATCAGTCCATCCTTGCAAGCGCGCTGTCTTGGCGTCATACTTGACTCTGGTCTCACCTTTGAGCCTCACATCCAGCATGTTGCCAAATCCTGTAGATTCCATCTTAAAAACATAGCCCGCATCCGCCCCTTTCTTGCACCAGATACTACCAAGGAGCTTGTCCATGCTCTAGTAATTTCCCGCATGGATTATTGTAACCCTCTCCTGATTGGTCTCCCCAATAGCCGTACTGCACCCTTACAGTCCGTAATGAATGCTGCTGCTAGATTGATTTTCCTCTCTAGTCGTTTCTCTCACACCTCACCCCTCTGCCAGTCCTTACATTGGCTTCCTGTATGCTATAGGAGTCAATTCAAGGTACTAACTCACACCTATAAAGCACTGAACAACTCTAGCCCCTCTTATATCTCCTCACAGATCCATAGGTATGTCCCTTCTCGGTCTCTCCGTTCTGCCCGTGACCACCTCCTGTCCGTTGTCCGCACTCGTACGGCCAACTCGCGCTTGCAGGACTTCTCGCGGGCGGCTCCCTTCCTATGGAATAGCCTGCCTACCGCCATCAGACTCTCCCCTAGTCTTGCATCTTTTAAGAAGTGCCTTAAAACCCATCTCTTTAGGAAAGCTTATGGCCTCCAAGACTAACCCTTACCTCACATACCTGTCTCTTGCCCTCTCCAAAAGGGCAGCCCACCTTATTTGATTGTAAATTCCTGTCCTAATGTGTTTTACACCCCACCTCCTATAGAATGTAAGCTCGTTTGAGCAGGGTCCTCTTCAACCTATTGTTCCTGTAAGTTTATTTGTAACTGTCCTATTTATAGTTAAATCCCCCTCTCGTAATATTGTAAAGCGCTACGGAATCTGTTGGCGCTATATAAATGGCAATAATAAATAAATAAATAAATATATATATATATATATATATATATGTGTGTGTGTGTGTGTATGCGTGTATAACTGTTGCTTTTTAACATGTAACATCTCCAAAAAGCTTTATATCTAGGTCGTCCATCATACCTTGCCGCTTTTAATTCTTTTACATAGTACAGTAAATCGCTGGTCAAGATCTGACAGCTTGGTCTCCACCATTTTCCTGCAGGGATCACCACGGTTTGTCATCAGCTCTACAGCTTGGTCACGCACTGCATCCACCTTTGGCTGGATATCATTCAGCTCTGACTTTAAAATCTATGGCAATGCAATATACAGAAGTCAGTGATGTATAAAAAAAATAGCGATTTCTTATGAAGTATGAATAATCATAGCATATTTCCCATTACAATACGTTATAGAGTTAATGTGAATTAGGCATAGCTTCACATTACAGTGTCTATGCATATATCTATCATATAGCAGATCTTTGTTTCTGGTTTGGCTTGAAACTGATTGGGAGTAATAAAACCATAAACAATTATTTAAAAAGAAAGATATACATATGAACAAATACAGATATGAAAACCTCTATGCATATAATTCTGTACACAATGTCCAATATACATTCATACTTGCATTTATGTATATACTTGCAAAAACCTATATTTAAGAGTAATAAAATGATTGTACATTATTAAAAAATATGTTCTCTCTCTCATGCATGTCCCTCATTGCACTGTATCATCACACCATGTAATGCATTTATTATAAAACCCATTGTGTGCGTCTAATGAGCACTGAGTTTCAGTAAGTTTCGCAAGAGTCAATAACCCATCCCTTTATTTGACTTTTCCTCATCTCCTTCTCACTTGTCATTCTCTCTTCTGTGTCTATCCCATATTGTCTCAGTCCTAAATCTGTCTCATTTTCCCCACTTGTGTCTTACCCTTTTTCTCCATAGCTCTCCCCATGTGTCTGATGGCTATTTATCTATCCCCATCTCACCCATTAATCACTCTCACCCTCCCATCTATTCACTATCAAATACCTTATTTATGTTCTCTTAACCCTTGATGCCTATGTCATAGCCTTATACATTCCCCTACTCTGCCCTATAGTTTCTCCCAACTTGTATCTCCATGATTTCTCCAAATATGTATTCTGGATCATACATAGCCCTCCCCTTGGAGGTCTTTCCCTCCACTCTCAACATGTGTTTCTGCCCAGTGTAATCCCTCAAATGTATATTCTTGTAGCACAGCAAGGACAAAGCACAAATTGCATGGCTTAGTTTTAGGTAGTTACAGCATGCATAACTTACTCTACTATGACCGCAACCACAAAATAAACTATGTAATTTGTAATTTGTAAACGGTATGGTCCTTTTAATGACCAAGTTAATTATATGGAATACTGACATTATTCTAGTAACAATTGTAGCATTTCATCAGAATTCATAATATATCAGAATAAAAACAAAAGCAGTCAATGAGGACCAGAACCCTGTATTATTTAAAATTCAGTCAATTGATAAATTAAAAATGCTTGAGGTTGTGTATCACAAATGCAGACCATTATCAGTGAAAGTGGTACTATACCTTCATTGTGTCTTCTCGCTGTTGTGGTGTTTGTTTTTCAGCTTCATCCAATAATGTTTCAGCTCGGTACATCCAGGCTGTGGTGTTTGCTACCCCTTGGTTGAAAGCTTCCATTTGTTTTTGATATTCCTATAATTAGATATGAAATACTAAGGTTATCATTTATGGGACATATTTAAGCAAATATAAGTATATATCAAGCAAAGAGGTGGTTCTAAAAGTTTGTATTGCCTTAGTATGCTAGTTAACACATTTTTATTATGTTATTTTGTTTGCATACCAGTCGTAAAATGAAACAATAATTTTACAACATATTTAGTTGGTAATCCAATATACATGGATATCGTGACACTGAGCTTTTTTTGATAAATCAGGAGCAGACAACGAAGATTGTAAATTTAAGGCCAAAACAGCCAAGCCGAGTTGGCAAATGTTTCTAATTGAGGTATTAATTTGTGTGTTAACAGAGTTTCTGGCAACCGTTCCTGCACTGCACTATAGTCTGTTACATTTCCATCACAATCAGCCTCACGTGATTCTTTCTTAAATCTTTTGAGATCAGTTAAAGCTTGGAAGATAACTGCATTAGCGTATCCAAACAGCACCATCTACAATTTGATTCAGTTAGAAAAGGAATTTAATTATACTATACTATAGATTATACTATATTTTCGAGATATATTTTGAATTTCATTTTCAATTGCAAGTGATTTACTGAGTTTTATTTAATCTCTCTCACCCCTGGCATTTGGAATTGAGAGGCCCAGAGGACTAATATTAGACAGACTACACAGATTCCTGTGCTGACCTGCGCTTTTCAATGAAGTGCAAGTTCAAGTGCAATGAATATCATGGGATATGATGATGTATCTCAGAATTCTATAAAATTCCAAGCAGAGTGACAAAGAAGCATTGATATAAAAGGCAATGCCATAGAGGCACTGGTCTTCTGTTCCCTTGGTGAGCTCTACTGAATAAAATTGGGTAGCTACTAGATATTTGTAAAACTCATCTACTAGTACAAGAAACTGCTCAATAGTACTGCCAATTATTTAACTAGATGTTTCTATTTTATTACAGTAAGTTATAAATCCAGAAAGATTTTAAATCTCCAATATGTACAGGAAACACTCTAAATCTAAAGAACTATATCTTGCACTACGTTAAGATCAATTACTATAACAGAACTGAAAGAAATCTACTCACCAACAGCAAGCGAAACCACTCTTCTGCTCTTGAGGTCACTGCTAGCCAATTGCTGTTAAGAAGACTTAGCTTGTCATCCACATGGCTTGCATGTTCGCCCAGGACTGCCCTGAGGGAATCTCCTAAATCTCTGACGTTCTTTAATTGCTGCTGTCTTTTTTCCATCTCTTTTTGGGTGATCTATAAACATATAGAAATAGACAACATTTCTCACATAAACTCAAAGTGACAGGTTATATTTGAAGTTATTAATTCATGTTTAAAACATCAGCAGCATAAGTTGCAAAAGGGGAAAATGTGGGAATAAATTAGTGATCAGCCTAAGGCACTGAAAGCCCAGTAAGCTTCTTACGTAAGGTATACCGAACAATAAAATATTCACCTTCGCATTTAGTTAAAATGGTAATGGAAAGTTTTGGCTGGAACTATTCTTTAGATATTTCATATATTTATATTTATATAGTTTGCTACAGAATGTTGAATCAATACACCTGGCCATTAGTTTGCACGTGTCCCCAAGCCCAAAGATTGCTAGCCCTGCCTGTAGAAAAGAGCTTTCTAAAAAGAAATTAAATAAACATGAATTAAAAGTAATGAAATGGTATATTGTAGCAGAATTTTTTTCTAAGATACAACTCATAAAAATGTTAATGCTAGATTCATCTCATAATTATCATTTAATAAAGCATTGGTTGAAACAATGAGGTGGGAGTCCTAGTATTTAGCATCAACGGTGCGAGCAATTAATGTTTCTAATTCTCAAAGGCCACAAGATATGTGGCAGCCTCCTACTTGTTATAGTAAATCCATGCCCACCACAAAGGGTATAAAGGAACAAAGGATGCTAAACTTACTCTCACCATATTATAGCAAATGTTGTAGTGGTTGAGTAGGGGTATTTTCTAGCAGATGGACCTCATTTGTTTATATGTTTGTTTAACATTCAGCTCACAGGTGGCTTTTTCGCGTATACTTTTTTTCTGAAACTCTTCTTCTAGAAACTCGAAGAACCGAGTTTCTAGACGAAAACCAGAATGGAAGAAGGATATTGACCATTGTGAGGAAAGGGGAAAATAGTCACTGTCTTCAAGTGTACTTTACATACAATTTCAAACCTTATATGAATATGTTTCTGGTTTTTTTTTCACCAAGTATTAAATTTAATTAATTACACATTTTGTATAGTAATTTATATTTAAAACTAGTTAGAAAGCTGAAATGTGATTTAAGCAAATCTTAATCGGTCAAATTTGTATATTTTAAAAGTATATTTTTTATATAAAAGAAATTGAGTGATTGGCAGTGTGGCTCAAACATATTAAGATATCAAGAACATGCAATTTGTTCCTTGAAATGTGACATTTGTCCTCCGCAGCAGAAGATGAGATAAGAATTAATCAAAGATTTAGGCAGATTGATGTGTTATATATACTTCAATGTTGGACTTAAAGGCAAGTGGAAATGAGAAAAATATTGAAAAGCAATGTAGTGCCTCCTAAACTTCAGAATTTTAATTTTAAACTAAAATAAAATTCACAATAAAACTATCACTTATATGGGTACAGAGAATTCTTATACATTTATATATTTTGAAAAGTTTATTTACTAAGACTGGGATGAAACTATCCTGTTTTTATCAAAATGTTTGCATGAGAAATACATGACACTTGAGACATTTTATTTTTGCCAGGTTTTTTGTAAATTTAAGACGTTTACTATTTAATCTCAATAACAGTAGATGAATAAGTAAAGTATAATTTTACCTGTTAGATTTATACAAATATAAAATCAATTTATTTTACAGTTTTAGATGCTTAGTTCTTGCACAAACTTCAACCTATATTATGGTACATGTATGAAAATATAAGAGACTTAATTTTAAGGGAAACATGAAAGAAAGTTAGATTTGGCAACCCTTGGCGCTGTATGTCTGAAGTTTAAGGACCAGAGGTACAGGGCATTCCCCTGACATACAATTTTAGAGACTGGGATTTGTATATTTTTGCTTGGATTTCCCTGAAAGATTATATAACAATGGACTTTGACTATTTGCTCAGTCCTAGTGATTACTTCAGTTTTACAAAGTAATAACTTTGAAATGTTTTTACTTACATCCATTCTAATTTTATAATAAACATGTAATAACAAAAACATTTGATCATACAAAAAATATTGTGCCTTAACTAAAAAGTAAAACAGTGATATTATTTGTTTTAATTTACATCCTAGATCCCCTTTTCATAGTGCTTTTGTAACTTACATGAGTTTTGTACTATTTTGAGTAATAAGCTTTTTACTGAAAAAGTACATAATCCAACCCACTGTAACACCAGAGAGAAAATGACATAGTTTTATATTTTTTTTTGGGCAAACTGTAACTTTACAAGCTAATAAATGCTACAGTGGTTTGTGCATGGCCTATGACGTCACCTCTGTGAAACCAATTGATCATATAAAAATTACTTTCATATTTCTTTCTTGTATTTTCTTTGAATTTACAGATTTTCATCCGTAAAAATTATAAAATATTTAGTGCATGGTAGAAAAATGTTTTTACTGAGCTTAAAAAAAAAAAAAAAAAATTACAAAATCTCTATTTACCTTGCTCCATGCAATCTCTTCATCCAGTCTAGTTGGCATACCCTCCTCAGCTGATCTCTTGGTTACTTCTGTGTCTATTGCGGCTAACCATTCTGTCAAGCTGTTCATTTCTTTTCTCATCTTTCGAGATAACTTTAGGCTTTTCTCCAGTACCTGCTTTCCCTCTGTAACCTGGATTAAAGACAAATAACAATTTCCTTTTCAACATAAATAAAAAAAAATGTTTAATTAGTAAAGTACCATAATCTAATGAATTATTAGATTGTGTGAGTTTGTGCACAATATAATATCAAAAATATTTAGTATGCAATAGATCCAAGGATATTGTGTTTTTTTATATGAATTCAAAATGAAAATTGATTTTTTTTCCATTTCTAAAATTAAAAGAGCTATATTTCAATATATTTTTAAATGCATTATATATTCAATGTTTAAACATGGGAAGTAATTACACTTTATTTAAAGCAAATGACTGAGTAATAAGTTGCTTCTCTTGCAGAGTTCTGCATTAATTATAAAGTGAATTTTCTCTGTATTTTCACTAGACTAGCGAAGAGTCATGCTAAGATATTGGGTCACACTACATATTGACTGACAGGCTCTTGGATGGGATGTGCGATATGAGTAGCCTAGTTTGTGTGAGCAAATGCATAGGTGTATGGGAGCTGATAGGTGTGTTCATGCAGTTAATTAGATGTGTGGATGGAGGTTTAGCAGTGGAGTAAACATTTAGTCCTTGAACTCAGCCACCATAATACCTTGACGTCAGTTGGTCACAAGGTAAAATACCTCCCAACTATTTCCACAAATATCTGTACAATTTAAAAAAAATACAAAAGCTTCACAAAAAAGAACAATACACAATTACTGGGAAAAAGTGTTAGCAAGAAGTGCTATAGACCACCTGAGTGGGAACCCGTTATGCCACTCTAAATAACATAAAATAAATACATACAATAGGTGGAACACTTTAGATGAATCAATAGTAAGCGAACCTCTCCCGTACAGTGCAGACCCGGAAGTGATTGCAGAAGGTCACGTGATGACATGGTGTGTCGTGGGAACGTGGTTGCTAGGCAACAAGTATACAGTGGTGAGGGCCGTGGGAAAAAAATGCACTGATAGTGCTTACCAAAGCATGGAGAATAGAGCTAACCCACCACTCCCAGCGACTCAGCCAGCTTTGCACGGCGCACAATGAATGACGTCATTCATTGTGCACCGTGCAAAGCTGGCTGAGTCACTGGGAGCGGAGGGTTATCTCTATTCTCCATGCTTTGGTAAGCACTATCAGCGCATTTTTTTCCATGGCCTCTGCACTGTACGGGAGAGGCTCACTTACTATTGATTCATCTAAAGTGTTCCACCTATTGTATGTATTTATTTTAAAAATACAAAAGCAAAGGAAAAGAGAGTAAAGTAACAAGGGTAATAGCTACATAAAATAGTATATGCGATATAACACATATCCATGAACTTGGCACAGAGTTAACCAGCACATAGGATAGTAAGGGTTTATTTTGTTTACTGTGCAGCAAATTTCCTGTAGACTTGCTATTCTATAAGAAGAATACCATTACACTGCTAAGAGAATCTAGTCCTTAGTGATTTACCCCAGCTTCACTGATATCAGCACACTAGAGGAAAAGAAAGCTCATTCCCATGAAAAAGGTGAAATAGTGTATTTGCGCTGCATTGACAACCAAACTACAAAAATCTGAGTTGGAAAAAAAAAATCTCCCTTGTGGTTGAGTTTTGAGACTTTTTTGTTATTTAGTGAACAAACCTTGTAGTTAAAATGATTCCTTATTCCTTTAAAGTAATTGAAACTTTGCCTTATCATTGCAGTTTGTTTACCCATGATAATAGTAAGCTTCTTTAATTTCTCCATAGAGAGTTGTTTTATTGAAAGCAATTACAAACTTTTAAGTGTTTTCTTCCAACAGTAATCAACATTTGCAAAATCTACCTATCAATTATGTATTTCTGCAATGAAGTTGGATTACATTTTGCTAAGGTACGGATTTGGACTCTTTAATTCTTCCCAATGCAAGCATAATAATTTAAGCTATATTCATTTACAGTCAAGTAAACAAGTCGAAGTTCGCCACTTACAGCATTAAAAGTACGCTCACATGTTTTGTTTGTGATACTTCTGCTGCCAATCTCTTTAACTCTGTTAAAGCTTTCTCTGGTGTAAAGTGTCTTATAGAGACAAACCGTTATAGCGTAACCCCATGTTGCTACTCTAGGTGGCTAGAGGTGCCCTCAAGGTATGTGCAATTAATGTGTCCCATGATTTCCTTCACAGGTAACATACAGGGAATCATGGGACATTTGAATTCCGCTCCAGAACAACCTTGCATTTACTAAAAATGCATCATTTAGTAGAGGTTCTTTTTAAAAATAAAAAAACAAAACAAAATAAAAAGCTTACTTTATGCTAGCTATTACAATGTTTAATTTTCCTCTGAAATGACAACACCCCCTTATCACTGATTTAGTTCTTGTGATTATTTTAATTGATTGTTCTTTCGTGTAATAATTTATGAGAGCATACTCTGCATTTTCTAGCAAGGTGTTCCAGCCCATCACCATAGAACATCTCCTCTAAACCTGTCCCTGCATAAACAAAAAAAACTTCAATATCTCAAAAATAATTGAGTCCTAGTGGGTCGATTCCTGATTGATGAATACTCATCCAGGTTAGCAATTTTGTTTCCTTGTTCACTTTTCGATTATTTATCAAAGACAATTTGATTGTCTTTTAAAAACGATGACAAACATAGTTGCTGTCAATTGTTCATTATTTACTGAGACCAAATTACCATACTAACAAATAAATGCAAAATCATAGAATACATCATTTTGTTAAATTCATTTGGCTAGTAGTGGTGCAAATTATCACTGAAAATTGAATAAAGAAGATTCACTGAAATAAATGCAGCATTCTAGAAAAAATATTTTGATGAAATAACAAATTTAAACGGTAACATGGGTTATAAAACCAAAAACAAGCATGCATTTCAGTGGCCATCCTATAATATAAGATCATTTTATAATGTGGACTGTTCCTGATTGCAAATGACAATGGTTCATTTCAACCAGATGAGGTATTATTACTGGACATTTCAGTCCTGCTTCTATAAAAAAAGAGTCTCAAGTAAACTGTTTTGGATTTTTGAAAATTGGTTTATAAAGTGCTTCACTCGAAAAGATGGTACTATGTTAACAGGTAGAACAGATTAGAAAATCAGAAAATCAAAAAAAGTTATACCTTTAATGCTTACTGAGAGGGATTTAAAGGAACACTATAGGTACTCTGCTTCATATAAAGGGGTTAAAGTGTTAAATTGTTTTTCATTGTTTAATGCTAAATGCGTTTCCCCAACAGTCTGTACCATCTGTATTGTTTAGGCTAATGAGGAAGTATTGGTATAGATAAAGTGAGTAATCTCTGTCTTAGCCAAACCTCAAGCAGAAGCCAGGCTCTGGGCAGCTAGGGTATCTCATTTAGTGCTAAACTATTTAGCATTGAATGGCAGTATGGCACCAGTGGACTCCAGTCACATTAACCCATTGAAAAAAAAAACAAATTAGTTATTGTGTCCAGAGGGACCCTTTAACAATCAGGATTCAAGTCACTAAAGTTATCTCTTCAGGCAAACTGTTTCAATTGTCAAATAAGTCCATAATATAAGCATTTATACATTTTTGATCTCAAACATACATTTTTACTTGCTGCTAAACAGCTTTCGATATTTGAAAAGTAAGAACCACAATTTATTCTGATCCCAACATGCTTTCCTTGTTTTCTACTGTTGAAGCCAAGACATTCAAACAATATATCCTTGTGCAACAGCAAAAATCAGTCAACATAATGCTTTTATTGATTCAAACAGCTAAAGTCAATGAATGTCACTAATGGATTTTCTATAATGCAGTTAGTTTTGTCTTAAATTGCTCAGTGAAATTATTGTCACACAGTACATCTAAATAAAGTCATTATATTTTAATCCAGGAGAAATGTTCATACTGCCATTGTGTGAAAATTGTTTTGTTAATTTGTAAAACAGAAATGTGTAGAAAAGTATATGTTTGAGAGCATAGAGTGCTTCACTTGTGATCATATGTGTAATAACTAGTAGATCTTGCAAAGGAAGTATATAGAAAGATTACAAGGTGATTAATAACAGCATATGCATATTGAAGGGTATCAACATGCTTATTATTATATTGTACCATAGATGTATCAGAACTGTGTATGGAACCTACACGATATTAGGTGGTTTTAATGTTGTGGCTAATCAGTGTATGCTCTGGAAAGATAAAACATGAATTCAGTGTACAGCTAGGTTCAGGAAGCAAAAGCTATCAAAGAGTGTATACAAAAAAATTGAGCTGTGCCATTCTACTACTTGTCCTTTTACTTCAATAAGTAGAAGACAAGAAAGCAAAGTTATAGTGCAAGTGATTTTTGCATTTTTCTTTTTATAAAAACATGCACATAATCAGTAAATGCATTATACTATTTCATATACTTTCTTATAGTTTTGACACCTGCATGTCCCTTTAAGACCTATTGAAGAGACCTTCTTTGAAAAACCTTATGATGTATTTTAATAGCTGGCCGTCTATGTGTGGACTCTACTAAGACATCATTGTGTAGGTAACATGCCAAAATAACACACTGTGTCACTTATCAGGACACAAGATCAACATTTCCCTGAATCCTTTTAATGTTTAGTACAGAATTACTATAAATTAGGCCATTAGTCCCATACTATCTACACTCTTTTATGGAACCTAAATGAGCTATCACAATTAGGTGGTTTAGAAAGCAAGCCATTTGTTCCATACACATAATACTGTATCATTTAACATCCAGACAGGGAATTACTGTTATGGTTAACATTCATCATAGAGATTAATATCTATCTTGAAGCCTTTTATTGAATTTACTACTTTTAGTTTTCAGTATTTAATATGGAAGATGGATCTGACAGCCACCATGAGGCAAGCTCTGGAAACATATTCTGGTTGCATTATTATTTTTACCAAAAAAAAAAAACTTGTTGTGTTGCTTTTTATAATGGACTTCTATGTATTAACTCCCTAATATCTTTCTTTGTTTTCTTTAATACCCTTTGAAATAACTACATTATTCTACCACTGTGTTTTGCTTGCTTGTACTATTAACTTACCCTTGATATAGCAAAGCAGGGACCAATGAAATTACTGAGCAAATCCTCCAATTAAAATCTTCAAATATAAATTAGGAAGATCCAAAAATCCATAAAAGAACTAGTTTTATTAGAAAACAAATAAAAAAACAAACACAGCATAAAAAACACTAACACATTTCACCCAAAATAAGGCTTTTTCAAAGTGTTGTTTTTATGCTATATTAATTTTTATTATTTGTTTTCTAATAAAACTAGTCTTTTTACAGACTTTTGGACCTTCCTAATTTATCTGTGAAGATTTTAATCAGAGGATTCGCTCAGTGATCTCCTTGGTGGGGATTATGCCACCTACGTCTATTAGGATTGAGCAATACCTGACATTGCTCTCCTCTTGTGAGTATACATCCTCTTAATTATTTTTTATCTTAATAACACAGAGAACGCTAGATTCTGTTTTTATTTGCATTTTATACACAGATGATCCCTGACTGCTACTCTGTGGTGCACTGAAAAATAATACTCTCAAAACTACTAAAGACGCCACCCAACATACAACTAAGACTACCAACATATCCACAGACGGGGATTGTACAGTCCAACCAAATATACCTGGAGCCGAAATACAGTCGCCAGAAAATGTTAAGTGTATTTCGTTTTATTTAGAATAACCAGTTATCTATATACTACACTATATTTTATTTTCTCTTTTTATTCCCTATATTATTCCATCCCTATCTGGATTTGAGGATATTACTGAAAGTGCTGCTTCCCTGCTTTTCCCTTTTAATATGTTTTCTATGTTTACATTTTATTCTATTAACTATGATTAACATTTCAACTAGAAAATACAAAATACGTTAGTATTGAAAATTATAATGTATGCAACTTTTACCCGACTACTATAAATTGAGAAGTTTAACGTGTGGCTTATGAAACAAAAAAAAACACTTATTGTAATGTATTGTGCAATACAATCAAATTGTTAAATATAAAGTGTATATTCAGTATGCAATCAATACAGGGAAAATGGGCGAGAGGTTCTGTCAATGTTAATTTATTACACTGACACCTCCCAAGCTCGATATAGCCATATGTCTCGCTTGTAAGACAACAGTGTTAAGCACAATGGGCCATTACGATCAGACACTTAAAAGAGATGCATAAATATATCTGATATTAAATAGTTCTCTGTTCTGAGAATTCTTTATAAGTGAGCCTAAATCGTTGACTTTGAGTTGTTTTTGCCATAGTTATGTGGGTCCAATAACATAGGGTGTTAGTGGGTTTTGGTGGACAGGCCCTATTATTCTATTTCACTGAATGTGAGATCAGGGTCATAATACAACCTTAGGGTGATAACATGTGACGAAGTGAGTGCTGGCAACTGATTTTAAATTCTACACATAGGGCAATTATAAGGAACATTCACTTGGATTCCACAGGGATAGCTTTATTTTTACAACTTTGTTTTTAGCAATTTCGATCTCTAAACATTTTCCATGTAATGTGAGTTTTGCCTACTTTTTAAATTATGTGTTGTGGTACCTTAGATAGTTCTTAGTTGTTATGTTAGCAACTATGTTACTCACAAAAAAATGTGCATTGGTTTTATTTTATTAATGAGTGTATTGTGCATGTAATGGCTGTGATAAATCCATGGATATATGCTCGGAGCGTGTTTCCAGGTGTTTGCTCATAATGCCCATGTCTTTTGCATGACAAATGCTTGCATTTTCCTCACCACAGATGTGTAGCTCTCAGAATAGCTATGTGAAACTATAAGTAGGTAGAGGGCTCAAATTAATATTGTTCTTTATGTGAGTTATGTTTTACTGCATCTCTACTGCCTAGTAGATCTGTACACTGATGGGAACCATTATGAAAATATCCAGTCTTTAAGTTACTCAAGGCAAAGTTTAATATGTCTGGGATATACACTGCCATTGCTCACTTTTTTGCTGTTTGTAAAGGTGTGGTGGGACAGCATCCCTTATTCAATTGCTATTCATCTTTTGCTCAAGAAGTACACACGATATTTCACTACAGAATTTCTTGTGAATATTATGGGGTGAGGGAAATCTAAAAGGAAATCACTAAATAAAACCAAATAACATTTGCACGAAAAGTTAGATTTACAGTATGTTCCAAACTGGGCTGTCAAAGTCTATAATAGACTTGTGCATGGCAAGACAATTTAATTCGGTGGAACCATCTTCCCTGAATATAGAACATTTTGTGGGAAGCCCGAATATCTGCCATATTCAGTGCATTCCGCTGCAGAATTTTAGTACCAATAAAAATCAGATTCAGAAACGCATCAGATGAACAAAAACACAAAGCATGTGCAAAAATTGTAATGCAAAATATATACACAGTATAATATGAAGCATATATTTAGCTTTTCCCATGATACCTACAATATAATATTATGTGTATATTTTGCAGTACAGAGATAGTAGAGGTTTTCTACCATTCAATTCACAGATCAAGTGAGAACAAATAAGAGTTTGACTTAAAAGAGTTTGACTTAAGTCCTTCTTTATAGTTACATAGTTACATAGTTACATAGCTGAAAAGAGACTTGCGTCCATCAAGTTCAGCCTTCCTCACATATGTTTTGCTGTTGATCCAAAAGAAGGCAAAAAAACCTAGCCTGAAGCGCTTCCAATCTTGCAACAAACTAGGAAAAAAAATCCTTCTTGACCCCAAAATGGCAGTCAGATATCTCCTTGGATCAAGCAGCTATTACCCCACTAATTAGAAATTATATCCCTGTATGTTATGTTTTTGTAAGTATTTATCCAATTGCTGTTTAAACATCTGTATAGACTCTGATAAAACCTCCTCTTCAGGCTGAGAATTCCATATCCTTATAGTTCTTACTGTAAAAAAAAAACCTTTTCTTTGCCTTAGATTAAATCTCCTTTCTTCCAGCCTAAATATGTGACCTCATGTCCTATACATAGCTCTGTTTATGAATAGATTTCCAGATAATGCTTTGTACTGGCCCCGAATACATTTGTATAATGTTATCATATCCCCTCTCAGGGGCTGTTTTTCCAAACTAAAGAAATTTCAATTATTAAACTTTGCTTCGTAATTAAAATTATTCTTTTTATAAATTGTGTAGCTTGTCTTTGCACTTTTTCTAGTGCCATGTTATCCTTCTTCAGAACAAGTGCCCAAAATTGCACAGCATATTCAAGGTGTGGTCTTACCAGCGATTTATAAAGAGGACAAATTATATTTTCATCCCGATAATCTATGTCCCTATTTATATATGACAAAACCTAACTGGCCTTAGCAATTGCTGCCCAATTTGTTGTCTATAACAATTCCCAAATCCTTCTCGTGTGTGGTTACCTCTAATTCACTACCATTTAGGGTGTAAGTTGATTGTGCATTCTTGACCCAGAAGTGCATTTCTCTACATTCAATTTCATCTGCCATTTTGGTGCCCAGTCCCCCAATCTACAGTATGTAAGTCCCTCTGTAGCAAAGCTCATATTGTATTACTTTACAAAGTTTTGTGTCATCTGCAAACACCAAAACCTGGCTTTCAATGTATATTTCAAGATAATTTATAAATATGTTAAATAGAAGCGGTCCCAAAACAGAACCCTGAGAGACACCACTAACCACTTTTGTCCATTTTTAAAAAAAATACCATTAATGACAACTCGTTGTACTCTATCCTTAAGCCAATGTTCTACCCAAGAACAGGAATATTCATCTATGATAGTTATGATTATGCAAAGGGCAATAATGTAGGGAACATTGGAAATGTATCAGATTTCAGTGCACACCTTAAACATGATCAAAAATGGTGCAACCTATATAGATATGTTTATTCTTTATACACTTTGCTTGATGTTTGACAAAACTATTACACGTCTTGCAATTGTATTTACTGGGATGAATACCCTATTAAAATTTAGTAAATTGAAATTTTAAATAGAGTCCCACAAGAGTGTGAGTCAGAAAATAAGACATTAAATTACATTTTCAATTTACAAAGGTAAAGCTACGCGGAGAAACTGTACAATATAGTATACAAATCTTTAAATGCAATATACAGAAGTAAATGTGAGAATAAATCAAATCACCATTTAACAAGAAGACCATTCGAGCCCCGGGCTATTTTAAGTCTATAGAGTGAAAAATCTCTGAAATTGTTTGACATGTGTTTTCTGTCTTCAGATTCCACTCCTTCTCCAAAATAAGAGACCAGGTGTCCTATTGAGCTTTCTTCCTGTTCATTATATAACAAAATTAAACACGATGTCTTATTTCAAATGGCATTAAATAAAAAGGTTGAATCAATTTGGCAGCTTAATTAAGAACTACTCCCTAGTCATCTTTTTAAATTAGCCTATTCCCCCCTACCTAGAACATTTCTGGATTTATAGTACAATACTCCTGTATCAAGGCACATAGCATGAAAAAGACCTTTGTTGGTTTCAGATAAAAATGACTTAACACTAATACTAAATTCACGGGGAGCCCTGCAGATGGCAATAAAACAGATTAAAATAATGTATGCTGTGACATTTCCGAATCTTGTGTGCAATAGACTGAGGATGGCTCAGGTAGAAGTAGTAATGGACAAATACCCTGCTGGCAAGCCTGCAGCAAAATTATAATCAGAATAACTTTTCTGAATTTTAACTACCTGCATTACTTTGGAGAGATAGAATATATTCCTAATGCATATGACATGTTTACTTATTATGTATTTGTCAACAGAAACATATGACAGACATTTTTCATTTACTTTCATCTGAAAAACATAATAATGATCTATTTTAATTCAAACAGGTATGGAAATGGATTTATTTTCGATGAAAGTGTTGATAATTGGAGTTGTAATTGGAGTTGTAATTCACTGCAAATTGCCTAAATGCAGTTTGCAACACTATGAAATATTAACTCTTTAGGATCCCAAAACACATATTATATAAAGAAACTCAACATTTGTAGTCACCATATAGTCACAATATAGGTCATCAAGGAAGTTAGTCAAGATTAAAATGCATCCATAATTGAGTTAAGAAATGTGAGTTAGAAAGCAACAACTTAGAATCTTATATGACATTAACTCAAAGTAGAGTATGAAGGAACAGCTGCACTCCAGGACTTTGAGAACATTACCATTCTCTGTTAGAACCTGGCACTGATAAAATGCTGTGAGAATTTTCAAACATGCTGGTGGTTATCCTAAAATATAAGCAAAAATATATCGCTTTTGGAGGCTTTAGAAATCCTTTTATTTGACTGAAAGTAGGCCAGAAGAATTGTCTGGGACAGAGAAGAAATCTTGAAACTGAAAATTATATTGTACCATGCTAAGATGTTTTAACTTAATTTAATGAAACTGCTAAAAGATTATTTTACTTTTTAAAAGTTTTGTTTCCTTTTGTTCCTAGATCAATTGTAGTTTTTTTTTCTTTCTGACAATCTTCAGTCTAGCTTTCTATCTAACAAACTTCATACATCATGTAATTAATGCAAAATCTAAAGGCAGTCACCAGTTCTTGACCTGCTGCATGCATCCTTGTGAATCACTCACTTCTTCTCATATCTTTTGGTCTTTGTAATATTGCATGTTCCTTAAAACCCCAAATGCTCATTAAACACCATCTTTTCTTTAGTTTTACCTTCTCTAATTTCTCTCCTTACCTCTAGAATCATGATATCAGGTCACTCTTTCTCTAACAGGGTCACACTATATCATATACTCTGTAGTGCAATTTGATCTAAAATGAATCTTCCCTTTTGATTCCACATGCTTTACGTTTATATCTTATCCTTTTTGTAATTACATCCAGTGGCTTAAGTATGTACACTTATTATTTGCTAACCTTATCATACCTTATTCCCATACTTGAAACTTATATTCTTCCACAATTACGTGTGTTTCATTTGACCGTTGAACAGTACTGCAGGATACATCGGTGTTCATTAGTAAGAACAATAATATCTAAAAGTCAAAATGACTGGGCTTCCCCAGTCAATGACATCCCGTAGTCATTCCCATGCATAGTTATTAACTAAATAGACTGGAATGTCAGGAGCCTGTCCTAATGTGTTTTATACCCCACCTCCTATAGACTGTAAGCTCGTTTGAGCAGGGTCCCTTTTCAACCTATGGTTCCTGTAAGTATTCTTGTAATTGTCCTATTTATAGTAAAGCGCTATTGAATCTGTTGGTGCTATATAAATGGCAATAATAATAATTATAATAATAAAACTAGGGATATCTTACTTTTTGTAAATGTTTTGTAAATGATTTGTATATTTATTTTAGCTGATCAGATCAAACTTTTAATGATAATTAATATATTGAAAATGGATTTGCTTCCCAAGACGAAATATATATATATGTATTTAAAAACCAAACATACTTTTTATGGACTGGTTTTATTTTCAAAGGATTAAATACTACGGCTTAATTGTTTGCTTCTCACTCTAATATAAAATTTTCTCTGAGCTTGAATAAATATGCTAACCGGTAAATAGGTGAATTTTAATGCAGTAACCACCTTTGAAGTTTCTCCGTCTAGAGATAAATTAGAAAGAAATATCTAACATGCCTAATTGAATTACATTAGGCAACTGTTATTTCCAGTCAAACAATTTACTCAAGATTTATCTAAATGCACTTCTGAAATATTTGGCAGTGGATTTATTTTTGATCAAAAGTAAACTGGGAGTAATTAATCACTGATTCATCAGGAGTATAAAAGCTATTTGGTCTTTTTGACAGATATGAATGCTGTTAAATGAATTAATCTATCCACAGTTGTGTTTGTTCTTGCATAAAATACATGTGAGCATTTTACTAAAAAAAAGGAAATAGCAGACAAGGGATATTAAATATTTTAGATTTGTAATTAAACGTGGGTATGTGGTGCAATCAGATGTTTGTGGTGCAGAAAAAAATGAATTAAAAATGATTGGAAGTGGAAACAGCTATTTTGAAGGATACATTTGAAAAAAAGGTATAAAGTTTTGCAAAGGGAAGATCAGATTGTCCTCAAAGTTCTTAATTCTGTGTCCTCAAAGTTCTTAGGTCTTTAGCCAAAAAATAATTTGGTGGCTCCCCCCAATTCCACTGCTTAGCGTGCCTTTTGGCATGCTAACAATTACAGACACACAAATTCACATACACACATAAACACAGATAGGCAGTGTAATAAGTGGGGGGGAAATGATTAACAGCCACACTGTATGCCAATGAAGTGTTATTGTGTTCTAATACAGGGATTCAAGCCCCATTCTACCCTTAGGCAATAATGGAGTCGTCTGTGAAGCACATGGCCTTTCACCAGGCAAAACCAGTTAGGCTGTTGATAAACTCCTACTCCATTCCCTTCCAGTGCAATCCCCCTTCCCCCAGGAAGCACTTTGGTTCTGTTACATCCTAAGGGATTGACTGAGGGAGGTGTGTCCAGGAGAAGGAAGGGCTAACCTGTTAAAAGCCCTGCGAATAGCACATTCTCTCTCTTTGCATTAACTCTCCTCACCCTCTCTCTCTATTCCCTCTCCCCACTATACACACATCTCTCTTACTCTCAGCAGATGATCAGTGGAGTGGTAACTGTATCACGTGTCTATGCCTGTTTTACTATGTTAATTTAGTCTACTTTCCATTCAATCAATGACTAGTTTTAGTAGCAACATATACTAGCCTATTTTCAAATGTATATGTATTGTTTATTGGTTTGATTAGCCTCTTAATAAATATTATTGAATTGCTAAAAGCAAGGAGTGTGGACTCTGACTTTACACTCGGTTTTTAAGTTATTATTTTAAGTTATTATTAATTCCAAGTTTATTCCAACTTGCGAATTAAGCGTTTATTACAGGCAGACACACAAAGACATGCGCAAGCCACAAGACAGGCACACACACATACACAGACAGACACAAATAGGCACACACAGACAGGCAATGAGATGTGCCAACAGGCAAATACAGGTAGACAAAGGCACACACGGGCACAGACAAGTACAGGAATGTGCATAGGAGTGTATCACAGAGCTCCAGAGTAGTAAAACACAGAATATTATAAATGTTGTATGTCAGTATCACAGAGTTCCACTGTAATAAACTTCACAATTGCTGGTGACATGTCTTTGGTGTCTCCATAAGTGGGATACTAGAGAACAAAGTGGGACCGGGGCAAGGAACTGAATTGTCAATGTGCTTGAAGGCTGCTTGAAGGATTGCATGTTTGTTAAGGGGTCTGTTTGTAGTATAGTGTGTGTAAAAAAAATATTTGTGTGTTTTGTGTTTGTGTTGTACTATCTGTGTCTAGGGCCTGTAGAGAAAGTGTCTATATAGGGGCCTTTGTGTATGTGCTCATAGAGCATGTGTGGGGGTGCAGTATGTATGTAGTGGTTGTAATGTGTGTTTAGTGGATGTAGTGTGAATGTGTATGGGTTGCAGTGTGTGTGGGGGTAGAATATTATTACTGGTAATGCAGTGTGTATGTATGTAGAGGATGTAATGTGTGTGTAAGGAATCTAGTATGTGTGTGCTGGGGCTGCAGAGTCTATGTGACCTGTGGATGCACATTGTGTTTGCTGGGGATGTGTATGGGTGCTGTGTAGGGGATATTTTATGGGATCCAGGATGTAGTTTGTGTGGAGATGGTGATATGGAACTTGTTTTATATATTAATGTATTTATTTCTGTATGCATTTATTAATTTAAACAACTTACAGTTTAGTCCCCTATTCCTCTGATTACCTTTGTGGTGAAATGGGTGGACATCATGCATATCCCAGTGTGGAGAGCCTTTGCTCTCTCCTTTATGCCATTTAAAGACCTTTGTTACCTTGTGTAATAGAACTTGCGAACTCCAGGCTTACAGTATTAAAACGTTGCCATGGTAACCCATGGCATTGTTCTAAATTGCCTGGTGCTCACATTAGTAATATACTAGATTGGTAACCATCTAAATATAAAAACCAGTGGCTCTCTGGGCTCCCCATTTTCCTGATGGGCAGTGACTGACCATTTACTGTTGTTTTCTTGATTGACATGACTCCAAGTGTTCATGAAATGTCACATCTTCCCTGCGTTATTACTGATATGTCTCAAAGTGTCCCTGGAGATTTACACCTTTCCTGTGTCAGTATTGACACAACTCAGAAATTACATTTTGAGAATCGGCTGCGTCATTCTGGCATCAATGGTGACGTGAAGCCTGAATCACATCGCACATGTATCTTTTGGTGCACCAAAATAATGTGACCCAATAATTTTGCATTTCTGTACTTAATCAGCCTCTAGCTAGATGTCCTGCTATGGTTCTTACTGACCCAAAAGCATATTCTGTCACATTTATAATTTGTTGTTTGAGCTCAGGTAGATTATCTGTTTATCCTGATCTGTTTATCCTGTGCTCCCAAAATTTGGCCTTTCTATGCCATGTATCCTGTTTTACCCTGCCCTAGGCTTGCTCTTTGTCTATTGCTGCTGTTTAGTCACTCTAATGACTGGTCATATAGACTACTTATGCTGTCTGTTTCTAAGTGGGTTTGGATTTGCATGTTAGGGTCCTAATCTGTGTTGATACCAGTGGCAGATCCAGTGGGGGGGGGGGAGGAGCAATGGGTCAATTGCACCCTCCCCCTCCCTCCTCGAGAACATAGTGAGGCTGAGGGTCTCCCCTGCTGGCCCAAGCAGGACTGGTGCTATCAAAGCTGCTGTTTGCCTTCACGGACCGGAGGGGAGATCAGTAATCACGTTGCTGGATGGCCGGCAGGTGAGGGAGAGAGAACCCGGGGGAGATCTTACCTGCAGCTCTGCTGGGTTCTCCTCTCGCGAGCACAGAGCGTTACCATGGCAACACTCCGTTCTCGCGAGAGTGAACGCTATCCTGAGCAGCAGGTTAGAGTTTACTCTCACCCCTAGAACCACCATGGATTGAAAGAAAGCAATGTCTGTAGTGGTTATTGTGCCTGGATTGTTTCTTAAAATGATCTGCCACTGCCCCTACTGAGATTAGTTTCTGGATCTGCCACTGGTTGCTACCTAAAATGTGTAGTTTGCTTCTGACATAATGGGCATTCTGATGAACACTGCAGGGATTAAAACATGGGGATGCAGTGTCTGTATGAACAGATTGCTGCACCAGGCCCGTCGCTACCGGACAGGCAAACCAAGCAACTGCGTGGGACCCCAAGCTGGCCCGGGGCCCCAAGCAGAGCCGGTGCTTCCTATAAGGCTGCAGCCGCCTGAGCGCTCTATAGAGAGCCTCAGGCGGCTGCAGTACTCCTCCTCATCACCTCCCCTTCCCTGTAGTGTGGCCCAGCTCCTCTTCCTCCTGGCTGTCAGTCCAGCTGGGTACCACGTGGTACAGGAGATGCAGTTTCCTTTTCCCGGCCAGACTGACAGCCAGGAGGAAGAGGAGCTCAGCCACGCTACAGCCAGAGAAGGGGAGGTGAGAAGAACATAGGGAGGGAGGGAGGGGGGGTAAAAAGAACATAGGGAGAGGGAGGGAGGAGTAAAACAAACATAGGGAGGGGGAGGGGGAGTAAAAAAACATAGGGGGAGTAAAAAGAACATAGGGAGGGGGAGGGGGGAGAGGAACAAGAAGGACACAGGAAGGGGGAGAGGGGAGTAGAACACAGGGAGGGGGATGGGGGAGTAAGAAGGACACAGGGAGGGGGGAGGGGAGTAAGAGGAACATAGAGAGGGGGAGTAGTAAGAAGGAAATAGGGGGAGGAGTAAGAAGAACACAGGGAGGGAGGGTGAGGATATGAGGAAAACACAGGGAAGGGGAAGGTGCGGAGACGAGGAGAACACAGGGAGGGGGGTGCAGAGATTAGGAGATTAGGAGAACACATGGAGGAGGTGAAGAGAATATGGGGGTGGGTGGGTGAGAAGAGACTGGTAGGGGAGGGTGGGGGGGGAGAGGAAATACCACTAAGGGGCAGGGCAGAGCTCTAAGCAGTATTTGCTCTGTAAACCTTTTTTATTTATATAAAGTGTGGGTGAACTTAAACTGTATGGCTATGCTGTGGTTCCTGTAGGCTTTGCAGGCATGTGTGGGGTGGGAGGGGGCCTCCATGTCCATTTTGCTTGGGGCCCCCAAATTCCTTCAAACGGCCCTGTGCTGCACAGATTAAAATTGAACGGAAATCACCATTACTGCTGGTAGTCATTTTGCACAGAGTCTGTTAGAATTGTACAAAAAATGTAAATACTTTTGGCTTTACACTCTAAGCAAATTAAGAGATTACTCTACTTACTTAATGTGAATTTCCCCACTGACCTAAATTGAAGAAATACTTCAGTATGCATTGTTAAGTAGTTGATTGTAATTCCTAATTAATCTGCGTAACGTGAATCTATAATGAGGCCTAAAATGTATTTGTCATAACGCTCAAGAGACACTTTTGAAAACTATTAATCATCTTTTTATTTTTTTAAATCAGGGGCTAATTCAAGTGGACAAACAAACAGTCAATTCAACATCCCCAATATATAAAAACACAGACTAAGCTCTTCTATGTTCCTGTTGTTATAAACTTTACATATATCCAAAGCGCTTATTTATTACAAACACAACGTTGGCTCGTCAATGTTTTTGTAAATTATATTCTATTTTTTTTCAGCTTCTAGAAATAAATATATGCTGTGTTTTAATGTATTATGTTACTTGTACATGTAGTTCAACAAATATATTGTGCCCTGAAGGATTTTGCCACGTTAAAACAAATTAATCTTTATTATCCCTATAGCATGTAAGCTCATTGAGCAGGGCCCTCAACCCCTCTGTTCCTGTGGTCCATTTGTCTGGTTACAATTGCGTGTCTGTTAGTCCACCCATTGAACAGCACTACGGAATAATAAAATAATGATAATAATAATAATTATATTATATATCTGGACTTGAGTGGAATTAAAATAATGTGACAACAATTATATCTTAAACTTTGAAAGAATTTGGTGAAAAATGTATCTCAGCTCTATTCAAATTTGTATTTTTTATTTAAATTTTTGTTGTGCAATGATACATTCACAGATACAGAGATTTTTGTAGATAGAATCCAAAATAGGAAAACAGTAGTACCTGTCTGCTTATAATGCATATAGTCAGCTGTACATTTTCAAAATAAAGCTTAAAAGTTTAAAATGAGAAAAATGGCGGGCGTGGCTTAGTGTTCAAGCCGACAGGATGCACATATGTGAAGCTCCCTAGTTCAGTGACACAATAAGCCTCAAATAATGTTAGAAGACTACTGGATATTTTGGATAAAGCCTATAGACAGGGTTTTCCCCTCCTGACCCTGTCTTTAGATGCTGAAAAAGCCTTCGATAGGGTCGGGTGGGGGTATTTACCAGAGGTGTTGACTGCGTTTGGATTCAACGGCTGGATCCATAATGCAATTTTGATTCTGTATTCCTCTCCAACCGCTCGAACGGTCGGTCCTAATATAGTTGCTGCATGGTTTGATCTCCGTAATGGTACAAGGCAAGGGTGCCCACTATCCCCACTCCTGTATATTTTGTCCCTTGAGCCCCTTGCCCTTTACATTAGGAAAAACTCTTTAATCAAGGGTGTCTTAATTAAAGATATCGATCTAAAGATCTCATTATATGCGGATGATTCTTTAATTACTCTTACCTCTCCAGAACTCTCGTTACACTTCTTAATGCAAGAGATAGATAATTACTCTAAGATCTCTAATTTTAAGTTAAACATTGCTAAATCCTCTGCACTATATATGAATATGGATAATCCTCTCATAGAAATCTTATCCCATAAATATAATTTTATTTGGACCAATACGGAATTGAATTATCTGGGATTGATTATCCCATTAGATATAAAAAATACTATGGAAAAGAATATACTATATCTAATGAAACATACAAATCAAAAACTTAAAACCTGGAAAAACTTGGAAATCTCATGGTTAGGTAAAATAAATATTATAAACTCTTATATCCTTTCAAAATGGTCTTATCTTTTTTATATGATTCCACTCAGAGTACCTAAATCTTAGCTTACAATGATACAAGCCGCATTTTCTAAATTTATCTGGAAAAATAAAATTCCCAGGATTAGTCGAAAAATGTTGTCTAAAAAACTGACGAAGGGTGGTTTAAATTTTCCAAATATTTTTCATAACTATTATGCCAACATGATCAGACACATCTATTTATTACAAGACCCTATGGGGATGCAAGAACCTTGGTTTAAAATAGAATCCGATGGCGCCTCTATTTTGAATCTGCAATACATTATGTGGACAGAGCCAATTAATACCCCTACTAGGGTACTCAAATTAATTCCACGGTTTTGTTACAATCTTTAGAGGAGTGGGATGAAATTAAAAAATTGTTAGGTCTCCGCCAATGTATTCCCAGATCTTCTAGACTCAGATTACTGGAGATAAATATACAAGATCTAACATTAAAACATTGGGCTGATACCGATAAAATGAGAATCTCAGACCTTATGATAGCCGATAATATTTTTCCATTTCAGATCATTGCTGATCTCCTACATATTCCCCGTCGGGAAATTTTTACGTACCTTCGAATAAAGAACTATATTGAAAAGAATCTCATAAAGAGCTCTTCTTCTTTTTCTACTCATTTGGAACATATTTTCAACTATAAGTCTCTAAAAAAGGTAACTTCGATTGCCAATCAGATGATGGACTTATTAAATTCCACTCCTTACAAACTTATTAAAATCTGGGAATACGATCTAAATTTAGTTATAACCGAAAAGGACTGGTGTATTTCATTAACTCACATTGCTAAACATATTCATTGCTTAAATTTGGTGGAATGCCATTTTAAACTTCTATTTAGGTGGTATTTCACAAGAATTGCCAAAATGTATGATAATTATGACTCTACATGTTGGAGATGTGGAACCCATACAGGTTCTTATTTACACATATGGTGGTCCTGTCCGATGGTCTGTCCTTTATGGTCTTGGGCTTTTTCCATATTTGGGTCTTTGTCTCACACATCCTAAGATAAGAATCCAGCAGTTGCTCTTTTGCATTTAAACTGGAATCTTAAATCAAGAAATGTTGTAATAGCTATTCATTGCTTTGTTGCAGCAAAAATCCTAATTGCTAGAAGTTGGAGATCATCCATCCCCTTTCAAAAATCTCTCCTGATTAAGCAAATCAGGTTTCAGGTGACGATGGAAAAAGGCTTAATAAATAATATAGGCTTATTGTCTAATAGAAAAGAAGAACTGTTCTCTGAATTACTTTTAAACCTTTCTTGATGAAATGATAAGATAAGGCTTTTTTCTTTTCTTTGGATGATGTTCTCTTAATATCAATGGTTTGATTCGATTTGGTTTAGTTACTCTCTCCGGCTCTGATGGGTTTTGGGTGTATTTTTTTTTTTTTTTTTTTTTACTGAACTTATGTTTTATTTTGTGAATTCAAATGATATTAATGTCAGCTGATACATTGCCAACTTGGTTGTATGGTAATGTATGCCTTACTGTTGGATAGGATATTCACAATGAATTTATTGTTTTTCTTTTTGGATGTCTTATATGTTATATGTTTTGTTGTAAAGAAGAAATTTTTTTTTCAATAAATAATTATAAAAAAAAAAAAATAAGCCGCAAATAATCGGTATACTCAGTGATTTTTGACACACAGACTAAGGTACCCTCCTTAGTATGTCCCAGAGACAAAAAAACAAGCCGACCAAGGTGGACCAAGTGTCCTTTTTCTTAGCAAAATCCTCGCATTGGAAGCCTGTGAGGACCTACCTCCCTCCCAAGATGGTGGCAAAGCATACTCGAGTGAGTCTTCCCCTTTCCCTCCAGCCTCTCCAGGCTTAAAAGTAGCTGAGAGCCCTTTCACTACCTCTGCCATGTAGGGAATGCTGGCCAAACACAATCCTGGCTGCAGAACTCCGCAAGGAGATACATGAAATTGGCCACAGGTCCTCCCACATGGAAAAGAAGATGGATGAGTTTGTGGAAGCCCATAATAGTGTAGCTGACAATTTACAAGACATGGATCTTTTACTTGAAGCTTCCAGACCTGGAAGATCGTTCCCGGGGAAACAACCTCCGCATAAGGAGTATCCCTGAAAATGTGACGACCGCAGAGTCCCATAATTACCTGTTAGACTTCTTTCAGGCGCTGACGCCGGGCATCCATCCAGTCGACAGAGCCCATCGCCTCCGATGCCTGAAACACTTTCCCCATCTGTGGCACAAGACGTTATCACATGCCTTCATTTCTTCCACGTGAAGGAGAAACTTGCCAGAGCATGCAGAAATGGAGACATTCCAGTCCCTTACAAGGACATTAAAGTTTTAACTGATGTCTCGGCAGCCACCCTGCAATTTTGTAAATCGCTGGCTCCATCTACCTCCACGCTCCGAGCACACATAATCTTCTACCGCTGGGGTACCCGGCGAAAATGTTGATCCAACGTCAGGGTGTAATCTATTCGGTGGCGAACATAGCGGAGGGTCTATGTTAAATCCTAGATTGGGGCATTCCGCTACCAGACCTAAAATACCTTTAATGTCCCTAGAATGGACTCAAACCTAACCTACATGTCTCCAGAGACACCTTGAGTATCAGATGTGTATGTGCGCAACTTCGTACTATGTTTTTTTTTCAACTAGTTATTTCCATGATTTTACTCAATTTAAATTTACTGGATTTTATTAATGTTTTGTACTCTGTACTCTACTTGTCCTAAAATATTCAGTATCACTACTATAACTGATACCTTGCTACCTGACTCCTGCTCTTTCAGGGAAAAGTCTGTGGTGATCTCCATATGGCAGCGATTGACCCCTACTATAGAGGTTGTTAGATACCGACACTGCCAATCTACTGTTACAAGCCCAAAGACACTTGCCATTCATCGCCTACAACTTCCCATACTCCTGTAAGGACATGAGTTTTGTTTTATAAACCCCCCCCCCCACTATTTTACGTTAGTAATTTTCTTCACCTTAAGCTAACTAAACAACACCCAGCCTACCAAAGGCTCCTTATGAAACTCCCCCCTCTGAGTCACTCCCACTTCTGGAACCACTCAAAACCACGCACACCAAGATACGTGTCTGGTCTCTCTAAGACATGTTTTAGCTCATGTTATATGAGCATTGTTCGAATTCCACTTTTGGAAATCTAACACCCAACACCCCACTTGCCTAGTTTGATACCTGTGTTTCCCTGTTCCCTCGATTCCACCTGTCACATATCAATTTCTTTACCGCTACACATAAACCACTGAACGTCCGACCACACATAATGGTTAATGGGAATATTCTTTGGTGCAGGATTTACATCCTCAGATACTTACCTGCAGTACTCAGTGTAATACTCCATTATGAAAATTATGACACTGAATGTAAAGGGACTTAACTCTCACGGTAAACGGAGGCTACTTCTCCATGTCCGAATCGACATTGAATGTATTCAAGAAACGCATTTCTGCAAGCCACACCTCCCGAACATTTATACTAAATACTTCCCAATCCAGTTCCATGCTCTCTCGGAGACCAAAACTAAGGGAGTGTCTATATTTGTGAATAAAGATGCAGCTTTCACTCTGCAACACAAATATATTGACCCTCAAGGAAGATACATAGTGATACTAGGCCTTTTCAATAATGTACAGCACACCCTTGTTTTCACTTACTTCCCTAACACCGACTCACGCAATTTATTGCACTCCCTACTACACGAAATTGACAAACTAAGACAGGGAGGACTCATACTTCCTGGGGACTTTAATTTTATCCTGTCACAAACAATGGACACATCCACTAAACACACATGGTTTAGGAAAAAGATATTACTTGCTTCATGCAAGCAACTAGATAAACTAATCACTCTCCATTGTCTTTACGATGAATGGAGAACTCTACACCTGAGTAAAAGGGACTACAAGTTCCACTCCTGAGTGCATAATACTTACACAAGGATAGACGCATTCTTTGTAGATAACATTGCGCTGGCGCAACTATCAGACTGCACTATAGGGGAGATTACCTGGTCCGACCTCAGCCCCATTGTACTAACCCTACATGACACATTCCAATTTCGGGGATGAGGCACCATGCAGCTTAATTAAACGCTTCTGTCCCCCTATTTACTGAGAAGGCATCCACAACGGGTTACCTCCCTTCTGATAAACTTTTAGCCACAATAGTGACCATTCCCAAACCTGACAAACCCATAGATGTCTGTAAACATTTTCGCCCTATCTCACTATTGAATACGGATGCCAAGATCTATGCTAAAATCTTGTCTACAAGGCTGGAAAGTCTAATGTCACACTTAGTATACAACGATCAGACTGGATTTGTAATGGACAGAGAGGGCCTTGATAATATCCATAAATTGTCATTGGTGCTTAGAAAACTCAGGGAGGCCGACCGGGGTGGCATCCTACTGGCCTTAAATGCTGAAAAAACTTTTGACCGCCTCGGCTGGACCTTCCTTGAGCGAGTGTTGAGCCGCTATGGTTTCCCACCACAGACTATTCAGAAGATCTTTGTGCTCTACTCCCATCCTACAGCACAGGTGCTGCAGATGGGTTTCCTATCGTCACCATTCCAAGTTTCCAACAGAACGAGGCAGGGCTGCCCCCTTTTGCCATTACTCTACATATTGGCGATGGAACCCCTCCTGCAGACTATCTGCAATCACCCCGCCATACATGGAGTGCAATTTGGGGACAAGCAGATCAAAATCAGTGCGTTTGCGGATGACATTCTGTTATACATTACTAATTCCCAGGAATCTCTACTCTCTGCTTACTAGATGCAATTAGACAATACGGTTGATTGTCTGACAATCCCCAGAATACTAGTAAAACCCAAGCTATGCCGATAGGTGTCCACTCCCAGTCTAGGGAGAATACATATAAGTTAATAGTTCTTACACTTGTTACACTTGCACTTGCTCTGTAGAACTGACCATTAGCCCTCTTTGATTGAAAACACCACTTATCTTCTTAGACCATTCACATTTTAAAGATCTGAAACTTTCCCAGAGTGCATTTTTGAGGTGCTCTGCACTTGGTCATACTGCCAGAATTCCTAAACACTGACTGAACTGACTAATCTTCACCGTAGAAACAGAAGGTAGAGGATGCATACACTTATATAAGACAGGCCTCTTCCTTTGGTGCCACACAGACTGTGGTGACTTTACTCCCATTCATAAGGTACCTCAAAGAATTGTCTGGGCACACAGATTGTCCAAGGCAGATTTTATTGGATAATTGGGAGACAAAGCATGGCTTGAGAAAGGCTCTAATGTAGAGCCAAACTGTTACCACATTTTATCCAATACATTCTGATTTAGAAGACCTGTGTGCCAGGTCAATTCTTTGACAAATTTCGACCTTCATAATTTTTTTTCATAACCTTTTAGTTGCTTAAGCTATGTTTATGTTTCCAACCAAATAGCACATAAACCTGGCAGAATCCATTAAGCAAAGATAACCCAAGAGATGAAAATATCTATTAACTTAAATGTAGGCATTACAACATAATTCACAGAGACTGTGATACATGTAATCTAATATTTTAAATAATACAAAAAGTGAGCACAGTTTTCCTTTAATTGTGAAATATCAAATACATGTTGCTGTTTTTTATTCCATTTACAGATTCTTCCATTTGTAGATTCTTATCTGCCCTATCTTATAAACACTGGAATAAATGTCTCAAAATAGTATATTCTATCAAATATGATCTTAACAAAACAACAAAAATAACTAAAAACTGATATTACATGATATCTATCTATCTATCTATCTATATATCTATCTATCTATCATTATCATCTATCTATCTATCTATCTAAAATTGTTTCTGTCTATTGATTTTTACATTTGCTCTTTTTTAGTTCATTACTGCCACCCAATGACTAAACTGATAAATTGTTGGTTTATTCTGAAGATTTATATCTGCAAACAGATAAATATATATTTTTTAAATTACGTTTATATTTATTTTTCTTAATCTAACACTTCTGTTTTTTTATTTATGTATTTATTTATTTATGTTGGTAAAATATAAAAGTGCACGTCTTATCCCTTATTAGCAGCATGCTTCGATTTTTCATTCCATTTCAGAGTACTGCTATTGCTAATGTTACCTTTGTGACAATATAAAAGGTTATTTAAAAATATATGATATATGTACCCAGTCTGAGTGGGCAGTTCACACAATTAGGTTAAATAACTAGGCTTAATGTTTATATGTACATATCTCATAGATTCATTAAGTTAGTGATACTTTAATACAGCTTTTAATAAATTAGTAAACATCGTCTGTCAGTAAGTTGTCATTGCTTTTTAGATAACATAAAAAATACTATACCTTTGCTCCTAAGTCATTGTATTGAATTTTCAGTGCTGTTAGTCTTTCATCCAAATCTTTTGGATTTTCCGTTTGCTGTTTCTGCACAATTTGACGGCCCGTTTTTATGACTGTCTCCACTTCAGATTTCACTTCACTCAAAATTTTGTACAGTTTCTATAAATAAAAAAAATGGGATATCATTTTGGTTCCACAATATTACTATGCTAATATCCATAGTCTCATGGTGTATTCTTCATCCCACCTCCAGAATTGGATGTGGTATATTTATATGTGAGTGCAATTTTTATAGTCATTTTACCGAATTACGTGTAAGAAAGCCACATATGAATGAAAATTTATATTTTACTATTCATTTAAAATATTATGCTTAAAATTCTTTGTTTTCTTAGTGAGCTTAGAAAATATACATACAACAAATATCAGAGTATGAGTATAAGAGATCAGTAACTGCCCAGTCACTAGTAGTTTTAAATGACAGCGAGAAGCATGTTTAGGCGACATGCCCCTACTCACGGTATGCCACAAGTAGGGGCATGCGGGAGGATTTCACCTCCCTTTTATTAATATGGGAGTCATAGTAACCCCCATAGGTTTTATTGCAGGGGGGTAGGAATTGTTAATATTTATTATAAAGAGGGAGCTGATAGTGCTGCCAGCTCCCTCCTTGTTTTTTTTTTCGCATGCGCAGTGTTATTTCCATCCTAATGGGCGAAAACAAATAATTTTTTACAGATTATCATCCAAAAAAAGAATGTTTTACGGACGAAATTCGGAATGGATGAATTACATTTTTATTTAGTACGAATTCATTCGTACGACACAAACTTTTCACTGGTGCACATGTCTAAGATTTTTAATCCAGTTATGGCCATGAAATGAAGCATACATTTGAAACACACAAGTGTTTTAATTGTCTAAAAAGATAATTATTATGGTCCTAATGACACTTTTCAGTTAAAACCAATACTTTTCCTTTGCAAAACATGAACAAGTGTTTTACTCTCTATACAAACTGTGAGTGAGAAAGTTAAATGGATTTTTAAACTCATCTTCATCCTAAGTGCTTTGAATAATTTACCCCTGGCTATGCTTATTGGACCCTTTAATGACCTTACAAACAAACAGATTAAATACACATTTATTCTCTTCTGCTTCATTAACTGCAATAATTGAGAAATAAACCAGTTACAATAACAAAAGCACATACTACAAGAACATACTTAACACAAGTATTATTGACCATTGTCGATCAGATTTTAAAGGCAGGATGTTATTTATATAAAACATAGATTCATCACGCCTTTAATTGTAAGGCATTAAAGCTAAGCATTTCAACAATGGTGGTAATCATTATTTTATCAGTGGGTGAACTATTGTACTATTAAATGAGAGCATCATACCTAAAGCAGCAGAAGATGCAAATTAAGTAATACACGGGAACTGCAAATATCACTTACCATACAATGATCCAATTGTGTTTGAAGTGTCTCCTGCTCAATATTTTTCATATCTAATACAGGTAACTCCAAAGTCACTTCATCTAGGATTCTTTTAGATTCTTTAAGCCGCTGCTCAAAATTTGCTGGTTTCTGAAACAGTCTGAATTTTGTGGACACTTCTTGCAGTTTTTTCTGTTAAAAAATAGATATTTTAATTAATATTCTCATGTGATTATGATAATATTACCATGAGTTTATTGTGTTATTATTATAATCCATATAGATACATATTATCTGCTCTTCCTATGCAGACTCTTCATCTCTTGGTTCAGTGTGCTCCATTAATAGGAAATCTCTGAACAATATAACATGTTCAATCTCGTCATCAACATCAAATAATCCTTTTAAAGCTTTTTTAACAAAAGGTGTCTATAAGTTTAAAAAAAAAAAATAGTGGATGCACGTTAATCCTAGTTTCTGTTTTGGCTTAAAAATATTGCAAACGGGCCATATGTTTTAATAATGTAATGTGATGTTTTTTTTCCAATTTCAAGACACAGCCAACACCCCAGCTAGCAGAGCTTGAAATCACACCAATACTAATTTAAAAATGGTAATAATAACAAACTGATTTTATACCTATAAAAATAATATTGCCATCAGTGGCCATCATTTCATCTGAGGTGCTAGGGACAAAAAATAGTTAGTGTCACTAAAGCTAGAACTCATACAAGACAAAAGAAGCAAGTATTTAATACAGTGACAGATACATAACCTTACCTGGGCTATTTCGATCTGTGTAAGAAGTTTGGGGGGCATTTCTTTAGCCTGATTACGTTTTTTCATCTCTTCCAAACTAATTTCATGGCTCATCAAATCAGACTGAATTTTCTATTATAGAATCAGAGAATTAAATTGTGACTCATATTCGAAAATTGGCACCATGTAAATTCAACATTATGTCTTGTACATATATGATATGCAGATTTAATACTCAAATTGTTGCATACATATTACTATCATTGAAAAGCAAAAACAAATCAATGCAGTGGAATGTAGAGAAAATACTTTGATTCTTTTATCTCCCTTCTGTAAGTTCTACAGAAACATATTCTATATATCATCGTTTTATAAATAACATCATCAACTGGTATTATTGATACAATATTGCAACCTCTGTTTTTATTTTACAAACCCGTGCCCTACTAGTCCAGTGTTTTTAATTTCCTTTTTATTAATCTATTGTTTTTTAGTACACACATAATGTAAACCAAACAGGCAATTTAAACATAATGAAGTTGCTGTTATTTAGCAGGAGGCAGTGATACTAAAAGAAGAAAAGAAAAAGATGGAAGCAGGTAAGGCTTAAAGAGAGATAGCAAATTATTACCATAATAAGAACCTTTAACCATAATGCATGAATCTACAAT
Source organism: Pelobates fuscus (assembly GCF_036172605.1). NCBI lineage: Eukaryota > Metazoa > Chordata > Amphibia > Anura > Pelobatidae > Pelobates > Pelobates fuscus. The sequence continues at coordinate 299,034,969 of NC_086317.1, read as the reverse complement.
TTATACCAGATAATATGATTCGTAGAGTTTTGTCACACTCTTTATGATGGTATAATTATTGGACAAGCTATATCCTAGATCTTGCACAATGTTTCATATATAAAATTGATCTGCTTTTTGTAGAGTAGACATCTCAAACCTTGCCCTGCAGATGTTGCTGAACCACAAATTCCATGATTCTCTCATGATCAGTTAGACTTGTGCATGGTTGGATTGTTCAAATCATTTTTCCTGGAGTTGAAATTATGTTCAGGCGTCTAACACTCGTTCATATGATAGTTCGGCTCGGCCAAACATTGTTCATGAAAAACTGTTCAGGAAAACATTTGGACAAACCAAAAAGGGCACAGAAATAAAAAAAAATGGTATACTGCAATATATATATATATATATATATATATATATATATATATATATATATATATATATATATAAATGGTATACTGCAATATATATATAAATATACTGTATTTTGCAGTACACTGATGGGCGCATTTTCCCACCATTCAGTTCAGGTGAGAAAAAGTAGCCAGTAAAGGAAAATAGAGGATCAGTAAATGTTTATATGTATAGTATAGAGGGAATAAGAAGGGCCATATTTTATATATTATTACTGTTATTCATTTATTAGCTCTATTGGTTGAATAAAATCAACATTTAGTGACTGTCCACTAGCCATCAATCTTCTTTTTTCCTATCAATCATCTCTTTTTTGGTGTCACGGTCAGAACTCTGAATTCTGAAGGTTTTGCCATCACATATACTTCCCTATGGCTCTTCGGCGATAGAAATTCAGCTAAACAGTTGATGGGCCCAAGTTCATGCAAATCACAATTTGAACAAATACAAATGCTCAAGTCTATCATTGATTGATCGATTATCATCAGATGATAGATAGAGTTTAAAACCCTAGCTTTAGAAAAACAGTAGCTGAGAGCTCATACCAAGTCAACCATGTTAGCATATTTTTTTCTCATCCTTTGGAATGGATATTTACATAACTTCTATTGATCTGTTGCTTCCTTCATTGCATTGGGATTACCGTATATACTCGAGTATAAGCCGAGTTTTTCAGCACATTTTTTGTGCTGAAAAACCCCAACTCGGCTTATACTTGAGTCAATGTCTGTATTATGGCAATTTGCATTGCCATAATACAGACAGGGGGCTGTGGGGGCTGCAGAGCATTTACTTACCTCTCCTGCAGCTCCTGTCAGCTCCCTTCTCCTCCGCGCCGGTCCGTTCAGCACCTCGGTCAGCTCCCAGTGAGCCGCGGGGTCATAGTGCAGCTCTCGCAAGACTTACAGTATGAGAGAGGTGCTGAACGGACCGGCGCGGAGGAGGAGGGAGCTGACAGGAGCTGCAGGAGAGGTAAGTAAACTCTCTGGCAGCCCCCCTCCCCCCACTGAACTGCCAATGCCACTGGACCACCAGGGAGTGAGAGCACCCCTCCCTGCCATGTAACAAGCAGGGAGGGGGGGACGAAAAAAAATTAAATAAAATAAAAAATAATAAAAAATAATAATAATTACATTAAAAAATAATAATAATAAAAAGTAATAATAATTAAAAAATATTAAAATAATTTAAAAGAAATAATAAAATTGCCCACCCCCCACCAAGGCTCAGCTACACACACACACACACACTGCACTCATACACACACACTGCACTCATACACGCACTGCACTCATACACACACTGCATTCATACACACACTGCACTCATACACACACTGCACTCATATACACACACTGCACTCATATACACACACTGCACTCATATACACACACACACTGCATTCATACATACACACACATCACTCATACACACACTGCACTCATATACACACACACTGCATTCATACACACACACACTGCATTCATACATGCACACATCACTCATACACACACTGCACTCATACACACACGCTGTACTCATACACACACGTTGCACTCATACACACACGCTGCACTCATACACACACTGCACTCATACAAACACTGCACTCATACACACACACTGCATTCATACACACACTGCATTCATACACACACTGCATTCATACACACACACTGCATTCATTATATACACACACTGTAAATAAATATTAAATTAATATAATTTTTTTAGGATCTAATTTTATTTAGAAATTTACCAGTAGCTACTGCATTTCCCACCCTAGTCTTATACTCGAGTCAATAAGTTTTCCCAGTTTTTGGGGGTAAAATTAGGGGCCTCGGCTTATATTCGGGTCAGCTTATACGCGAGTATATACGGTAGTGCTTCAGTGTCATTCAATGTCATTCATTACTTGTGACCAACAAACAATATCACGCTATGAACATGGGTGGGTTTATTGGCAACACAGTATATCTCATTCTGTATCTGCATCACACACTGTTTTTCAGCCTGTGACATGTTTGAGCTCTCCCTTATTATTGTTATTATTTTCTTATTTATATAGTGCCAGCAAATTCCATAGCGCTGTACATAATAGTGGCCAAAATACACAATTCTGGTCATGACATCAGGATCTACACTTTCCTCTTGGTGACATTCATGTTGGAATGTTACATTACGTCATGCTGCTTTAAATATGAATGCCCATATAAATGTCCATGCACTGCATTTGAAAATGTCAGCATCAAAAAACAACAGTACACCAAAATCAACCTATTTCTCCCCATTATCTCGGTTACATTTCAAAATGTGCAATGCGTTCAATTTAGATTATTCTATCTATTTCCAGACAAATGCATGATCCCTTATGATAAACCATGACCCAATTTGCAGCACAAATAAAAGAAAACACTTCTTTCAGTAGCAATAAAACCCATCTGATTGACAGTAACTGACTCTTTAATCTTCATATACTACAGGAATTGGGGGGGGGGGTATACTTGCATTTAGGGTGATCATACCTTAATAAGTGATCAGAGTTCAGTAAATATCTACTGAATGTAATGACAATGAGCTATATTCAGTGTCTGTATGTTATTATTATATATTATTTGCACATTATCTGATTTTGATGTGAATTCCAATGTAACTGATAGAACTAGCGCTCTGGGACTCTATGGAATTTGCTGAAATATGGATTGTGTTCTGCTTATTACTTTCTGCGTTTTCAGTTTATTGAGCCGTGAATCCCAAATCCACTGCTTCCTTCCAAAGTGTAATCACTGTGTGTTGAGCTAAAAATAATGATTCTTCAACATAACATATAGGTTACATCTTTACTGCCTCTCAATGTCCTTTTGTATGAGCCGCTGCAAAAACAAACAGCATACTGTAATTGAACAAATCTTATCTAGCTTGGTCAGGCCAAACAAGGTATAAATAAATGATTGGTTTTGCGGCAAAAAACATGCTGTTATCTATTGGGACTCCTAGTGGAGAATTGTATCTTTTAAACAGGTCTATCAGGTATGATTGACAAATAAGTCACGTTTATTTATAAAATAATATGTTTAAAGAAAAACACAAATAAAGCTTCTAAAAATGTATTGAAACCATGTGAATTCTCAAAAGAGAAAAGTCATGGAGGGGTGACTAACCGCCGAGAAAGATGGATCCATGAATCCTTGCTCCGGCATATGGGCTCTACAAAATTGAGAAATTGAGAAGCAAAATCTCCATTCATACCCCCAAAACGAATCATGTCTCAAGGCAAACATAGGAAGAATGCATATATAGCTGCCAAGCTTAATGTTTTCTGCCAAAAACCTTGTCCTGTGTCACTGGCCGCACAGGCTGCCTTTCAAGATGGCAGAGGCTTGTCAGATGATAGCAACCCACCAACTCTGGCGAAAACATTATAAGGCAATGTCTCCACGAGGCCCTGGATGCCTTATCCACCAAACTGAGTCAATCTTGGACATGTAGTGGGGACACGCCGCACAAAGACCTTCAAGATCTCAGGGCAAGAACAACGCACACAGAAACGAAAATGGCCACAATGATTTGGCTAATCAAGTGCAGCAACTGCAGCAACACATCCAGTCTTTAGAATCAAAAATGATGGACGCAGAAGATTGGTCCCGGAGGAACAACCTCCGCTTAAGGGGGGTTCCAGAAATGGTCCTCCCAGATGACTAGCCAGATATGCCCATGGCCTACTGAATACTGTAGCCCCTGAAGTGTCGGCAGATATGCTGCTGCTGGACCGGGTTCATCGAGTCCTGCGCCCCAAGCATTTGTTGGAATCAATGCCTCTGGATGTCTTACTGTGTGCTCACTACTACCACGCAAAATAAATAATCCTAAAGAGCAGCCACACAATATCCTTAGATGATAGCAACCCACCAACTCTGGCGAAAACATTATAAGGCAATGTCTCCACGAGCCCCTGGATGCCTTATCCACCAAACTGAGTCAATCTTGGACATGTAGTGGGGACACGCCGAGCAAAGACCTTCAAGATCTCAGGGCAAGAACAACGCACACAGAAACAAAAATGGCCACAATGATTTGGCTAATCAAGTGCAGCAACTGCAGCAACACATCCAGTCTCTAGAATCAAAAATGATGGACGCAGAAGATTGGTCCCGGAGGAACAACCTCCGCTTAAGGGGGGTTCCAGAAATGGTCCTCCCAGATGACTAGCCAGATATGCCCATGGCCTACTGAATACTGTAGCCCCTGAAGTGTCGGCAGATATGCTGCTGCTGGACCGGGTTCATCGAGTCCTGCGCCCCAAGCATTTGTTGGAATCAATGCCTCTGGATGTCTTACTGCGTGCTCACTACTACCACGCAAAATAAATAATCCTAAAGAGCAGCCACACAATATCCTTACCAGTCGACTATGCAACAGTAAAAATCTTGGAGGACTTCTCAGCCGCAACCTTAAGAAGACGCAAGTCTTTTTCAATCAAGTGACTGCGACCCTCCGTGAAAACAATGTCAGGTACTGCTGGGGATACCCTACCAAGCTGCTGGTAGTGAAGAATGGGAAACTCATCCCACTGTGAACTCCTGAGGAAGTGCTGAAGATCTTGCAATCCTGGGGCATGAAGATATCACATACAAAAGAAACGACTACCTCACCTGTGAAGCTGACCCAAGAATGGACTGTAACCTAAGCGGAGATACAGCAAACATAGCAGTATTCACCGAATAAGAACTGTCATGGTTGCCGGTTTTATATGCAAGTATCGCAACCCTGTTATTATCCATGTGCTACTTTAGTTTATTAGCTCTATAATGCTAATCCTTACTTTTATTATAATGTAATACTTTTACACATATCTAGCAAGTCTCACAAACGGTAGGGAAAACAACCCACACTTCCCACTAGTCTAGATAGAGAGTGTAGTGACGAACCCGATTGAGTCGGGACGCAGTCTCTCCGACCGCAAAACATATGCAGAAACACTCTGAGAGACATGCTATGGTACCCGTACATCACTCGGGCATTAGGGTACTCTGAGCCCAGCAAAATCCTAGGAAAGCCCCATCAGAGTAAAGCTCACTCTCAAGCAGGGGACATAACTTTGTACCTCATTGACGTAGAATGTCACGATACACTCTGCCTAAGATATCTATGACCCACAGCTACAAGTGTATTATAAAAAGTGGGGAAATTGTTATTGATGTCAACACCCAGTTATATGTTTTGCTGATTTTACTGTTTATACATGTTATTGTATTGCTTTTCTACCAGCCATACATTTTCAAGACTACCTTAGAGCCCAGGTAGCCACTAACACTATATGATGGATCTAACTACCCCCAAAGTGCAAATGTATTGCACTGTTCCCCCATGGAGGGGACTAATGTGCATACTTTCCTTTACCCTTTCCTGGTAGCTATGCAATCAATCACTCCGGTTCCATCCCCTCTCGTCAATCCACCTTCCCATTGAGAGTACGGGGACGCAATTCTGGGTATACCAACCACACGGGCTCAGCACTATGTTAAACACTGCTGAAATACTGATCCTGTTTTGGCAGACCCACCGCTGTAACTGCAACCACAAACCCGACATATAACACTTCAACTTTGGTACCCACCAATATGAAAATGTATTCTCACAATATACGGGGCCTAAACACCCTTCACAAGCATTGCAAGCTCCTAGAAGATGTCAAATGTGTCTCCGCCTACATTGTATGTTACCTGAGACGCATTTTGTCAAACTGCGCTTACCCACCTTTGGCACCAATGATTACCCAACTCAATTTCACACAGCACACACCTATAAAGCCAGACATGTATCCAAACTCTTCCATAAATCACTTTATTTTGAACTACTTAAACTCACCACTGATAGTAAGGGACGATATAACATATTACTATGTATGATCAATGATATAGCTACACCATTGTAAACATGTATAGCCCAAGTTCCCAACAACATCATTTCCTACATAAAGTGCTATCTAAAGTGGAACCTATTAAAATGGAACTCATGATGAAATGTGGGGATTTGAACCACATTCTAGACCATGCCCTGGACACATCACTGCACCCCACTGCAGCCAGGCACCACCACCTCAAACCACACTGCCAATCCCTGACCAAATTAGTCTTAGAGGTCAGATTATATGATATGTGACGTGCATTGCACCCATTAGACCGTTCCTACACTCATTTTTCCCCAGTACACCAAATGCATTTAAGGATTGACCATATGCTGGCCACAGGCCCATTACTTAAAAAAGTGGTCCACAGCGAGAGAGGTGACATTATTTTGGTCTGACCATGTGCCAAACATCATGTCAATATCTGAACAATTTACCTCCAGAGTCTTTGCCCCTTGGAGTTTAAATGGATCGATCCTGAGGGATGACACATTCAAACACACTATACATAACGTGTTCAATGAATACTTCTCCCTTAATACTAATAAAGGGACATCCCCTTTGGTGGTATGGCAGGCCCACAAGTCAGTCATGCGAGGACTCTTTTTAAGCCGCTCTTCCTACCTTAAAAAAACGGTCACGCAATGAAAGCATGGCACTTTTGCGTGACCTCCGAGATGCAACCGCAAAACACTATATCCAACCCACTGATGCTTTACAGACCACTATTGACAACCTTACAAAACAGATTAACGACATATCCATGGAAAAAACGATATATATAATGCAAAGATTGAAGATACGAGAGTATCACCAAAGCAATAAAACGGGCAAGCTTTTGGCCACCAAATTACGGCAAAAACAAGGGCACACAAAAATTCCCTACATACTAACCAACAGACGGACAAAACTCTACAACCCTCAAGACATAGCTGATGAGTTAGCACGATACTACACAAAATTATATAACTTAAAAGAGGACGCTACTTTGCACCAACCCACGAACACAGACATAGATTGATTTTTAGCAAGAATCAAAATGCCTATCCTTTCCCAAACTCAAACAGACAGTCTTCAAGCTCCAATAACAGAACAAGAAATAATTAACACAATACTGGCACTCCCCCAAGGGAAGGCACCAGGACTGGGCGGTTTTCCAAATATATACTATAAAAAATACACAAACACATTAGCCCCCACAATTCTTAAAAACCTTCACGACTATGCTCACGCAGGAGACCACACCAGAAGACATGCTCATGGCGCATATCACCACCCTACTGCAACCGGGGAAGATATTAAGCAAAGGGTAAAACCTGCGTCCTATCTCCCTATTAAGCACCGACATACAAATATTTGCAAAAATATATGCCAATAGGCTGTCCACTATACTCCCGGTGATCATCCATGATGACCAAGTCGGTTTCATGCGGGGAAGAGAGGGGAGTGATGGTATGCGGAAGGTGCTGGACCTAATAGAGGTGCTATGGGGAGGAGGGCACAGTTAATTTCTCTCCCCAGATGCAGAAAAAGCACTGGCACTTCCTCCTCGCGGTGCTGAAAAAATATGGTTTTCCGGGGTAATTTGTGTCAGCGATGCGAGCCTTATATAGTAACCCTGTAGCCAAAGTAGCAGGAGGGGGTTTTACCTCTGCCCCCTTTCATAACTCAAATGACTATAGGCAGGGCTGCCCCCTTTGCATTTATTGTACGTTTTAGCGCTGGAACCACTCACAGCACTCATCAGAAACAACCCTAAAATCCATGGCATACAAGTTAATGACACTGGATACAAACTCACATTATTCGCAGATGATATCCTCCTTATCTTAACGTAACCCCACATCTCTATACCAACATTCACTGGAATACAACAGGAATACAGCAGATGTTCCTATTACAAACTCAATGTAACTAAAACACAAGCTATGGGTATCAATATGCCAAAAAAAATCACTGCAACGCCTATAATCCCAACATTCGTTTGAGTGATCAGACCAACTAACATTTCTAGGGGTGGCCTTCACTTCCAATATTCAACATATTTATAAATCAAACCATACACTGTTATTGAAAGAGATCAAAACAACACTACATAACTGGCAAAGGAAGTAAATATCATCACAAACCGTCTGGCAGCCATAATAAGGATGGTAGTCCCCAAATTCCAGTATCTATTTCGCACATTGCCCATCTGCCTCCCTAACTCATATTTTAAGGAAGCCCAAGGGTTGCTCAACCAATTTATCTGGGCATACAAAACACCTAAAGTAAGGGCAACCACGCACTATCAAAAAACTGCCGCTGGAGGGATGAACGCACCAAATATACACAACTATTACCAAGCAGCTATCATCAATAGCATAGTACCAGCCCAAACTCAAAACAAACTACCCCAATGGGTGACATTAGAAAATGAGGTGATGCAAAAACACACACTGTTATCCATAATATGGCTAGCCAAACACGTTAGGCCCAAAAGAGTAACAATCTTACCTACCACAGCGACGACCATTCATGTGTGGGATAGGAACAGACATAAATGCTGTTCAGAGATCCCATACTCAAGAGCTATGCCCATCTCAACCCTACACTCACTATACTATACCAGATTTCAATTACAAAATTTGGGAACGCCACGATGTACACTTTATTCACCAACTTTTTCACGATGGCCAAACACTACTCTTTCCAGACAAATAACAACGATATGGTCTCCCTTTAGTGTTGCAATTCTCGTATTTACAAATACATTCATGGTTAAAAAAACTAAATGCTTGGACTAATGAAAATGTACATGAGCACCGGCTGACGAGCTTTGAAAGAATAATGCTTAAAATGATGCCAGCAGTTAAAAAATTCTCAATACTATATTCCAGGATACTGAAGTATGACTTAACTATCAGATACCCATTTGTTGTAGCATGGGAAATAAACCTTGGTTTGACATTTTAGGAAATAACATGGCGGGAGATATTCATAAGTCCTAAACAACTCACACTCATACAGAATTATCACGGAAAATCTTGTACTGCTGGTACTTTAGTGCCGATGCACCTCAAACAAATTTATCTTAACACGTCAAGTCATTGCTGGAGGTGCACATTAGGAACGGGCACCATGCTCCATATCTGGTGGGAATGCCCAAAATTAACAACATACTGGAAAGCAGTGGCCAACCTAATTCATGGTAGCACAGGGACTACTTTACTTATAACACCTGACTGTATTCTGCTCCATAACTACCCATCTAAGTTACCCAAAGTGAAAAAATATCTAATCTACCAAATTAACATCACAGCGCTGGCTATGATAAGTAAAAAATGTTCAAGCCCCGATGCGCCAACCATAAAGCAGTATATCAACCTAATTGAAACTACACAATATTATGAATTCTTGTGCAGGGCAGCTTTCCCCACTAAAGCTAAATTCAGGAGCTCTGCCTGGCACATGTGGAATGTCTTCAGAGAATGTAATCCCCAAGAAAGGTCAACTGAACATGACTCAAAGTCTCGCCAGCTGAGTTCAAAATGACTCAAACTGATTCATAATGATTCAAGATGATCCATTATTGTATAATGTTGTACACAGCTACTCTTGAAAGGTCAAAACTGACAAACTGAGACCTAACCTGTCACGCAAAGTACCGTCTTCTGCCCTCTCACCTACTACCTTGACCCCTCTCCATCCCTCATCGTCTGTCCCCCCTAAATCTATCCATTATAAAAATGTTCATATTGTTGCACAAAAATGTTCTATGTATATCAATACTTCAACCAGTTACTTATCTTTTATTATGTACAAATTATACAACTTGTATTACAAAGCACATTTTGTTAACATGAAAGTTGCATAATAAAAAATAAAAATGGAATAATAAGAAAAAAATGTGTTTCTTTGAATAACTAATTTGCATATGCCCACCCAGAATCCTTTGCAGTAGTAACATCACTGCAAAGTTGAGGTTTCTGTGGGGAAACCAAGTCTTATGGCTTGACTGGTGTGTGCAGATCTGTGTTTAACAATGTATTGACTATCCACTGACTTCAGGTGGAAGGGGTTTAATTAACTTTTTTCCCAAGCATTACTTTCTTGGTTTGTACATTGCAGGTAACGCCAAGCCTCAATAGCAAGCCAGTAACCAAGTTTATGCTGATGAGTTACATTAACAACGTAATAGCTGTCCATGTCGGGTTCACTAGCTTTACATCTCTTTCTGAGTTGTGGTTCAAAGATGTTATATACAGCAAACAAACTCTTAGGAATCCATGTTTAAAATGGAATAATGAGGCAAAATATTGAGTTTGTTGAACTCATTTGCATATGCCCACCCAGAATCCCTTGCGGTAATAACATCACTGCAAATTTGAAATTTCTGCAGGAAAAGCAAGTCTTATGGCTTGATTGGTGTGTGCAGATCTGTGTTTAACCATGTACTGACTATCCAATTTTATATATATATATATATATATATATATATATATATATATATACATACATGAATGAAAGCAGAAACAAGGCTACTAAATTCACCAGAGATACACACACATACAGTATTTACTTACTGAGACGTTAGAGCCCTCTATAAGTATTTCAGTAACAGACTATTTATGTATGTATTTAATAGACTGTTTAACAAATGAGTAACTTTTTCACAATTTAGCATAATATTTTTTGATTTGTAAATAGTAAGAAAAATATTTCAAAAAGATGATTTTTAATCTAATCATGATTTAGAATATGCATCTTTTGACAAGACCTATCATCTACATTCACAATTATAGATCACGTGTAAAAAGGGATGCACTATTTAAGAGCTGATAATTTTAATAAATAGTGTAGCTGGCCTGTATGTTTACTAATGTCAACTTAATTCACGATCAGGGCAGTCTCTGTTGAGTTCATATAATTCAAATTAACACGTCTATCTCCTCCCCTATGCCACTAAGCTCTTTCAAAGAAAAGGCTTTTTTTGTATGGGCGTGATCAGTGCATGTTTGAAGAATGATAGGAAAATTTTTGAGGAAAGAGAGAAATTGAAGATTTTAGCTAAATATGGGACTGTAGCAGATGGAAGAGATTGAAAAGGTGCAAGGGAATGGAGTCAAGAGGGCAAGTTATAGAGTAGAAAGAAAACAAAATGACTGAAACCTCCTCTATTTTAAATGTAGAGGAGAAGGCCGGGCAGAGGGTCGGCCACTTGAGAGGAGAAGCGAGCAAGGGAATTTCCCTTCAGACATTTTACGAAGTAGGATGCAAAATTAACAGCATGGAAATTAGTAGATGAGAGGAGGCAATATCAGGTACATTAGTATATTAAAAGTTTGCTTTTGGGGTCATGCAAGAAGATGGAGATGAGGGAGGTGAAGTATATTTGGCAAGAAAGATGGCACAGGTATTGGAATGAAACATAAATGTGTAGTGCAGGGAGTCAGCCATACTACAAAACGGGTGGTATGTTCTACCATCCTCAAGCACCTTTGGAGGTTTTTGGTGAATTTGGTATGCCAGAGTTGGTGTTTAGTTTGACAGACCGGGTGTCAGGGTACTCAGGTGTGAATATAATTGATTGTTTGTGAGGAGGAGTGAAGACTAGAAGAGAGGATAAAACAAGGTGGGAAAATTGAATAGACAGCAAGGGTGAGAAGAGAGGGAATACATGGAAATCATGAGAGGCAACAGAGAAGAGAGGGGTTTGGAAGAGTAGATCAGAAAATGATAGAGAGACTACGGTTAGAGACAGTAAGGTAAGTCAAAAAGAAATGGGTGCTGCACAAGTTAATGTGAGACTGAAAAGATATCAGGGAGTATGCAGAAGTAAGTTTATGTAGATAGAGGGCCGTGTCTTATACCAGATGCTCAGCACCTGGTTAGGAGCAAGATCACCTGTTGGAAGGTGTGTCAAGATATGCAACAATGACCATGCGTAGGGAGGGTACTAGTTCAGTCAGAGTCTGGATAAATATGTATCAGCTGTGTGTGGAGAGAGGAAGGCAGTTAAAATACATATTGGAGGAGGGGAGGGGGCAGGGTGGTAAATTGATGGTCATTAGAATCAAGTAATTCCAAAGGTTTTTTTTTTTTCAAAATTAATAAGTGTTTAAAAATAGTCATAAAAAACATGTTAAATTGAAATACGTTAGAAAATGAGTGAGCTCTAAAAGAAAATAGTCAATGTTTGCACCTCAGTTGATAATATAGGTGTGGATCAGAATATAAATATTAACAATTAGTAAATGTACTGATTACATTACATATTTATTATTTATTTTAACAAAACTCACAAAATGGTAGCATTTGGTGTAAAACTTTGTTATATAGTCTGTCTTTTTAATTTAGCAATGTGCTGAATGCTTACTACCACATGGTGGTGCAAGATGAACACTAAATGAAATATGATTCCATGAATTCAAACTGAAATGTATGCGTTTTATGATAAAACCATGCATTTGTGTGATAACTTCACTGGCCACTGCATTTGTGTATTCTAATACATGTTGATTCAAAGAAAATGAAAACGTTAATATTACTTTACTTAGCATAATGAATTAATACATTTGGATATTACGTGTTATCATTGCATAGAGTATACGATGGTTGAGTATCGTTAAAATGTGCAACTTTTTTGATAATAAATGAGTAGCAATAATTAAATTATTATATGAAGTTGTTAAACAATTATAAATGTATATAATATATATTGAGATGTTTGAGTTAAGTTTTGAATCATTGAGGTTTGTTCCACCGTAATTTAAGAATTTTTCTTTCAATACTTTAATACATACTATTTTATTTTTTAAAGGAGAGCAATATACAATTTTCCATAGATAAGTATACATATATACACAAAAATAAATGTATATAAAAGCTACAAAGTTGTATTCCTAGCACTATAGCTTCCTGGCACCCACCCCTCACATCCCCCATTCCGCACTGCAATGGTTAATAAACCCTTACTGTGCTTTCAAGATTCCAGTGCCTATCACCCCCTCTGACATCACCCTACGGACACCTTGTCAGCCTCTTCTCCTGGGGGGCCCAAGAAGTGGCCAGCTTGCCACCTTGGACACCCCCCACCCCAAAGCTGGAATCAGGGACGTATTAGCCGTGATGCAAACAAGGCATTTGCCTTGGGATGCACTTTCTTGTTAGCCTGGCAGCTAACTGACAATCCAGACAGGTGGGCGGGCGGTGCTGGCGAGGGAGCACTGATTAGTGAGCTCTCTGCTCAGCTCCCTCGCGCACCGCAGAGTGATGCCGGGAGCCGGAATATGACATCAGGATGAACAGGAGGATGAGTGCTCCCTCGCAGCCTGCAGTCCAGTAGCCCAGCAGCCCCACCGGACCCCAGGGACACAAGAATCTACCCCAGCATTCCCAAAGGTAAGGGGGGGATTGAATTAAAAAAAATGTGTGTGTTAGTGTATGTGTGTGTCTGTTAGAGTGTGTTTGTTAGTGAGTGAGTGTGTGTGTGTTAGTTTGTGTGTGTCTGTTAGCTAGTGTATGTGTGTCTGTCAGTGAATGTGTGTCAGTATTTAGAAGGCGGGGAAGGGGGGGTGGTGGGGGAAGGGAGGGGTGGCAGGGGGGTGGGGGTATCCTAAATTTTGTCATGCCTAGGCCAGCACAAATCCAGGATATGGCACTGGCTGGCATCTGTTCTGTTTGTAGGCAGGCAGAGAGGGAGCACTCTCCCTTAAGCTCTCCCTGCTCTGCCCGATTGTGCGCACCGCTGTGATGCTGTAGCCTGAATATGATGTCACTTCAACCCGAGCATCACTAAGCGGCATGCGAGGGAGCAGAGCAGGAAGATCATTGACCACTTGCTCCCCGAGCCGCCCAACCCCACTGGATCCCAGGGAAATAGAGAATTAACGCCAGCACTCCCAAAGGTAGGGAGGCTGGGTGGATTAAAAAAAAAAATAAAATAAAAAATTGTGAGTGTGTTATTATGAGTGTGTGTGTGTGTCTGTCAGTGAGTGTGTACGTATGTGTGTCTGTCAAAGAGTGTGTGTGTGTGTCTGTCACTGAGTGTGTGTCCATCAGTGAATGTTTATCTGTCAGTTAGAGTGTGTATCTCTCAGTGTGTTTGTGTCTGCCAGTGAGTGTGTATGTGTGTCTGCCAGTGAGTGTGTATGTGTGTCTGTCAGTGAGTGTGTATGTGTCTCGCAGTGTGTGTGTCTGACTCTGATTGGGTGTGTGTGACAGTCTCAGACCGCCTGGTATCCAGAGTGGGTACCTCCATCAAGCTAGCTTCCTAGCTCTCCACCAGAACACCTGTAGTTCTTCAGCCTCTAGCCATCACAGCTTGGCTGGGGTCTCTCTGTCGCTTCCTGCCCTGGAACAGGGTTCTGGGTACAGCTTCAAGTGATTAAAGGGACACTACAGTCACCAGAACAAATACAACTTATTGAATTTGTTCTGGTGAGTAGAATCATTACCTTCAGGCATTTTGCTGTAAACACTGTCTTTTCAGAGAAAATGCAGTGTTTACATTACAGCCTAGTGATAACTTCACTGGCCACTGCTCAGATGGCTGTTAGAGATCCTTCCTGGGTCATGGCTGCCTAAAATGCATCCAAACATTAAGTGTCTCCTCCCTCTGCATGCAGACACGGGACTTTCCTCATAGAGATACATTGATTCAATCCATCTCTAGGAGGAGATGCTGATTGGCCAGGGCTGTGTTTGAATCATGCCGGCTCTGCCCCTGATCTGTCTCTTTGTCAGTCTCAGCCAATCCTATGGGGAAGCACTGTGATTGGATCAGGCAACCACTTCTAATGATGTCTGCAGATAGCTTGTTTTTCAGAGTCAAACAGCATGCAGAGTTACAGCTTCAGGCTTGAATACAGTAAGATTTTGCTATATTTATGGAGGCATGAGGGGCCCAGGGGGGGCTAGATGGTGGTTTTAACACTATAGGGTCAGGAATACATGTTTGTGTTCCTGACCCTATAGTGATCCTTTAAGCTCTCCTGCAGAGAGTATAGCTGATCCACCCAAACACTGGTCCAGACTGAGTGAAGAGCGAAAAGGATCTGGTTTATTCAGGCAAGCTATACAGAATGTATACACATCCCCCATTGTATTCAATACAAGCCCCTCCAGAGATCTCTGTGCCGGGGAGATAATTGAGTTATAAACCAGTAAGCTAATTATTTCCCAGGAACCAAACACAAAAACATAAAAACTTAAAAGTACCCTAAAACATCATAAAAATATACAATAACCCCACATGTCCTACATCCCCAAACATCCCTAAATGCCCAAGTTGTCTCAGGTCCATGCAGTGTAGGGGAAATGACACCGGGGCAAATTTCTGACCGGCTGCACACGTGGTCCCATGCCCAAAATAGTTCCAGAGTGATGTGTGCTTTTGCAGGTCAACTTTCAGGAGCTTCTGTGGCCAAAATATGGGGTGCTCCACCTGGCTCTCATGGAGCATTTGTTCCCTTAGTCTCAGGCACCTTCCCTCCAAGAAGCACTCTCCTGGCGAGTCGCAATGTGGTTCAAAACCCTGGACCAAGTTGCCCAGGAACCGCAAGGTCACCTAACAGAAACCAGTTCCATAACATTCGCAGCTAAGTACAACTGAGGACCGTTCATGGGTTGGTCATGTGAATGGCTGCCAGGGAGCTAGCGTTCAGTTGAATTCCAGAGAAGGAAAAGTGCCGAAACAGGGGCACCAAGGGAAAACTGCTAATGGCGGCTGGGCAGGGTAACTCCCGAACGGGGTCTCCGACCTGGACCATAGTGGGTGGACAGGAGGCCAACTTCCACGCTCCTCCAGGAGTTTGGGGCAAACATCCATAGAAAATAGGGTTTGTCACAGTGTGTCTCTGTCAGTGAAGTGTATATGTGTCTGCCAGTGAGTGTCTGTCAATGACAGTGTGCATTTGCCAGTGAGAGTGTGTCTGTAAGTAAATATGTATCTTTCAGTGACTGTTTACATGTATCTGTCATTGAGAGTGTATATGTGTCTGTCAGTGAGTGAGTCTGTCACTGAGAGTGTGTCTGTCATTGCGTGTGTATGTATGTCTGTCAGTGAATGTGCTTATTTGTAAGCATGTTTGTGTGTCTGTCAGTGAATCTGTATGTGTGTATGTCAGTGTGTGTGCGTGCATGTGTGTGTATATCTGTCAGTGAATGTGTATGTGTGTCTGTGAGTGTATGTATGCGTGTCAGGGGTGCCGGAGTTTCGTCATGCCTAGGGGAGCACAAAACCAAAAATACACTAAAGCTGATGCTATATATACTCTTATTATGGTTAAACAATTCTTGCCTTTACTTAGTCATGCAAAGACCTCCAGAAAGCAAATAAAATATAGTGGAACAGTCTCAGCAATGCCTACGCAACAGTTACCTGCCGTTGTATATTCGAATCTAATCTGAAAAAAGAATGCAAGGTCATTTTACACACAGCCACAGCTGACACATAATGAAATCTGATTAAGTAGCCAAGAGATGACTCACTGGAGTATTCACAGTAATCAGCTTTACAGCACGTAAAGAATAGACACAGAAGCAAAGGAAAAGGTTTCGTGAGTGGGTTACAATGAGCAAACATTTGCAGTGTCATTTTATGAAATAAATATTAATGATTGAAGTTGTTCTCAACTATGAAAAAGAATATTGGAAGCTAAGCACATCTTGCAGTTAATTAATTGCCTAACTTGATCATAAAGGGGTTTATTTACTAATAAGTGATCACTGTGAGCTGACAAACAAATAGCAAAACATAGGCCACGGCAGTTGAGATGATACAAGACTCTGGCTTGGCTCAATATGGCTATATGTTTCTAAATTTGCAAACCGGTCGGCTTGAATTTTCACTGTTTAGTAAACAATCACCTAGATGTGAAAATATTGCTTGACGAAATACAAATCCTTTTTTTTTTTTCTTTATAAGGTTTATCAGGTTAAGGTAAAAAAAAAATCTGTTGTTTGCTTTACCTGAGCCTCTTGAGGAACCTGAGCAGCATCAATTCTGTCTGCAATATAGGCCATCAATTTTCTGTCAGTGGTACCCAGAGATTCCTGAATTAGACCTATAGCTTTCTCTGTCTCCTGGGCAGACTGGATACTTTGTTCCAGAACCTTTTGTCTTCTCACAGCCTGTGAAAAGAAAGAAAAGAACAAGTTAATATTATTTTATTATTTTTATGAATTCTGTCAGTGCTATATTACAGATCAGGAAGCACCTTTTTGTAAGATGGACTTCGATGACTTTTGCCACTCATTCAGGCTGCCGTTTTGATAAACAGGCAATAAAAAGGAATAGGTATTAAAGATGACACAACATTAAGTATATGTACAGTAGCTGAAAGTATTTGTTTTTTGTTACACAGCACGGTTGTAAGGAACTGCTAAAATTGTTCAACGGCACCTGGTCTGAATCCTGTAATCTTTGAAGAGACTTAGCCCACTTCTCGCTGATCTCATTACGTAGTTCAAGAGATTTCATTCACTGGGAATAGGGTCACGGTCACCACACAACAACATAAGCCAGAGCGGCAAGTTAGAGGTGAGAATAGGATAAGTGAATGGAAGATACTGTGATTAAGGATGGCAGCAATCTCTAGAACGCTAATAAATGAACAAATCAGAGGAGCTCATTTTTTAGCTGCCTCTAAAACAGAGCTTGCAGCACAGGTTAAACAATTTGAAACTGACTTCCAATAAATCTTTCTTTTTTTCAGATATGCATAAGTCCGTTCAGAAAACGGAAAGAACATTATCTTTAATTATAAGGTGGTGTTAAATGTATGGAAAATGGAAAGAGAAAAAATCAGCGCTAGATTGCCACACAAGAAAATAATAAAAAGGCTGCAATCCTTAAAAGGGAGTCCCCTATAATCCCCTAATGGTAAGAAATGATGCAAAATAGAACAAAAAAAGGTTGCGCCTAAAATATACAGTAAAACATATAAGAGTGTATATAATAAATAATATAAAATAATACAATTTAATATTAAATATTAAATGAAATATAAATGGATAATTGGCAATAGTCCAAAACACTTATCATAAGTCCATAATGGTAGATGCCATGTATAAGGACAGGGATCCTGAGGCGTAAAATGGGGTGTGTCTTCACAAAGGTGTCCTTGAAATCCAGTGAAGTAATATGTGGAGAAAAAGACAAGAGGAACTCCAATGGCACAGTATATAGATGAATAAAATGGTAAATAAAATAAAATAAAAGTAGTCTAACTCACACTTTTCAGAGCTAGAACCTAGCTCTGATATAACGCACGTAAAGTGGAATAATCCCCACTCAAGGATATGCGGAGTAATATTGATTGGCGAGTATCTGGCTCAGATTCAACGTCCAAGTTGGTATTATTCGACCCAGGGAGGAAAAATAAAGTATATAGTGCTCTCTGTATAGTAATTAAAAGGTGTAAAAAGAGAATAAATATACTACTCACAGTATATAGAGCAGGCTTGTACTGCTCAATGTAGGCGCTTGGGTGGTATCATCCCCACCTAAGGATTCTTTAGGCTTCTCGTCAGGTAGATAGTATATGTATAGTCAGGTGAAAAAGAAAAGAAAATGGCTATAAAATGTTTTATGCCAAAGTATTTTCTTTATTGTAAAGTAATAAAATTAATATCTAAACGCGTTTCGCCGCAAGGGCTTCTTCAAGTAGATAATTGTTCTATTTTGGTGTTAAATGTATGCTCAATCTCTGTTAAACACTTTTCCACGGTTGCTATGGGATATTTTAGATCAGGAAATTAAAAAGAGGCTTTATTTACAGACTATCTGAGCATTACTTAAAAAGTATGGATAGAGAAAATGAAATAAAAGCGATGCAAATATACAAAGGATGCATAAATCTTTAATCGTGTAGTTTAATGTGTGATGTTTGCTTGTATCTTTACAAGAAAATTCAGTTTGCATAAAAATAAAAGTGTCACTGTTTACCTAGAGCAGCGTTTCCCAATGGGCATTGCTGCAGAGGGACCCGGTCAGCGCCATGGCTGATTAATTGTGCGACCCGGTCCCCATAGTATGGGATGCTGGGAGGAAGTGATAGACAGTCATTTCCTCCCAGCTTCATATACAAAATGTTGCACTGGATGGAGAGATGCCGCAGCCGGCAGTGAGCAGCTCCCCCCACACACACCAGCATCAGCCAGTAAGACCCTCCTGCAAACAACAGGTATGCTAACAGGAGGTCGACTAAAAATATAAAAAATGTCATGTGTGTGTATTTGACAGTGTGTGTGTGTGTATATGTGTGAAATCTTTGTGTCACTATGTGTATGTGTCACTTTGTGTATCTGAGTGTGTGTATTAATGTCTCACTGTGTGTGTGTGTATTAATGTGTCGCTGTGTGTGTTTATCGGTGTGTCAGTGTTTGTGTGTATCTGAGTGTGTGTATGTTTGTGTGTATCTGAGTGTGTGTATGTACCACTGAGTGTGTGTATGTTTGTGTGTATCTGAGTGTGTGTATGTACCACTGTGTATCTGAGTGTATGCACCAGTGTGTATATCTGAGTGTCACTGTGTGTATCTTTCAGTGGGTGTATGTATAGGTGTGTGTGTGTATTTGTTTTGGGTGACACTGGACGCCCCTACGCATAGCATGAAGACTTCCAGCATCAGTTAGGCAACTAAAACTAGCAAGTAATTATTGCAGTTACTTAAAAATTTCCATAATCGCTCAGTGTTAAGGGAACTGGGACAGTGCACCCAGACCACTTCAATGAGCTGAAGTGGTCTGGGTGCCTATAGTGTCCCTTTAATTCCAATGAAGTGGACTGGGTGTTGTGCTCCTGTCATTTGAACACTGCAAAGTAAAATATTGCTGTTTTACAGGAATGTCAATGTTTACAGGGGTTAACACACTTCTAGTGGCTGTCAGGAAGATAACCATTAAAGGTACTTCCTCTGCTATAACAGTGTTTAACCCCTTAAGGACCAAACTTTTGGAATAAAAGGGAATCATGACATGTCAGACATGTCATGTGTCCTTAAGGGGTTAAAGGTATGTAAAAATGTTTTTACTGCAAACAGGGGCAGAAACCTTAACAGTCAGAAGAACACTATAGCATTAAGAATACATTTTGATGTATCTTTCGCAAAGCAAACAAAGCATTTGCCTTGGGCGGCACTCTGCAGGGAGGCGGCAAAAAAAGCCGCTCTCAAACGCCCAGGCAGATCCCTTGTTTGCCTCATGTCCTGGGAGGCTCAAGAGTTGGCTACATTGGAGCCCCCACTTACTCCGGTGGGCTGCAGGCTGCGAGGGAGCATGTTAACCTGAGCTCTTCCTGCTCAGCTCCCTCGCCCGCCGCTTAATAAAGCCGGGAGCTTTGTTAAGTGTCACTCCGGTTCTCAGCATCACCAAGCGACGCGCGAGGGAGCTGCGCAGGAAAATCAGAGCTCCCTCGCTGCCTACTCTGCCTGTCCTCTCCCTACCTGCCCACCCGGCAGCCCCACTGGACCACAGGTAAGTAATCCACTCCAGCTCTCCCAGGGAGTGTGTCAGTCAGTGAGTGCGTCTGTCAGTGAGTGAGTCTGTCAGTGTGTGCATCTGTCAGAGTGTGCATCTGTCAGTGAGAGTGTGCGTCTGTCAGTGAGTGTAAGTCTGTCAGTGTGTGTCCGAGTAATAGAGTGTGTCTGTCTATCAGTTTGTCAAAACAGTGAGTGTGTGTATGTTGTTGTGTGTCACTGTATATGAGATTGTGTGTCTGTCAATGAGTGTATGCATCTATCAGGGAGTGTGTGCGGCCTTGACAGGAAGGGGTGGGAAAAATTTAAATTAGGGGATGTGCCGAGCACTGTCCTGCCTAGGGCAGTACAGATCTAAAATACACCACTGGGAATACATATTTTAATTCCAAATGTTATAGTGTTAAGTGCTTTATGTGTGAAGAGTATGTCCCTTTCTTTCATTTTATAAAAGTGCAGATTTCAAGAGAAATCAGCACTTTTAAAATTCTATCCAGTTACACCTTCCCGGTTGTCATTCAGACACCAGAGAGGTTTTTCTTCTATCTAGCCAAAAAAAAAAGTGGCAGGTGCATGCTCAAGCACTACTACCTTTAGCTGCTTAGCTATACTGTGGCTTTGAGGCAGGCAGACGCACAGGTATGACTGGAGAGTTGTGTATCGTAACACACAACTCTCCAGTTGTAGACATGTACACACATGTACCTTGCAATGACTTCTCAATTGTAATCCATAAGGATTCTCAATAATAAGCCTCTGATTGGTCATCCTCCAGCACATAGGAGAAAGTCTGTTCAAACGGTTCAAAATGAGCTGTAGTGGTATTGGTGTTTGGAATATTTTCTTAAATTGTTGATGCTTCTTTTCTGCATGTAATTAGCACAATTATGAATTAAATTTTATTTGTATTTTATTGAATTTTGCATACAAAGTATATATCCACGTCATTGTATGAGAGGGTATAAAGGATACATCAAAATGAACTGTTACATACGATAAGTAAACTATAAGTGCACAAGCATTAATCTTGAAAGAGGTATCAGCTTAGAGTTCCTCTGTAACCCTTTCCGAAAAACTTATGGACATAGGTAAGTCATATGTCAAACTAAGACAGAATCATTGGCAAATTAGTCAGTGGAAGTGAGCAGGCAAGTATAAGCAGTGTTGTGTCAGCAAGCCTATCCCCCAGTCTGAATCAGCGTCTAAAAAGTGTGTTCTTGGTAGGTTTGGTTCGGGTCAGTGAACTGCTTCGGTACTCTTCGGTGTTTCTACTTCTGCATGTGGATCTTTCAGGTTTAGTCTCTGTATGAACTTCTCAGGGTCTTCATCCAAAGAGAGTATAATAATCTAGTCTCCTTGTGGGACTTGCAAGGCACCATCGGCTCCCCAGAGGTAGCTGACTGAGTGGCCCCTCAGTATCTTAGCCACTGGAGCCAGTTTGCGTTTTTCTACGAGTGTAGCAAATGGGATGTCACTGAAGAGAGACACTGAGGCTCCCTCGAACTATATGTGTCCCAGCGCTCTGGAATGGCCCATAATTACTGTGCACACTGTAATGTCTCTGGTGACTATAATTGTGTCTTTGGGGGCTGCAGCCGGGGCTGTGGCAGCTTTACTTACACAGAATGCAGTAAGTATCATGGATGGGTCTGATCCCCACTTTAGGCCCATTGAGGCCATCAGCTTGTGGGAATGCTTCCCCAGTTACCTCCTCTGGTATGCCTCTCAGGCGGATGTTGCGTCACCTATGTCGGGCTTCCATCGAGACCACCATTCGGTGTAGTATCTGGACCTGGTGGGTAAGGCCCTCCAGGTGGGTCTTAGTTGTTTGTGTTTGAACGGCTCGTGTCTATTCACCTCTTCTCCACCCCTCTGAGCGTCTGTTGAAGAACCTCTACCTCCTGTTGCATCTCCTAGAGGTCTGCTTTCCATAGTGCACGCTAATGCAGGAGTAGTTGTTTTATATCCCCCTTCAAAAAGGGAGACAAATCATCCTCTGAGTCAGCCTCCGGGGAGTTCACACTTTGTCTGGAAGAGGCAAGGAGCTCCTATTCCTCCTGGGATTTCTCTGAGGGTTCCACATCGTACCTTGCGGTGGGCACCACCTTGGGAGCCACTAAAGGCACTTCCTCTGCTATAACAGAGTTATAGATCAAAAGCTGCTTATAGAGTTTTGCTGTTGAGTGTTGAAAGGTAACTGGAGTGTGAACCAAGGACAAGTGTCCAGGGAACACTAGTGAGATACTGGTCTGAGTTGTTGGTCACTTAAAATAAAAAATCATTTAATCGGTATACAAAACCATGAACTTAAAGTAAATGTAAAAAGAAAAGAAAAAGTAAATAATAAGTGCACTCTTACAGGGAGGAGGGTAGAAAGGTAGCTCAGGGAGCTCAGGGACGAGCTTAGGCAGTGGGTAAAGGGAGGTAGCAGTAGTTTATGGCTACATAATAGTCCTATGCAAGAATTTAACTGCTTTCTACAGAACTGGACATGAGCTTTTGTGGCTACTATGAGAACCTCTCCAATACCCAGAGCAACAGTGTACACAAACTGGTAAACTCCAGGATACTGTAACAGCCTGTGTGATATAGAATACTTCACATCTGCTATAGAAACAGGATAAATCCTTGGAGTGTACAACAGCCCGTTAGTAGAACCCCAGTATTAGGTTACATAAGAGGATAGAGTCCTAGATCCGTGTTACAAATAATTTCACACTATCTCCTAAGGTACAATAAATCCTCAAAGGCTGGTGCCCTATCTGTGCCAAATCCGAGGTATAAACTCATACTGAACCCTGAATAACGCTCCAGACCGGTTACCAACCCTCCTTGCCCTGATTAAACACCCAAAACAATAGTGAAGAAAAAAGTGCTGTGCTTTAAAAGAACATAACTTCTGCCTAACGCGTTTCGGCGCTAAAGAGAGCGCCTTTCTCAAAGGCTATCACCTTGGGAGCCACTAAAGGCACTTCCTCTGCTATAACAGAGTTATAGATCAAAAGCTGCTTATAGAGTTTTGCTGTTGAGTGTTGAAAGGTAAGTAAAACTATTTTTTTTTGCAAATAGGGGCGGAAACCTTAACAGTCAGAAGAACAATATAGTATTAGGAATACATATTTGTATTCCTAAAGTTATAGGGTTATGTGCTTTATGTGTAAAGAGTATGTCCCCTTCTTTCATTTCATAAAAGTGCAGATTTCAAGAGAAATCAACACTTGTAAAATTATATTCAGTTACACCTTCCCGGTCGTCATTAAGACACCAGAGAGGTTTTTCTTCTATTTAGCCAAAATAGAAGTTGCAGGTGCATGCTTGAGCACCACTATATTTAGCTGAATGGTATTCTGCTCGAAGGAGAGCCTAATATCTGCCTGTTTTGGAGTTACTGGTGGGTAATATTTGTGGTGCTTACGCCCCATGGTGTTTCTGGGGGATGAGTTTGTGTTTAGGTTTCTGCTGGTTGTTAAGTTAGTAATATACTGATACAGTCTAGGAGTAGATGCGGAGCTCCACTAAAACACGTCTGATCAGTCGCGTGGTCAGCCACGCCCCCCCACCCACAATTATGAATTTTATGTGCACTGTAATGTGATCCATTGAGCTACTCAATTTGAAGTTAGCCTCTGCTTCAGGTTAAGTAAAAGAGACTGAAAAGGACTTTGTCCAAGTCTTAATTATTTGTTAGAGTGTCATCAAGACTTATGGCTTTTCAGCATAGATCAGAGGCAATTTGGAAATCCTTTTCCATCTTTGTATTGTTTGATATGTATCATTTTACATTTGTTGTGTGTTTTGTATTCTTTTAGACGATATAGTTTATCTCTGAAAGGCATAGAACTAGCTATTAAGCATAATTTTTATACGTTGAGCACTTCTTACTTCTGCTTGCTTTGTTCTACAAACTACTAGCATGACTCGTTGTTGTACATTTTTGTTTTACACTCCATATCACCTATAAATGACTTTATATTTGTCTTGCTGTCAATGATACACTAAATTACGGAATTAGATTAATTGTATTCATGTAGCTCATTATACTTTTGAGCACTGTGTAATCACTGGTTTAGAAGAATCTGATGCTTTGTATTAAAAGGACCGTATAATGTATTCAGTATTTAAGACCTTTTTTATATTTATAACCTATAGACTCACACACAAAAATTAGATAAACAGGTTCTGATATAGACAATGACACAAACAATCTAAAATACCATAAATAATCCAAACATCTAAATACATGGACACTTATTTCCTGCACGGAATTATGTCATTTTGAATACCTGCAACTTGGTACACAAGTGCTCACTTGGCATTTAAATAATTCTATAAATCAAATCTTGTAGTTATATGAAGAATAACGGCATCTGGGAAAAGAAATGTAATATACATATTTCTGCTAATGAATTTAATGCCAGCTGAGCTAAGCTGTCTTTATAGACTGTAGTCGTTTATATTTTTACAACAGCAGTTCTAAACGTACAAAGTTCAGCAGATAATATTAATATAAAGTGCATGTTTTGTCAAAACATAACTGTGCAATAAAAATAAATATCTCTCTGTGCCAATGTATTTTTCCCACGCAAAAATGTACTAGCAAATTACCAACACATTGTAAGCAACTGCATGTCACCGCAACAGTAAAATGTTAATAGATTCCTATTTGGGATAATTTCCTTTTTAAAATGGTTTTTATCCTCACACTATCTATGTCAGCTGTATGTATCATAGTGATCAGGAATCATATAAAAAAAACTGCAATGCAATAGATTTCACAAGTCAAAGCAAGAGAGCTATATAATACATAGGTTCACTTTAAAAAAAAATATATATAACATAAAATCTTTCGGAGATGCCAGTGCCATGCTATGATGAATATCACTCTGTTCTCTCTAGTTGAGAGGAATTGGGGGACTTTGGTCAGATTGATCCTTGCACACTTAGCTCAGATATTGGAGAGTATCCATCAATAGCCTTGTGGAAACATTGGGAGCAATTCATAAAGAAAATATCAAACTTCCTAAAATCTCTACAGTTACTATTCACTAATGCCAAACCGCATACAGTGTTTGGAGTTATTCTGTAGTTACAATCATATAGGTAACAAAATACTTCAAATTTTGACTTGAAAGCATTGCAAGACCACAATTTATAAAGATTTAACATGTACCCAACTCCTCAATGCATAGCAAGTAGGTATTCCAAGTCAAAGATATCAAGCTGTCAGTTTAGGTTTGCTTGATCATCAAAACCTATTTAGATAGTTTGCTTGATAACAGCACATTTAAAGGGACACCATAGGCACCCAGACCACTTCATCTCATTGACGTTGTCTGGGTGCAGTGTCCCAGTCCCACTTAGTAATGCAATGTAAGTGGGACTGGGACAATGCTTTCCTATGGAGGGGGCCTAATGCGCTTGCAGTGTATGATTAAATGTATAGAACTATTACTTTTGTGGAATATTCTTGAATAGTAGAGACGTCTATTAATCTTGTGAAAATACTCATAATTAATTTAAAAAAAATTCTTGACAATTAAGCAGTATTGAAAAATAAAATAAAACTGTACACTCAAAACTACAAAATCAATTTGCTCCATTCAATATTTTGTTAATCGGATAAATGTTAGTTTTTGCAGTCTAAAAAACAATTACCGCACATATTCAATAAATTCAAAAAACATTAAAAGTATGCATTTTTACCCATTCTATCATTCACATTTCTGTCTGGATTAGTATGAATTTTCTTCTCAGTGGGTATTATTCGATATGGTAGGTTATTAAGCACTGTCCATTCTTAGTTCAGCTGCTCTCACTCACAGTTTGCTAAATTTATATTTCTGATAGAAATAACTGTATTTATGAATAGTTTTACCTTATCTGAACACCCATCAGAATCACCGGGCCATGAAACTAATACAAGATAGCTTTTTAGTGCAATAGCACAACATGGTCAATGTTAAAAAAAAAAAAAAAATCAATTTCATTTTTCCTGACAGTAGCAAATGCTTTCTCATTTTTTATTATGTGTTGGGCATGCTAAGACAATGGATGACTATTTGAATGATATCTGGAAAAGACATACAGCTGCAACTTTTTAAAAAATTTCAGCAAACAATCCAATTGCAGGAGTCATCCATCCCATTGCTGCAAAAACAGAAAAGATCTGAGTACAGCTCAGTCAACACAGCATTTAAAGTTCTTATAATGTCTCCAAAATTGATGGTTCATTGGTCTAACACCTAAATTAGGAAAGAAATGTCACTGAGCAGAACACAGAAGAAGAATAAGAGCTACATGGTTTTCTGAATTCTTTGTGAGCCTAAAAAAACTTATTTAACCATTTTACCATGCAAAGAAAAGACAGATCTGATACACCTTTATTTTTATATTTATATTGTAATAATTGTTTACAATTGTTTTATTTGTAATATTCCCCATATAACTACTCCAAACACATTTTTATAAAACATAGTGAATAATACTATTTAATCATACTAATTTATTTTTTGTAGACAGTCTTTATTTTCAGTTTTAGACAATGCAAAAAGGTTCAATTGTTTCAATGATTGAAATAAAAGTAGACACTGTAAAGTAGGCCTGGCATTTTCCTATTGTCTGTGCTAACAATTAGATGACTATGTAGTATATTTATGACTCAATAATTGTCACCTTGCATATTCATGTTAAACCACTGGACTGAGGCTTTCTGTATATGTATGTATGTTTGATTAACCAAGAACAGTATGTGAGATTTTACTCTGATCTGACCATCAGCTGACTACAACTAATAAATACTATTTATTTATACTGATTTCAACGTAATACATGTAGGCCTAAATTAAATATCTGATAGTAGATGTGTGTATTTAGAGACTGAAATTAAGCCTATGTTGTTTATATGTGATACGTAAATGCCAATCTAACTATCTTTCTATTTATAAAATGATCATTGTGATGGCTGATGGATGGTTTAATCCTAGCTAAAATACAAATAATTATAGTTATTTGTTTCTGATACATAGAACTTGTGCTAAAGTCCCATTCTACTTTTATCACTAGGAGTTTTCCGTTAACAGAATGGTCTGACAATAATCTAGGTTCAAATGAGTGAAGGTTACACCTGAAAAAAATGTCACTGCCCAGACCAACGACCTGTACATTGATTACTGTGACAAACTATTTAAAAGTTGTTATATAATCCAGGTAGTTCAGGTAATCCAAAAACACGTCTGACAATGCCACATTGAAGATGAGTGTGCTTCAATCTTTCTATGTGGTTTCAAGGTATGTTAAAATATTGACAAGACAAAATCCACCTGTAATATGGTACATTTTCTGCAGGCTAAGTTAGTGATCCGAGAAATGGTTATCATCTGAATTTCAATGTATTTAAATATCGTATAATGAATCATGGTGCATCAAAATGATTTTGAACTGTTACCTCTTGGTGTACGTCTTCCCATCGTGTATTAAACTTGTCCAGCTTTTCATTGATTAATTCATCCATCACACCTCCATCAGTCAATGTCTGAGCCAGTTCCTTTATCTGGGTTCGATTGTCTTCTGGATGTTTCATTATATTTTCTATGGACTAAAACAAGATGTAAATTAGTAATGCAATTCTTGCACATTTGGAAAGCTTAAAACCTGGCAAACTATGGCGGAAAATATTGCAAACCACTGTAAATACACATAGATATGTATCAAACAACATTAAGTGTTATGTCTCTAATTTGTTCACATGTTATTCCTTGTACTCTTGTCTTGTTGTTGTTGTTTTTTTTTTTCCAGGTTCCTTACTTGAAATCCAGAATAATGCCAATTAATCTTTTGATTTACTTAATATAACATTAAACATTAAAGTATTTCCAATTGTTCTATAAAAATAATTAATATATTAATGAAAAATTACAATTATAAAGAACATATAAAGAACATATAATTTTAATGCATGTAATAGGACCATTGATGACATTCAGAATTTCTGAAATCTTAAGTGTAATAAATTGTTTATTTTAACATATTTGATACAAAAATAGATTTTTAATTCCAGGAAAATAACTCATTATTTAGGACTGATGAATACCTTCATAGTTTCTGCAATCTCCTCTGCTCCTCCCTTAACCTTTTCTGTTGCTTTCAGCTTTACCTCAGTGTCATCGAGCCACTTGTTTTCCGATTCCAAATAAGACAACAGTTCACACCAACATGCCCAAACCTCCTGTGTAAAAATACATAAAATACATATGGGTGTAGCATATATAACCCACCAATCAAAGGGATACTTCAGTGATTAAATTAAGGATTGAAAACACAGATTTTGGTCAGATTAATCCTTACTGCCAAAAATAAATAAATTACAAATTACACATAATACTTCAATAACATCTCCATTTCAGTACAGAGGCCAAGTTCTCTCAGCTGCCTGATTGCCCTCTGCGTATATATGCCAATAAAAAGATAAGGAACTCCACTCATTCATAGGAGCAAAAAAGGGTTCAACCAGGTCTAGTGCTAGCACAAACCCCCAAATATGTGAATACAAAGAGAGGTCCAGGCACTCTAAAGCTCAATAAGGCACATATATTTGGAACAAAGTGAATCCAGCAACGTTTTGACTCTACAATGGCTTAACAAACATTACTGGATTCCCTTTGTTCCAAATAAATGTGCCTTATTGAGCTTTTGGTGTGCCTGGACCTTTTCCTTCTCATTTGGATTTCTTAATTTGATTGTCCTCTGCTGACAATGCTCATCCTTGCTGAAAAGAAAGGCCTGGGCAGCACAAAGGGGGGGGGGGGGGGGGGGGAGCTGTATGGCCATTATCAATCTGTCCACAGCTTTTGGAATTCCAATGATGCTGCCGGAGGAAGAGTTACACCTCCAGCAGCAAAGGGGTTATACGCTATATAAGCAGTTTTTTTCATAGTGAATTTAGAACAATTCAAATCAAGGTTTTTGAAGTAGCCCCTTAAACTATTTTTTTTTTATAATTTGATTTTTTTATTGTAGTTCAAAAAGACCATTCAATTGGTTAAATGCATATTTTGCTACATTTTAGGTCCAATGAGAAATAGCATATAGAACAATGGTAGCTGGTATAACACATAATCGGAAATAAATAAAACTGCCACAGCAAACATTGTCAGATAAACATTGCACAATTAAAAAGTAACTTCAGCAAACCTATTAAGTGAGTTTGGGGGCTCCTAGAGGGATATATATATAGTAAGACACCAGTACCAGGAATGAACATCAATCTGGCTATCCTTCTTTCTATGTCTGATAGGTCACACAGACTGTCTCCATAGTATGGTAGATTAAGATAAATCATTAAAATTAAAAAAGGAGAGGTCTGAACTCTAAAAGTGCACTTTGTTGAGGGATGGAATCCCTCAGAAGGTCTAAGGTTATTCATCTGTTTCTCTCTGTTGCTAGCTCCGCCCCCTTAAACTATTTTACATGTGACTAAGAAATACACACTGAAAGGGTAATAATATATTTTTTTTCTATTTGGAATTTATGGCGTGCTGGCTCATAAAACAACTCTGCCAGTATCTGTGTTTATTGGATATATTATGCTTATGAGTGTGTACCCTTAAGCATGCGTTTCACTTTTTGTTTTTTTTTGGGAGGGGCATGGAGGTAAAAGGGGTACTTGAGAATTCTATGCCTACAGTCACTTGGCAATTAGATACATTTATGTAAACCATTAATGGCACTTGATCTACAAGGAATAAAAAAAAAATTAAAAAAAATAATGACAATGTAGCACACATGCCAAATTAAATGACTAAAATAATAAGCTGCTCATTAGCATTGTATCAACAATTAAATTGCAAATGCGCCAAACAAGTCAAGGACTTTTTTCATAAAAGGTTAAACCTTTTTATTCATTAAGATTTATGAGTGCAATGCGTCAGATAACACCTTCCTCTTGTAGTAAAATGCATTAGGTGATGATTAGTTGCAGAAGTTACTTTATGCGTTTTAGCAGACTAAATAAAAATTGAAGGTTTAAGTATTAGGATTATTGGATCCTTTCAGAATGAGAACATACACCTTGATATTGAAAGTATACCTTTTTTGCTGGATTGATCTGTACCTGGTAGAGATGCAAGAAAAACAATGCACGGTACCTTTTCTTATGTTCCATATATATACGGCTTATGTTATTTTTGTAGTCTAAAATGTCATTCACACCACAAAGATCTTAATCCATTTTGCAAAATGCTTTTGATGAATCAAAGAATGGAATGTTTCACCTTTTATGAGAACTCCCTTGACTTATTTGAATTTAATTGCTGTGTAAATACTAATGAACAGCTTATTATCTGATAGAATCATATAATTGTTAATGCTTGCTACAGTGTCAACATTAATTATTGTGTACCTCACTCAAAATTAATTGGAAATTCAAATGTCCACTAGAAATTTCCCTCTTTTCAATAATCTGTCTCCTAGGTTAATTATTTTTTATTTAATATGTATCATTAATAGTTGATGTAATTTTCTTCAAAGCTTAAAAGTCTTTTCATTTTAGAGTGAATTGCTCATATTTAACACCATGACTCAAGCATTTAATGTCATTTCAGCTGTCTATAGTTCCCTGTGTGATTAATTAAATAGTCATTTAAAGTGCGACTGTTTATTAGTCAAACATCATATCAAGCAAACATGAAACATGTGGAAGGCAAAATGAAGCATGGAGAAAGTAGGTGAATATAATACATACATATATATATATATATATATATATATATATATATATATATATATTCCCAGGTCCCAGCACTCAATGTTCCCGGTCTCTTTCGTGCTCCGGTGCAAATAATCTCTGACCAAAGTATAATATCCAAGTAGAGAGCACTCTGGAGTCTTGTCATATATCAAAATAAATGCTGCTTTATTGTGCAGAATACAAAATGTCGACGTTTCAGTCAATATAGACGTTTTTCAAGACAATTCATGCAGTGAATTATATACCTTACAAAATAATTCTTATTGGAGGGTGAAAAAAATGAAAACGAGGTCAAATGACGTCACAATTGACGTGATAGAAAAAAAGGGCTAGCCAGGTGTTTCTTGACTCAATCAGAGTCAAGGAGTGAATTAGTACTAATTAAATATACAAAAAACTATTTACAAACTCTAAAGATAAACCTAAAAAATAATAAATAAACCTAAAAAATACTCACTATGTCATAAAATCCTGCTAACTAATAAGATTCCTGATTCTTCTGTCTACCAGATTTATGGTGCATATCGACCAAATGTGTATATTAAAGCAAAATCAATCTATATCGTCCCTGCTAAGGAATCTCCTAAAAATGTACATCTCAATAATATATTATTGTAACAAAAAATCGTATTAAGATCATAATATCCTACCAAAGCTTTATAGGCAACAATGTTATCTTCTATTCTACTCAGTTACCATTCAACTGCTCCCCACTAAAGTACCTGTTGCTACTGTTAGAAAGTAGTGACTGTTTATAGACTGCAATCGTTTTACTCAAAGAATAATACTCCATAGTTAAATCTAGGGCTCATTCGGGTGTGGATTAAAAGTATACTAATTTGGTAGAACCGGTCAAAACTATTTTTTTTACAAGTTTAATACCGACTGGCATTAATAGCAACACTTGTGACTATCTACTGGCAAGGACTGAAAAAAGTCCTTTGTGTTTGAAAGTGTTTTTATATATGATAATGCACAACCCTCCAGTGTTTCTAAAATATTTTAACAAAAGCATTTAAATAATATTTATATTTTTGGTTTTAAGGTTGTTTTTTGTTAATTGTTTTACTACAATAATTAAAAAAGGAAATTTGCTATAAGTTAGTTTCTTTTTAACTATATAGGCTTCACTGTTTGTGTTACATAGTGTTTTCTGTTGTTTTATGCACACTAGGTAGCTCATTTTTATTTAAGATTGGTTTTATAACGTTTAGATTTTTTTAATTTAACCATATATATATTACATTTTTTTTTTTGTATTTTTTTTTTTTCTTACGTGCTGGATAGCCCTTCATTGCAGATTCCCTTTATACAGATCGTCAAAAACTAACCTCCAGTGTTGCACATTTCCCATTCAGTCTGCTGCACAGTCGTTCATAATTTGTGACTAGCACATTCAGTTCTTTCTTTAAGGGGTCATGAGCAGCAGGTGGAGCTGTTGCTATAAAATTGTTCACTGACTCGGTCAAAAGCTTTATTTTGTCTTTCTTTTGTGCAGCTTCTTCTCTTGCCCCCTGGAAAAAAAAAAGCGAGCAGATATTTTTAGAATCTTAAAAAAAAGAGATGATTTGTTTAAAAACTATTATCTTCAAAACAGAAAATCGAACAAATCGAAAAAAACATATAAAAATTTAAATATGTGTTGCAGGATTTCTACTTCTGATAGAATTACTCATCATCAAAAACTAATTGTTGAAAATGTCTCAATATACTTGAAATAGAGAAAACAGTGTATACATTTTCTTTGCTTCTTTACTTAATATTAGATTAGACGCTCATAAATGGGGATTCCAAATCATGTTTTTTCCATTCCTTTTCTTCTAGTTAGCTTTGTCAACCCTCTATTGACTAAAAAATTACAGCCTACCTACCGGTCCATGTGTGTTGCTGTATAAATAAAGAATATACTGGGAGACAGCTTATTGATTAATGCACCTGCTACAGCATCTGTACCTGTTCACATCTTGGAGAGGTAGACCTGGTTTCCAAAAGGAGTAGATGTATTTGACAAAATGAATATTATAGATTTGGCTACAAACAACATTTATAGCCCACAGACATATTATAATATACTACTATAGGCATTGCTTCAAGCCAGGCCACTGGCTATCATTTTGTTGCTCCCTTTGGAAAGTATAGGTTTAAGTACTAGAGGTAGGGTCTTTATACTTAGCTCGACACAGATGCACTAAGCGGAGTGGGCAAGGAAGAGAAAAAAAGAAGAGCAGGAAAGAAGGGGCTAAACAGAGAAACAAACACCTGCATGAATAATAGAGTTAAAACCTGCAGACTTCAGGAGGAAGGCGTCCAAAAAAAAAAGACCACTAAAAAGCCAGCCATCCATGGGTACAGATCCTGTTATGGCCAGTAGGGGTATGACAGAGTCTAGCTGTGATCTCCTCAATATTGTGGAAAAAAATTATTTTATGAATCAGCTTTTCAATTGTTAGGGCTGGACCCTCTCACCTTTTGGCTCTATTATTTTTGCCCTCAGTTTGTGGCCTAGTTTCAACAGTGGTAGTTAATTAAATGTTTAATATCAGTTGTGACATTCCATTAATTTGTTACCAGGAAACCACTTACATTGGTATTGTAAGTCCCTCTGATCAGTAAATATACTTACCGGGACTCATTTGTTTTCCATGATTTTGGGTTGTTTAAACTATTTTATAGCAATGGTCCTATCTGTAGTTTTGATATTAGAAAAGGCTATATTTTGGACTGTTGTGTTTTTATATACGTAAATGTACAGCAGCTGGCCTTTAAGGGACACTCTATTGGTCAAATTCCCAAATAAGAAAATAAACAATCACTAATATAACTCAGTGAAAACTTGCATGCATTTAATTATGCATTTTTTCATTGGATGTAAATGGAATGAAAATATGCAAAAGCTGGAATTCTTATGTCTGCAGCCTTTGCAAGTCCTCCTCTTGTAACCTCACACAGACTTTCTGTGGCTGTTCAATCACAGACTTCCCAATGCAGCTCAATTGCAAGCCAGATGCTCTGGCTAATTGCCTGTATCTTAAGTTTAGCTCCACTGAGGTAACCAAACCAGAATGTGTAACAATACCTGCTTTCTCCTGCTCTGCCACACAATGGCACGGCCTTCTGCTCTGCATTATGGGCACAACCTCTGTCTGCTATAGCAATGATTATAATGCCAATATTGTGTACCACTGCTCTTGACCTCGGTTTACCCTGACTAGCTTCTTGTCTTTTGTGCATTAAATCCAGCCACCTCTAAGGGCTGGCAATGAACATTCTATCTGTAGAGGCTCCACAAATGGTTATTCTGAGTGATCATGTTTGTTCAAACACTCTAAGGCAAATATCTATTGGAACAGACTATCCTCCTATGCAACAAATAGTTTCTTCTATGAGGACAAGTTTAATGAAGTAAATCAGCATGTCACATATGAAAGCCTTTACTATGGCCATCAGCTCAATTTTCTTAAAAGAACAGCTTAAATGTTGTCCCCACTTTAAGAATGACTGAAGGATTTAATAAAACGGAATCCATCAACATTCATGTCTTCTTCTTGCTG
Source organism: Pelobates fuscus (assembly GCF_036172605.1). Lineage (NCBI taxonomy): Eukaryota > Metazoa > Chordata > Amphibia > Anura > Pelobatidae > Pelobates > Pelobates fuscus. The sequence continues at coordinate 298,999,905 of NC_086317.1, read as the reverse complement.
CACATGAGAAGAGACTGCAATGTCAATGAAACTAGGACACAACAACCATGTGATCTGCCCAATTTGTGCATCCTTAACAAAAAAAAAGATGCATTCCTTGATGCAACAAGAGTGCAGAGCAGAATAATATATACAAGTGTAGTCCCCAGGGTGTAAAACAGTCAACCAAGTGTTGTTCCGTGGTTATGAACCATAATTGCATTGGTATATGCCCTTACTGCAGTTTATGATCAAACTTGCATTAAAAATATAGAATGTGGTGAGTTATTTGTAAGGATTTCACTATAACAGTAGTGTAAATATCAAGAGTATGCTTGCCTGCAGTGAAGTACAGAGACTCATCTGCTGTGACTGTGCAGTTAAAATCTCTATAAATCCAATTAGTTGTGCATTCTGGGAATCTTTTAATTTATTAATGATTTATTTGTTTAGATGTCTAAAGCACAATCCCAGCTCCCAATAAAGCCATCCATTTTACCAAGTAATTATTGTTTCTTAATAGAATTAGCTATTTTCTAGTAATTATTTGAGTATACCACTGTCTTTTTAAAGAAAAAAAATAAATCAGTGAAGCAAACAATAGCTAATCAGTAGCCTTCAGCTACAGTTCACAGTCATTGACCTGTATAAAAGGCAAAGCTTAGACAAAGGCAATACTTTTGTATTGAATAGTACATAACAACAACATCACCTAGAGTTAAAAAGCAATTTCCTGTCTCATAACTATTGCTATAAACCAATTTCCTGGTGATTGGTTGATTATTAAAGCAAACTGATAAAAGAAAATAAACAGATTAACTTAAATATAGTCAAACAACTCAGCTATAAAGTTCTAACCTTATGCAAAATATAATTTAGAGTAAAATACAGAGATCCTATCATACAGTCCCATTTTTCAATACCTTTAGTTCTTCTAGTGCTTTTTGTAACTCTTCTGGTGTTTTGTATTCAAAATCCCGTTCTGAATACTCATCATCAGCCTGCGTTATCCATGCTTGCATCTCTGACATATCCTTCCGTAGATTTATAGTTTTATCCAAACCACCTTTCAGAGCCGCCTTTTTCGCATAGGCCTATAAAGAAAATGAGGGAAAGTTAGACAATAAATAAAAAGCTCCGTACAAGTATAAGAAATATTAATACCACATTTTACTGTTAAAGTTTAAATTACTTATGAGAAATTCATTCCAAGTTTGAGCCGTGTGAAGTGGGAATGAAGATGATCTTCAATATTAGTTTAAAGTAAAATTAGACACAGGCTGACAAAAAATACACTCAACTATAGACATGGAGATTTCTATTATAAACTCACAGTCAGGGTTATTTATTAAAGCGAGATTTCAAGCTGAATTCAAAGTGAATTTCAAATGTAAGGTCAAAATAGCCGAACTGGAAAATGTCTCTAACTCAGCTATGCTTTCAGTTCAGCTACTCTGGTCTTAAATCTGAAATTCACTTTGCATTCACTTTGAATTCTCATGTTAGTGAGTAACTCTATATGACTTTCTTTTGTCTGTTATACAAGAGAGCACATTTTTTTTTAAATAGGAGATATCTGCTAATAAAAACATATGAAATATGCAATGGTCATGTTCTGTAAGCACAATTTAAGCATCGATGTAGGCAAAAAAGTGAATGATAAAAAATAAAAAAAACTGCTCCTGGTTTTTATTCACCTATACTAGTTGCTAAGGGTTCTACAATTTAATAGGAAACAATCTTGTGCATAATTAGCTTTGACAGTACCTAAAAAGAATACTTATTTATTGATTTACTCTGAATTGTAGTAAACTAATAACTGAATTGCAGAACTTAGCCATGAAGTGCCGATTTGGGAAAATATCTCCAACTCCGCTATAGCTATAGCTTGGCCGTTTTAAATTTAATTACGCAATTCCGTTTTCAATTAATCTAGATGCACAGATTCATCAAAGCACCTGAAAAGAACCAGAGCAGAGATACAAACACTAAATAAATAATATATTTTTAGTGCACTGAATGTTATCTACAGAGCGAAGAACCTCATAGTCAGAACTTACAGCTCTGCCTACCTTTGTACATGGTGCAATATCAATAAATACAATATAATTATAATAGAAGGAGAATGTGGCATAGAAAAGAAGTTAATTAGTAATTTTGGAATTGCTAAAGAAAGGTGCCGTTCTATAGAACTGGAAAATAGGAATTGGCAGTACAGGTGGGGAGATGTAAGTCATTGTTAGAGATATGTTGTAATGGGATATATTCTCAATGTTGATATGTAGGTTGAGGCCCTGTTATGAAGTGCCTTAACACTTGGAACTAGGAGGATGCTACTGCCACCATTATTTCAGGAAAGGTCTGAAATAACTTGGTGGAAGTTGCATATAGCACCATAACATGCTACATTGAAGAAACTGGCTTTAAGCTACATCTCATGATAAGCCTACACAGACACTCAATCAAAAACTACAAGAAAAACAAATACTGTAACCCCTCTGGACACTATGTCAACCAGACTGCTCACTCCATTTGAAACTTCAAGATTAAAGTACTTTCACAAATGGAAAACATTTTAAATGAAAATTATTCCATATTAAAATACATAAATGAGGGCCTTAATACAGATTCTGGCATTCCTTCACAGTGCCAAAAGTTAATATAAACACATATCTCAATGTCTTATGTTTCTTTTATTCACTATACACACACTATATACACCATATAAACACATACAGGTGATACTCAAAAAAGTATAATATCGTGCAAAAGTTCATTTATTTCAGTAATGCAACGTAAAAGGGGAAACTAATATATGAGATAGACGCATTACACGCAAAGCAAGATAGTTCAAGACGTGATTTGTCATAAGTGCAATGATTATGGCTTACAGTTCAAGAAAAACCCAAATCCACAATCTCAGAAAATTAGAATATTGTGAAAAGGTGCAATATTCTAGGCTCACAGTGTCCCACTCTAATCAGCTAAGTAAGCCATAACACCTGCAAAGGGTTTCTGAGCCTTTAAATGGTCTCTCAGTCTGGTTCAGTAGGAATAACAATCATGGGGAAGACTGCTGACCTGAAAGTTGTGCAGAAAACCATAATTGACACCCTCCATAAGGAGGGAAAGCCTCAAAAGGTAATTGCGAAGGAAGTTGGATGTTCCCAAAGTGCTGTATCAAAGCACATTAATAGAAAGTTAAACATTAGCATTGAGAAAGGGCTGCTGCTCGAAACTTTGCTGTTTTAATTTGTCCTCAAATGAATTGTGGTAGCACCTGGGTGTGCACACCTATACTGGACGTGCAGGACTCTTGTTTGTTTTTTGGTTGTATATACACTGTTGGGACTTCAGTGTGGAGTATCTGCAGCACAGGTCTAACTTGTTTTTTGTTTATATTTTGAATTTTGTAGGCATTTTTTGCCTCTATATATATTAATAGAAAGTTATGTGGAAGGGAAAAGTGTGGAAGAAAAAGGTGCACAAGCAGCAGGGATGACCGCAGCCTGGAGAGGATTGTCAGGAAAAGGCCCTTCAAAAGTTTTGGGGACTTTCACAAGTAGTGGACTGAGGCATGAGTCAGTGTATCAAGAGCCACCACACACAGACAGATCCTGGACATGGACTTCAGATGTTGTATTCCTCTTGTCAAGCCGCTCCTGAACAACAAACAACGTCAGAAGCGTCTTACCTGGGTTAAAGAAAAACAGACCTGGTCTGTTGCTCAGTGGTCCAAAGTTCTCTTTTCTGATGAGAGCAACTTTTGCATCTCATTTGGAAACCAAGGACCCAGAGTCTGGAGGAAGAATGGAGAGGCACACACTGCAAGATGCTTGAAGTCCACTGTGAAGTTTCCACAGTCTGTGTTGATTTGGGGAGCCATGTCATCTGCTGGTGTTGGTCCACTGTGCTTCATTAAGTCCAGGGTCAATGCAGCCGTCAACCAGGAGATTTTGGAGCACTTCATGCTTCCTTTCGCAGAGCTTTATGGGGATGTTGACTTAATTTTGCCCACACTGCCAAAACCACCAAAGCCTGGTTCAATGACCGTGGGATTACTGTGCTTGATTGGCCAGCAAACTCGCCTGACCTGAACCCCATAGAGAATCTATGGGGCATTGCCAAGAGAAAGATGAGAGACATGAGACCGAACAATGCAGAAGAGCTGAAGGCCGCTATTGAAGCATCTTGGTTTTCCATAACACCTCAGCAGTGCAGGCAGCAATTGCTGCAAAAGGGGCCCAAACAAAGTACTGAGTCCATAGGCATGCTTATACTTTTCAGAGGTCCGATACTGTTCTATGTACACTCCTTGCTTTATTTATTGCATGTGATATTCTAATTTACTGAGATTGTGGATTTGGGGTTTTCATGAGCTGTAAGCCATAATCATCGCACTTATAACAAATCACGGCTTGAACTATCTTGCTTTGCATGTAATGCGTCTATCTCATATATTAGTTTCCCCCTTTACGTTGCATTACTGAAATAAATGAACTTTTGCACAATATTCTAATTTTTCGAGTATCACCTGTAAAATGCAGCTATATATTTTTTCCTCACTATTTTTTTGTTTTGTCTTTTCTCAACCACTCTGCACCTTTCACTCCCTGGCCATCTTCTTCTATTTATGACACCCCACTCACCTTCCCTTCCCTTCTCGAACAACATCAGTTGTTTCAAATGTTATGAAAAACCAAATAGCAGAAGTATCAGCATAGACTTGTGTGAATTTCTATAACTAATTTTATGAATTTTGGAGGTTAAGCAAAAATAATATTGAAACTTCTGGGAAGTGATGGATCCCCATTAATATTTAAAAAATATATATTTTGTTTTATTTTTACAGGATTTACATCTCGATATAACATATACTGTTATTTTGTACAGTGTAACTGTTTTGGCTTGCGTGCTTCATTTATTAGGTGCTATTATGTGTTATCATTAATGATTGTTGTTTTATATAAAAAAGTGCAATTATTCCATATATCTGCAACTTGCAATAAATTAATGATTATTCTGCCAAGCAAGGACTTTGTTACATTTAACAAAATGACATAGATTACTTTAAAATGAAAAATACAGAATTTTATTTGCACATTTATTTGGTTTATTTATCTTTCCAACTACTTACAACAAAGATTAAAGGTATCGACAAGCATTTTCACAAAAACCCAAATATAGTTTTGTACAACCACCATAGTTTGAATGTTAATTAAGTGCATGTATCTAGATTTCGTTTATTCTGGATACAGTAAATTGCGAGAAATTAATTCAGTTTTAATATAAAAAATGTCATGACTATAGCACACTTAGATAATGGATATTTCAGTGATGTAATCAAATTTAGCTTTCCAATAGCGTTCCAAATATTTCATAGTGAGATACTGTGCAGCTGAGGCTAATAAATACTACTAAATTCAAAGACTGTTCAAAGGAAGGTTTATCTCATACAAGGAGAAAGAAAAGAAATAAAGTAAATAAGCAAAAACTGTCTAGTTTATTGATCTTTCCTGCATGGTGATGCATTGATGTCGGGTTATGCCTAGGGCTTAGTTTAGCCCGATCTGAAGCCAAAAGCTTAATACATTGGCTCTTTTGCCAAATCTTTAAAAAAAAAATGTAAGCTCTTTACTTATTTTGTAGAACAAACCAGAGCTGTACCACAATAATACTTCTTAACTATTACAAATAAAAAAAATTATGCAAAAACTATTTTTTATTGTCCAAAATATTTGGACATGAATGAAACATTTGCTATCTCACACAGTTTTGTGTCTCAACTCCAGTTTCTGCCAAATTAGCAGTAATATTATTTTCAGTGTTTTCAACAAAGATGTTAGTCAATAAGCATCCAATCTCCGATGTACAATACATAGATGTCTTATGTACATAACCTAAATTTGACTGACTGGTTTGCTGGGCCCATATCTTTTTTGGATGAAATACTAGCCTCCAAATCAAACATAATCATGACATCCCATTTATAATTATAGTCATTATTAATTATAGAGGATGCTGTTTTACTTTATGTACCTGTTATTTGATGATTGTTGAAAGAGGTCCCTGAGGAAGTCCTTTTTGTATAAGGACGAAACGCGTAGGACCAGCATCTTTTACTTATATTGTCTTTATGATTTTTATTTTGTACACCCTCTTAACCTTTGTAAGTGAATAAATTGCCTTTGGAGTATTCCTTTTGGTTGCTGTTTTTTGGATCTTCTGGCTGACCTGGATCCCCTATTGGCTATCACTTGAGGAGGGAAAATTAAAAGAAAAAAAAAACCATTTCCATCGAGGGGAGGCACCCATAATACGCTTAACCTTTCTGGAATATGTGAGTGCATATCAACCACTGAAAGTTTTATAATAATTTTGTAGCAATATTTGCACTATGTTTTGTCCTCTATTATAGGTATACTAGCAGAAACCCAAAATAGCCCATCAATTACACAGTTCTGTTATATGGTTATCAGCTGGGAGATAACCTTGGGAAGCAGTGTACCTATCAGCTAAGTTTTCTGTTTTTATTATCTTTTCACGGGTGTCCGTGTGTCTGTTACTTGTAATTATAGTCAGCCAGGTTATTTCAAATTTGATTAAATGTCTAAATAGAAATATTTAATTTCCGCCAAAAATTGTACTATTTTTGCACACATAACTTTTCACTATGAATTTCACAACCTAAACAGCTCTTAAAATTGACTTTTGCTTAAATAATTTTTAAAATGGGCTAGCTGAATTCACTTCGTGCTATGGTTCAGCGTTTCAGAAATTCAGGGAGACATAAAACACCTATTAGCAGGCTGCAATGCTCAAATTCTACAATACTTCCTGGCCTAATGGCTACGCATTATCAGCTATTTCAGCAATCCCAATTCTGAGTTGCCCAAATTAGATTATTATATATTTACATTGAAAAATAGTTAGTAAGAGAACTTAGTATTATAATAATTGAGTATAATGTTTTTTTCCTTTTGTGGTCCTGTATTAATGAAAAATTGTGCGTTTTAAGTTGAAAAAAGAGGATATTTCCAAGATTTAAATGAAAAGGTTAGTGGACAATTTACGATATACTTACCCCTTCCACCCTGAGAAGAACAAAGGTTTCCCACACATCCACTCTGTAGTGTTAGTGACTGTTCTTCAGTGTTGGAAAACAAAAAAAATGTCAAACTGTAAATGAATTATGCCAAATTGATGTTAAGTGGCAGTGGCTAACAACAGAGACATCACTAACCATAATCACTAGTCTCACACTAGTATGTAGGAAGCAGTCTATCTTTTTTGTTTTGTTTTACTTTTTACTGAACAACACATGCCCCCCCAAAATTATTTTCTTATTTTAAATTGGTACCCTAGTCTTACACTAGGATCAATTACACAATTTCAATTTTCTATATCCCACTCAAAGTTGTTTTAAGTGCCACTGGCATGCAGTAGCTATATTGCTAGCTAGGTAGATAAAGCTTTACCTTAAACTTAGCCTTACACTAGGATCAATGACACAGGTAATCACCTGCCTCCCACTCAAGGTTGTTTGAAGTGACACTGATATACTAACTACAATGCTAGCTAGGTGGATACAGGATACAATACCTTAATCCTAGTCTTATACTAGGATCAATGACACAGGCAGTCTCCTATTTCAAAGTTGTTTCAAGTGTCATTGGCATTAGCTAGCTAGTTAGATACAGCAAATTAAACCTAGTTTTACACCAGAAACAGTTACCCATGCTAACCCCCACTCCCACACAGGCACAGAAAGGGTAAAACACAGTATCACTGCTGGTATGTTTCTGTCACTGAAAAACTGCAGTCAAAGTGTCTGAGAAAATCCTTTGTGGAAGTATAGATTGTTGTACTGCTTCATCTTTTTCTCTCTGTTGATCAGTTGTCTCCTGATCTGTGCATAAAATCAGCATTTACTGGCTGTCCCCTAACCATCCATGATATTTTGTATTCCACCTCTTGATTGGAATAAAGACATATCCCACATGATTAGGCAGACTTCTTATCCATCATGGCAAACTAAGATGTCTATGTTCCTACACCCCAAAAAGCCAAAATTTTCCAATCAATCTCCCTTTTTCTGGTGCCAGGAATGGCACTCTGAATCATGAATCAAAATGAGCATGGCTGTTCACTGAACGAGCCTTTTGTTCTGAGATTATTGAAATTCTGGCGATTCTGAAATTGAAATTTTGTCAGATTGTCCCAAATTCAGATGAACTGAAATTCAGAACAAAACAAATCTTTGTTTTATTTTATGCAACCATATTGTATGCAACCAATGTTGCAAATGAAAATAGACAATATTATTATGTAAATTATATTTGTCAGTGTAAAGTGGATCTACTTGCAATGGGACCAATGGCCATTTAAGCTACTCACATTGGTGACCCCTCTGTAATTGTTATTGTTAATTAGGACATATTTTTCCATCAAAAAAGGATGGCTAAGGACTTGGAGATTTAGGTCACACAAAGTAGAACTTAGGAGCTTAATCCTCAGAAGAACCTGCCTCATCCAGATGGCATGGATCTTTCTAACAGATAAAAATCACTTGCACTGGTCCTGGATCCCTAAAAGGAAAATATATCTAGGCACGGTTCTGCTTCAAATTTATGAGAGTTTTAATGGAACAACCCCCATTCCTTAGTTACTCTCATATATGCCCTAGGATCAGATAAATAAACAGTAAATCTAGTGGATCTTAAATTTAAGGGGAAATTTTGAATCTATCCTCTTAAAATGGCTGGATAATGAATCAAGTCTAACTGCTATATTGGATCTATGTACAACACTAATAAACTACATTCCTCTGTTTTTAGCTCATTGGCATCAAATTTACACTATTTTTTGTTCATACTTTATAAACAAGTAAGTATGCAGAATTAAATTGTACATTCAGCATTTGTTTATATGTTTTCTTAACATAGTTTGTTAATTTCTTACATAGAAAAAAATTATGTTTTTCAATATATCGTGCAACACCATGGTCAATGTTTCTAATTTCCACACTGTATGCATTAATATAAATGTATAACATTCCCTATTGTTGTTTCTGTTTCGTACCATATATCTCTGTTAGAGTCCACACTAAAACTTCCTACTTGTTTAGTTTTATATGTATACAAACAGTGATTATTACATGTGATGCCCCATCCAACATATTAGATTTTGTTTGAGCAAATGGCTTCAGTGCATATTTCTCTATGGATTAAGCACATTGCTTTGTGATAATGCACTAGAAATGAATGCTATTCCTCAGTGATAATAAATGAAGATTGCTGACTTTAATATGGCCATAACTCCTTCAACTATATCAATTTGTTTAAAAAAAAACCTTACTCTTTCCAACTTGGGTAGAAAAATCATACACCCTGGGGACTGCAATTGAGTTTCAGAACACCAAGAGAATACCAATATATATATATGTATGGTGTTTATATATATTTTAAATCTCCACGTATAATTCTACTATATTATTTTTGAAAATTAGAGTAAAGATATATTCAATCTTATCTTCCCAGTGCGGCAATTGTAATTTCTCTGCCCGGTTCGGCACCGCACATTATTGTGCACATTCATGCCTGTTTTTTCTGAGCCCCCTATTGTGAGCCCCTCATTTCTCATATAACCAGCCTTAGGGTGAGCCCCTAATATTATATTCAAAAGTATCACTTATGTCCCTAACTGGGGTGAGTCACCTTTTTACGATATAATCTCACGGGACATTTATTTGCAGTGATATTTATCTGTGGATATATTAAAAAAGGGTGAGCCCCCTATATATCACTTTAGACCAACCCAAATTTTTTTAGACTTAAGTACATTTTTAGAGGATAATAGGCTAAAAAGTAAAAACTTTTTTAAGACTGTAGATGTTAATAGTTTTATCAATCTTAAAAGTTGCCATTTTAAACCTTGGTTAACCAATATACCAAAGGGCCAATTTTTAAGATTAAGACGCAACTGCACAGAAGACGAACAATATGAGTAACAAACAAAGATACTTATTAACCAACTAGTGGAGAAAGGATACAACCAAGATTCTCTAAATAATATTAAAAATGAAGTAGGACAAGAAATAAGAGAAAACATTTTAAAATATAAGAAAAAGGAGCAAAAGGAGAATAATAAGATTGTACCGGTTATTTTTAACTTTAGTTCCCATAGTAAAAAGTTACAAAAAATTATGAAGGCAAACTGGCACATCTTAGAACAAGATGACAGTCTACAACAATATCTAGGGACACAACCCAAAATGATATTTAGAGGAGCGAAAAATATCAAACAAACTTTGACTTCAAGCTTTTTAGATAGGGAAAAAAACCCTCAAAGTGTATCCATGTTTAAAAGAGAAAAGGGTTTCTACTATTGTGGAAGATGTAGAGGTTGTACCCTAAGAAAAAATAAAAATAAAAAAGTCACCCATTTTACTTCCTTCCAGAACAAAAAAACACATGAGATTAAATCATTCATTACATGTAACTCAAAAAATGTGATATACATGATAATATGTCCCTGCGGCATACAATATATTGGGAAGACATCGACTATTGAAGATAAGAATTAGGGAACATGTGTATAACATAAATAGAAAATTTACTTTGCATAATGTCTCTAAGCATTTTTTAGAAGTACATGGAGGAAACACTAGTGGTTTTGAATTTATAGGAATAGAGGCCGTAAAAACCCATTGGAGAGGGGGAGACATAGATAGTCTCCTCAGCAGAAATGAGATGAAATGGATTTTTAATTTGGAATCACTATCCCCTCATGGCCTCAATATTGATTTCGAGATAAACTCATGTATATAATTTTATTTATTTTATATGCCTCTTAGTAATTTTAAAAAGGTTTTCTGATGAGTTATAAAAGCCCCCTTTTTAGCATATATAATTTTAAAATATTTTAACATTCTTTTTCTTCCTTTCCTAATAGGTATATAGTACCCCTCTGTGAAAGTATTGTTCTATGTGGAAAACAATTAATTTATTTGATGTCTTTTTCTCTTTAACTAATATATATTATTGTTTGGTAATGGAAAATATAAGAAACTGGTAAATTTATATGAATTTGGACTTTTAAATATGGCGCTAACATTACTTCCGGGTTCAGCGCCCAAAAGACGTCATGACGTAAACAAACGTCTGGACGAGGACTGATGACGTAGGCGCCAGACGTCATGACGCAACGCAATCAACAGACGCTTAGAGATGACGAAAGCAGAAGATACAGGGGACGCCGACGAAAGGGCGCCAAATTCTATGATATTTAAAGAAGATTTCGGAGATGAGAAGATTAGACCACTTGAGAAAGGCTGTGAGTGCCGAAACGCGTCGTGGTACACTGCTTTTAAGGACTTTTTACCTGTATTGGATTAAGAATTATTTTAACCAAGTTATTTTATAATAAAGAAAAATTTTATTTTGGATCTTGCCTTCTGGAGTAATTGGAAGAAGTATTTCCTAGTGCAGACCCAATATTATCAATACAGGACGTCCAAAGCTGAAGATTTTTCATCTCCATACATGCCTTAAGTCTGAGTCAGCTTGTTAAAGTGACTCAGAAATATGTGAGTTTTACCAGTCACATGCAATAATTTTACACTTTCTATAACAATATTACTCTATGTTTTTGTGTTTTCATGTTTTACTGTTTTAGATACTCCCATCAGAACCAAGTCTGGTAAAATACTGCTTTTACATGTTTTGAGTGCTCTCACCACAATTTTATCTTTCACTACATTGATTTCTTGTGTGTTGGAGTGGTTCACACTTGGTGATAGCAGCACCAAATTATACTTTGTATCCCAAATAACTTTTGACTTGTATATTCAACCCAACAGGGTGCATACTATCAGTCTGGATATTGCTGTCTCTGGTACAGCTCTCTGATTGGCTCGCTTTGTCTGTGCCACCCACCTCCCTACTAGGTGTATTTACTGGATGAGCCCCAGATCATTACTATGTTTATTATTATTAATATTATTATAATAAATTGATTCTTTTATTTCAAATGTTTTACTTGAACTACCGGCCCTATTTCTAATACTGGCCTTTTCTGCCTCTTTAGGTGTCGTATTATTACCAGTAGGGATACATCATCCCAGTATCAAAACCTTCAAACCCTCATTAATGCGGCAGTAGCCACCTCTGTAGAAAAAAACTTTAGCACGGGTTCTCCCCTTAGACCAGAAAACAATCTTCCACCAGAAACACCCCTCTCTGCAGAGCAATCTGAGGATTTGGATTCCTCTAGAGTCTAGAGATTCAACCCCGCAAACGTTACCATAAAGGCAAAGCGTCAGTTAAAGGGACACTCCAGGCACCCAGACCACTTCTGCCCATTGGAGTGGTCTGGGTGCCAATTCCCACTACTCTTAACCCTGCAAGTGTAATTATTTTTTATAAAGTGCAATAATTACCTTGCAGGGTTAACTCCACCTCTAGTGGCTGTCTACTAGACAGCCACTAGAGTCACTTCCTCCTTCATAGCACAGATTATCTGTGCTACAGCGTCGGTGAACGTCCTCACGCTGTGTGAGGACCTCCAGCGTCGCTCATTTCCCCATAGGAAAGCATTGAAATTATTTTTCAATGCTTTCCTATGGGGAGACGTAATGCGCATGCGCGGCATTGCCGCGCATGCGCATTAGGTCTCCTCGGCCAGTGGGCAGGATCAGTCTCGCCGAACGGCCTACGCAATGAAGAGGAGGAGCGGCGTGGAGGAGGAGACAGCGGCGAGGGACATCACCGCTGCCTCAGGTAAGTGACTGAAGGGGTTTTCACCCCTTCAGTAACTGGGGATTGGTGGGTGGGAGGGAGAAGGACCCTCCAGTGCCAGGAAAACGGATCATTTTCCAGGCACTGGAGATTCCTTTTAAGTGCTAAAAATAACCAGACTCAAAAGTCAAACTTCCTACCCTACACAGTCAGAGGAGGACGAAGACCCATTGCCTCCTCTGCCACTAACAACTGTAGACAAAAGGCAGGCAGACCAATCAGCCTCTGAAGACGAGGTCGGCTAGCCGGAAGTAGAATGTGAGTCACACTTTGCTCATGAGGGGATTCCAAGGAACTAGGACCCCTAGCCAAGGGCCTCTTATTTGGAGAACCGTTCATAAAAGAGCTCCATAAACATGTTAATTTATACACAATGCTAAACAAAGAGCAATCCTCCATGCAGAGAGTTTTCCATCAGAATCCCTCATGGGTTTCCATCCAGCCAACGAAGATCCCACTCGCCAGCTTTCTTCCCAAGCTACCACACCAGTGGTTTCAACAACCAAAGGTCTGATCAGGGCAGAGGAAGCAGTGACTCAGGGTGCCTAAGACTACCTACAGGTGAGACATGTTCTTCATTACCCTTCCATTCTATTTCATCTAATTGTATAGACAAGTGGAAGACTCTGTCTTCAAATACCTGGATTCTAAATACGGTTCTAGGTTTCTCAATTGAATTGTATTCCTCTCCCATTCAGACAGGTCCACCAGTCTACCCTGTTACTTCAAGGGTTCTTCAAGCTCAACTAGACAGATACATTTGGTCCCTTCTGGCAAAAAGGGCTGTACAAATCGCACAGTATGGCGCGTAATTCTTCAGCTCCATCTTCCTGGTTTGAAAGAAATCAGGAGAATTTCGCCCAGTCATAAATTAACATGCCTTCATAGTTTACAGGCATTTCAAAATGGAAGGCATTCACCTTTTTCAAGACATTCTACTCCTAGGGGATTGGTTTACACATCTTGATCTCAAAGACGCTTATGTGTCAGTCCCTGTACACGCGGAAAGTCAATGCTTCTTCCGCTTTCTGTGGAACGGCCAAGCCTTCCAATTCACATGCCTACCATTTGGCCTCAGCTCGGCACCCTGGTGCATTACCAAGCTGATGAAACCGATCACGGTACACCTAAGAACCAAAGGCATTCACTGCCTGATTTATCTAGATGATCTCTTGCTCATCTGCAAAGATATCTCCAGACTACAATCTCAGACACACTTTACTATCTCCTTACTAGAGTCCTTGGGCTTCGTGGTCAATCAGAAGAAATCAGCCCTCTCCCCATCTCAGGTAATTCAGTTCCTGGACTTTGAGATAGATACTTCCACTTGCGTCCTCTGTGTTCCCCAATCAAATTTCACGGCAATTCGGAAAGAACTATACAGAGTTCTTTGTCAAGATACTATACATCGCCGTATATAGGCAAATTGTAGAAATTGCATTCACAAATGGCCACTCACACTTTCACAGAAGTTTGCAAGCCTTGATGTTTTTATTTTGAGAATAGGAGTTCCAAATCTTCTATCTAGGTTATAATCTCCATAGATGTATTTGTATATATGTGCTCAAGAAGAAAATATAATAAAAATAAGATGCACGTTCAGAGTGAAGTACAAAATAAGTATTTAATAACTTACATCAAAGTTTAAAATCATCAGTGTAGTCCCTCTATGTCACCACCAGGGGTCCTACGCATTTCATCCAACAGAATAGGACTTCCTCATGGACTTGTGTGGTGTTTGACAGGTACAAATAAACAAGCAATGAAAAATAACATTCCCCTCCCACCCCAGTCCTTATATGCACCCCTCTATGTCCACATAATAGGTGATTTCCTACAGGTGCTTCGTTTTTTTTTTTTCGCGTGGACATAGAGGGGTGTATATATGGACTGGGGTGGGAGGGGAATGTTATTGTTCATTGCTTGTTTATTTGTATCTGTCAAACACCACACAAGTCCCTGAGGAAGTCCTATTCTGTTGGATGAAATGCGTAGGACCCCTGGTGGTGACATAGAGGGACTACACTGATGATTTTAAACTTTGATGTAAGTTATTAAATACTTATTTTGTACTTCACTCTGAACGTGCATCTTATTTTTATTATATTTTCTTCTTGAGCACATATATACAAATACATCTATGGAGATTCTAACCCAGATAGAAGATTTGGAACTCCTATTCTGAAAAGAAAAATTTCAAGGCTTGCAAACTTCTGTGAAAGTGTGAGTGGCCATTTGTGAATGCAATTTCTACAATTTGCCTATATACACAGTTATACGCTATGTTGTTTTATTTGTGATTGGTTCAGCAGATCATCCCCTTTTTTTGTTTATATTGTGTGGAAGACAAGAGGAAGTCTTCTGGGATATTACCGGAAATCTTATCCTATACAGGAAAGTTTATTTCTGCTGATATAAATTAAGCACTTATTACACTGTGGTGGGTGTACACACACGTTGTTGTTTTTTTCTGTACTTTTGTACTATCCATCTCCGCATGCTGGCTCTAATGGTAAGGCTACTTTCTGCCTCTATCCAAGCTGCTTACAGCTGGGTCACTGCATTATCAGGCCATGCAACGCCTGAAAGAGAAAACACCAAGGAAGGTGCGCAACACATCCAGGCAGTTGCAGGTAGTAGGGCAAATTGATATTTTCCAAACATTTTTTTTCTCACTTGCTGGGAAATTTGTGTCATCTCAGTGTACTACAATGTTTGGGTGTGATATACAGATACTCCCTTTAGCATCTATGACGGCTGCAGTGACATGATACCATGACTTTTTGATATGCATACCTTTTCATCAATAAATGTGTACTCTTTTAGTATACATATTTTTTCTCTAGATTATTTGGAATTATCTATGTGTGTGGACCTAAATGCACCTATTGTGTCAACTTAGCCACCAGGATCGATGGGCATATGAATGAGTACATGAGCAGTGCATGAGTCATCCTGGATACAGTCCTGGATGAAATACAGATCATCCTATAGTACAGGACACAGATGGCTCCAAAATATGAACTGCTAAACGAATAGCTGATACAACAACAGATAGAGAATGCAGAAAAGAAGGAGCTTCCATGGCAAGACAAACATCTCCATGGGATGTGCTACAAGCAGATAGTGGGGGGAGGCTTTATAAGCAACATCTTCTTGGTCAAGAAGAAGACGGGCGAGTACAGGCTGGTTATCAATCTCCGACAGTTAAACTCATTCGTAATCTACAGACACTTCAAGATGGAAGGAATGGTGGTTGCTACATATACAAGCCTGGAATGGCAAGGCGATCTTCGGCCCTTCCCCGGACTTCATCGTGGAATCAGATGCCAGCCTGTGGGGATGGGGAGCTCATTGCTCGGACGCATCCACGGGGGGCCCATGGCAGGAAGAGGAGACCAACCTACACATCAACTGCCTGGAGTTGATCGCGGGATCCTTCGCCATCCGCAGCCTAGCCAGGGACAGGTCGAATTGCTGTATTCTACTCCGCATGGACAACATCTCGGCGGTGCAATACATCAACCGCCTGGGCGGAGCGAGGTCAAAAGACCTGACGGAGGCCACGAAGGACATCTACAGTTTCTGCCTACGGAGGAACATCATGCGGCAGGCGGAATACCTCCCAGGAATCTCCAACCTGACGGCGGACTGGTTCTCCCGCCACTGGAGAGACACCAGCGACTGGAAACTCAACAGGGAGATATTCCAGACAGCGGGTGGGCCCACTAACAATAGACTTGTTTGCCTCCAGGACCAACCACCAACTACCAAGATACTACAGTTGGCTTCCGGACCCGAATGGCGATGCAGCGGACGCATTTCTTCAGGACTGGCCCTCTCACGGGGCCTACGCATTCCCTCCATTCTCAATGATCCCACGGGTACTGCGATACACCTGCACTCACAGGATATCGCTCCTGCTCATAACAACACTTGGGCAGAGCCAACCGTGGTTTCCGGACCTCCTGGAGATGCCACACGAACATCCCATCCGGCTCTCGACCTCTCCACTTCTCTTGTCGGGACCTCGAGGGGAACTCCACCCCCTCGTCCTGGAAGGAAAACTGGAACTGGTGGCCTGGATGATTTCAGGGGCTCCTGGTCGGTCCATGGCCTATCGCAATCTACCTCCTGTGGGACTCATGGGCTCCTGGCACCAGGAGATGTTACATATCCGCCTGGTGAGCCTGGTGTGATTGGTGCATGGAAAGGGATTCCGATCCCTTTACTGCCTCTGTCCCACTGATCCTCAACTATCTTGCACATCTGTTCTCGACGGGTCGATCCTATAGATCCCTTAACGTGATCAGATCTGCTATTTCAGCGGTTCACGTCCCAGTACAAGGCAGACCAGTGGGTCAAGATCCTCTGGTATGTCGCCTACTGCGGGGTGCAAAACTTACTAGACCCCCAGCACCCAAATACTCCAGCCTTTGGCAAGTGAATGGGGTGCTGGACTTCCTTCGGGGCTGGCCGGACAACCCCTTTCTGTCGCTGAAGCAGCTTTCAGACAAACTGGCCCTTTTGTTATGCCTCGTCTCATTCCAACGGATGTCAGATGGGCATTTGACGTGGACGGTTTCTCTCTCACTCCGGAGGGAGTCACCTTTTCCATTTCTAGACAGACTAAATCAGATTCGTCCTCAGTGTCTTATCCATATTTTGAGGCAGATTCCAAGCCATGCGTTGTCAGGACACTGATGAGGTATACGGAAATTACAGCCACCCTTAGGCATACCCCGACGGGTCAACTACTGATTTCTTACGTAAGGCATCACGCACCGGTGTCTACGACAACCCTGGCCAGATGGGTTCGCTGACTACTAAAGTTGGCAGGAATCGAATCCAACTTTGGAGCGCATTCGGTCAGGGGAGCGGCAGCATCCCAAGCATTCTTGGTAGGCGCCTCCCTAACCGACATTATGCGTTGCGCAGACTGGACACGGGAGAGTACATTTAGGATGTTTTATTTCCGCCAATCCTCTCACGCCTCCTTCACACTGTTTAAGTCTAAGCTTTAAAAATGCAAATATGAAGCTTCCTGTCATGTGGTAAAATTGAAGATTATATTAGCTTTAGTGTACTAATAATCTTAATTTTAGTAATGACAGGAGGCGAATATTTCCCACCCTATGGGATCCCTCCCAGGTTTCTCTCGTGTTATGCAGATGATGATTTTGTGTTCAGGAAGGCATGCATGTTATGATTGTATAGTACTTATCAAATATATAGCTTGTAAGTCCTGTATGGTTTGTATACTGGTCATGTTCCTTGAACTATGTTGTGCCTTTAATTATTACGTCTTTGCTTTCGAGTGTATATATATATATTAACAGGTTTCACTTTCTAATATCCATTGGTATTTTCAGGTTCTTAATGTTTATTGTATGCGGACATGTTGCCACACCAGAGACCTTTCACCTTTTTCTTTTTCTTTCAGCGTGAACGTCTTCTCTTCGGGACAAAGACTCACCTTCTATACCATTACACCATAGAACTACCGGAGCTAATGTTCCCTACTATGTTGTTTAACTGTTAACGTAATTTGGTTATGTTTGTGTTGTTATTTGTCATTCGCTTCAAAGAAAGAGGAAGTGATGTCATCGACAGGGCTTTTTATGGGCACCATATCTTTTCTCTGATTGGTTGCTACTGTTTCTATGCTGCTGGAGTTTTCAGTAAAGAAAGATATGCAAATATTTGCCTCCTGTCATTACTAAATTAAGATTATTAGTACACTAAAGCTAATATAATCTTCAATTTTCCGTAATTTTAAATCAGAGCACCAACTCGAAGGGTTAAAAATAAACTTTTTTTTTTGCCTTTGGATGGAGATGTGTTTTCCATCCCATCTGTGCTATATATTCATCCTAAATTTTAAGGGTAACGTTAGTTGTTGGGAATAGCTTGGGTTTAAACCTTCGTAGGGATTTAGGAGTCCACATAAAATCGGTCAGAATCTGCCTTTTAATTTGATTATTTTCCATATCTACCCATTGTGTCCTTGAGATGTATGGAACATGATCCCTGCTACTAGCATAGTAGCTTTATAATAAAGCCAAATATTTGGGAGACATCCCACTCCATTACTTGGAGTGTTTTGGAGCAAGCTAAAAGGCAATCTAGCTTTTTTTCCCATCCAATATAAATGAATTACCAATGGACATATTGCAAGTCCTTTCAGTCCAATATATAGGTAGCATTCTAAAAAGATATAAAATATGAGGGAGAATTATCATTTTATACGTGTTTATTCTACCAAGCCAAGAAAGCTTAAGTCTTGACCATTTATAAATTTTAGTTTAACAAATTTGTATTAATGCTCCACCTGGTAGCATTCGTCTATACGAATGGCGGCCACCCAGGGAAGCACTCATTACTTGTTTCTCTTGCGGTTTGTGGTTTTGACACTTAGGTTGCAAGGTGGGAACATTCCAAACTAATATTCTAAATGAGGGATTGGTGTGGTCCCCGTTCGGGAGGTAAATGAATTCCCTTTGTGGAAACTCTCCCGAACGGGGAGCGGCACAATAAGCGAACTTACAGGGTGAATACATATAAAAGAGTGGGGAAAACCCACGAACAGGCAGCGGTTCTGCCACAGTGTTGTTCTATAATCTTCAGGTATATTGCTTTGTGTCAAAGAACTTCATACTCTCCAATAGAACACTTTGGTTTCGTACTAACGGTTATTTTATTTATATAGGTTATACAGTGTCCCACTATTCGGTATTTGTTTAGAGGTTAAAGCAATAGGATTTAAGGTATATAAAAATATAAAAAAAGAGGGAGTGTTTTATTTTATACATAACATTTAGGGTACTTTAGGTGGAACTGGCTTGTTAGGTTCGGCCCTAGCCCAAACAGTATTCTAAGTTTCTTCTTCTCTCCTCACTGCCAGTGGTCCTGCGAGGCCTGCTCCCGTACTCTATTTTCAGAGTAATCTCAACTATAGGCACCTTGCATAGTTGTGCTGTGCAGGTCGCATAGTTAAATTTCATTCCTGTCAGGTTCATTCTATCTTGACTTTCATAATGTTATCGAGAGGCCAGCAACCCGTCATATACGTTTTCGGCCCCTTTTTTCCATTCGGGCCAAATCATAGATAGAGCCTCTCATGCCACTGGGCAATCACTTTCCCCATTTAGTGTAATATAATTTCGCCACTTGGATTTCTTACTAGGCTACCAGGTTGTTCACGCTTGGATGACTCATTTCAATTTTCCTCTCTCATAGCATGTCTAACGTTTCGATCCAGGGTGATGATTTGTCCCTGCCAAGCACTCCTGCTAGGACCAGTTCTCCCGGCAGACTTAACAATCCTCCAAGTCATGCTTCAAGTTATAAGTCATGGACTATTCCTAAATTCACTGCAGAGTTAAAAAGGAAAAATGTACCTTACCATGCTACTGCTACAAAAGCAGAATTATTCCGGTTACTCAAAGCCAAAAACAACAGTGACAGGCCAGGTCCCAGTGGGGAGGGTGCTATTCCGAATAGCCCGTCTGAACTCCATAAAATGATGTCTTCCCTTATGGCATCCATTAATAATTGTTTAAAGTCTTTGGAGACCTATAACTTGACCAGCCGTACCGAAAACACTAACAGTGTTCCTGTGCCTCTCCTGCACAGAGCCAACCAGTGAATATACCCATTTCTAATCCTCTTTCTCACATTATTACTCCTGCCCACCTGTTGCCACCTAACTTACGGAAAGTTATTTTGGAAGTTAAGGACATTAATTTAGTGTCTCTACTAATAGCTACCCAAGATATTGCAGAAAATAAGACCTATACATTTGGTGACCTCTTTGTTGTCATGAAAGCTAGAGATCCTAGGCTGAACATAAAAATGAGTATTCCTGAGTTAGTTTAAGCCTTTGGTATGTTCAGAGATGTGTTTTGCACTGTTCAGCCACACCGTAGGCAAGAGTTGGATTTGTATTTGCACAAAATGGTGGACCTTGGGCACAAATACTGTGGATTTGCCTATTTCGATTATCATAAGTCGTTTCCCCGCGAAGGCTGAAGCCTCCCTGGCACAGTTTAATGTCAATACAAACAGGAGGCAACTTGATACAGAGTTGTTTTGCATACACTTCGTGGGTCTCAAGGTTCACATCAGCCATGCATGCCACAAACTTATGCCCAAATGATGTTAGTTTACCATCCACTAGTCAGTCAGCAGCACAGTCAGCAGCACAGTACACTTAAAAACCACCCCAAAAGGACTTAAAAGACAAGCTTGGTCGACCGATTATCTTTCTTGGAAAATCACAAGTTTGTAATAACTTAAATGCTGGGGATTGCCGATATAGCACTTGTAGATTGCTACAGATGTTTTAGAGCACATGCTAAAACCATGTGCCCAAACTTGCTCTTGGTTTTTACTATATGTATTAGCTGATGTGTACTGTGATCGTTGCTGCCGCCCAGGAGTGATGGGAGTGAGCACAGGACTTTTCTTTTTGTATTTGTATTCACTTTTTGTATCATACAGCTAGGTTGCAATGCTGCCACCCATCTCATGTGTTCCCTATTAAAGGTTAATAAGTATATAGGGGTGCCTATAAAAAAATACCCTTTTCTGTCTCATTAGAGATATCTTTGCCAGAAGATCAAGGAAGCAAGGTGAAGGGTCAGAGTAGGACCCGTCTAGGGGGGTCTGCCTTGACGATGGCAGGTGGGCATTCCCTCCAGTGGCCATTGGAGTAACTAAATGACCTCCATTAGTTTAAATATACATAAGGATTAAGGAGAGAGTGCAGGTAATTTTTTCTCTTTGTTTTTTACTAACTGTATTAGCTGATGTGTACTGTGGTCGTTGCTGCTGCCCAGGAGTGATGGGAGTGAGCACAGGACTTTTCTTTTTGTATTTGCAGTCATTGATAGGTTCACTTAATTTCCCCAGGGACGGTCCTTTATATCACGGTTACTCTACTTGTTGCACGATCTCCCAGATGACGGTACAAATATTTCCCTAGACGTACATGCCAACATGCATGTACTTAAACATGCAGGAAACATTTCTTTCTTTGTGGAATGGGAAATCTTTGTTGATTACTCCTATTTTGGACAGTACCACAGTGTTTTGGACTGATTCGGCTGCTTTGGTAGGCTAAGCAGCTATTTTCAGTAATGAGTGAGTTCAGTCATGCTGGCCTACTGAGGTGTCACAATTGGAGAATTTTCTCAAATCCTCGGCTGTGTTCGAAATATTACTACTGGTTGTGGCAGCCCTTATGTGGAACCATAAATTGAAGGGACAAGCCGTTAGATGCCTCACAGACAGTCAGTCCAAAGCTCATATCGTGAACAAAGGCAGGTCTCAGTCTCTCACAATCATGAGACTTGTTCAGAAACTAACTTGGTTAGAAGCCTCTGGTCAATTTTACGTAGAATGTATA
The DNA here is from genome assembly GCF_036172605.1 of Pelobates fuscus. Lineage (NCBI taxonomy): Eukaryota > Metazoa > Chordata > Amphibia > Anura > Pelobatidae > Pelobates > Pelobates fuscus. The sequence continues at coordinate 298,977,720 of NC_086317.1, read as the reverse complement.
CATGTACCTGGGGTCTGCAATAAGGCGGCTGATTCTCTGTCACAATCTAAATTTCAGGAGTTCTTTCTAATCCACCCTTTTGCAGACCCACACTCCAAGGATCCTCCAGTTTTCCAAGATCTGATTATGGACTAGAATTACTGTTGTCACAGAGTAAAATTCTGCCCCAGGCCGGTTTGTCCTCTAACACGAGGAATACGTACTTTAGAGCCTATGCTATGTTTCAGAGATTTGTTTTTGATTTTCATATTTTCTTTTGGATCAAAAGCAAAAAACAAATGTGAGGAAAGCTGAACTTAATGGACGCAAGTCTCTTTTCAGCTATGTAACTATGTAACTATGTAACTATATAATAAATGTTTTTTCTATTGAAACACTGGTTGAGTTTACTACATTTTGCCACTTCTCTTTAAAGTTAGCATACAATACATTCAAATTATATTTAACGGGAGTCAAAAATCACATGTTAATCACTTTTCATAACAACAAGCCTTTTTATCTGCATATCCTATTAAAAGTGTATTGAAAGGTATACTAAAACTAAAATTAGAGACCCCTCCGAAAAGACTCCCTATCGACAGCAGTAAGTTGTGTGGTATTTTGGATATTGTAGATTCAGCCCCTTTCGAGCCAGATACCAACTTGGTTCTCACAGCAGCCAGTAATCTGTATTTTTATGATTTCTTAAGACCCAAAGAATGTATGGTAACAAAAATATCTGACCTAGAATTATGCATTAAGATATCAGACTTAATTAGGATTCATGATCATTATATTCTGTCCTTGCAACGTACAAAAACTAGTCAAATAGGTCACCAGTCCAGATACCCTACTACCCTACAGGGAATAAGTGGTGCCCAGTTAAGGTTTTTGACATGTTAAAACATTCTCTCTGTAAACTTAAACCCTCTATACCTCTACTTACATTACATGGCAAACCACGTACAACCCAAAAATTCATGTTGCACACTAGATCAATTTTGTAAAACTTGGGCTCAATCCAGCAGCTTTTATGGGGCACTCATTTCGTATAGGAGCTGCTACAGCAGCATCCAGCCACAATACATCCGCACACATCATTAAAAATATGGAATGGTGGAAATCTTCTGTATACTGCAAGTACGTTCCACAACCAAAGAAAGAAATTAGATTGGCTTTCTGTAATATCGCTATATAATGACATGAGAAGTGTTTTAATAAGGGTGGTTTTGCATTATATATTTTTACCCTCTTTTATTACAGGCCTAACCTCTCGTCTCTTCCGGCACACTCCAACCGGTTTTTAGTATATATTAAGTTCATAAGTTTAAATTCATATTTATACTCTGTCGCCTGGTATATTCCGACCACAAATAAAAGGTGGAAAACCTGGAATAGTGGGAGGAATTTAATCCCTATAAAAAACTCCACTAAACCCTCTCTGTACCTGTAGCAACATCGTGAAGTGACCCTCCCACTGTTCCCTTTTCTAAACATAACTACAATCTAGGTGGGCCCTCCTTTCGTCGGTTATGGCACACTCCGACTGACTTTTAGTATATATTAAGTTCATAAGTTTAAATTCATATTTAAACTCTATCGGCTGGTATAGTCCGACCACAAATAATATATACACTGAACAAAATTCTAAACGCAACACTTTTGTTTTTGCCCCCATTTTTCATGAGCTGAACTCAAAGATCTAAGACTTTTTCTATGTACACAAAAGGCCACGTAGTGTACGGTTGTGAGGCCGGTTGGATGCACTGCCAAATTCTCTGAAACGCCTTTGTTAGAAATAACACTTATGGTAGAAATAATAATATTAAATTCACAGGCAACAGCTCTGGTGGACATTCCTGCAGTAGGCATGCCAATTGCATACTCCTGCAACATCTGTGGCATTGTGCTGCGTGATAAAACTGCACATTTTAGAGTGGCCTTTTATTGTGGCCAATCTAAGGCACACCTGTGCAATAATCATGCTGTCTAATCAGCATCTTGATATGCCACACCTGTGAGGTGGAAGGATTATCTCGGCAAAGGAGAAGTGCTCACTAACACAGATTTAGTCAGATTTGAGAATAATATTTGAGAGAAATAGGTCTACATAGAAAAAGTCTTAGATCTTTGAGTTCAGTTCATGAAAAATGAAGGCAAAAACAAAAGTGTTGCATTTATAATTTTGTTCGGTATATATATATCTCATCTCTCATTTTTGATGTATTATCAGCCACCAGATATTGGCAGAGCTAGAAAATATAAGCCATATGGTCTGGATGGGTTTGGTCATCCTTGGGAAAGGGGGTGTTAAGGTAAAGACCCCCTCACTACACCTGTTATTCATGAAGGAAAGCAAATCCCACCAGTAATATCTTTAATGCATTATTATTAACAAATAATCTAACTTTCCGATACTATTCTGCTAAATGAAAAATAACTTAAAAATGAGTTAATATGGATTCTAAAGTTTCAAAAAGGACCACTAAAGTCAACCATAAGGATGTCTAAATTCATCAAATACAGCTAGGGAATTGGATTCCATTTTTCCCTATGAGGAGCAATTGATTAGACACTCATGCATGTATTCCTAAAGCTATAGTGTTACTTTTCACTGTAGTTAAACCACTAATAATTTGATATGATGTATAGCTTATTTTACCGTAATTCAGATATATAACTACTTTAATATATCCCCATCAGACTTACTATACCTTGCCATTTAAAATAATAGGGCCTATGATATTTTATATATATATATATATATATATATATTAGATATTAGGAGCCATGCTTACAAATAAAAATTGACAAAAGCTAAAGACTAAACATGGTGACCTTATGAGGATGAGACACATTAGAATTACATCATAGACCACATAGGTTAAAACAATTATTAAACGTGCAATTAAATGTAAAATGATCAATCTATTATAATGAAAAGAACTATTGATATAAAAAATACATAGACATATATTATTATATTTACAAATTCTAAAAGGAATGAATAATCAAATAGCTTATACTGTACCTGTTTGCATATTTTATCCCATTGTTCATTAAGATTTTTTAGATTATTTTCTAGCTTGGTTGAATAGTGTGGTTCAGCTTTTTTTATCAAGTTAGCTCCAACATCATTAACACTGGTCACACTGGGCTGTATCGTCTGAATGTCATTCACCAATGCCTGTGTAAATACATTAAATACATATAAATGTACTGTGATATTGAAATGAATCTATCAGTTTCAATCAATCAATTATATAGCTCAGTGGCTTCTGTTTCCGCTTCAAATACTTTTTTGTTCATGTACAGACAAGATTTACATGCACCACAAACAGTTATTGTGAAATTTTAATGACGGAATTTCTGCTTGACCTAATTATGCTAAAGTTGTAAGAAAATATAATTTTAGTTAAGGAAATTAAGTTTTTTCTCTAGCAGAAAACTCGGGGTTCTGCTTTACTGGAATTGTCACAGAAAGAAATAGATGCTAGTTATCACAAGGTTTTGCAAAGAAAATTTGCATGAATTCCATGTTTTGTGATTTAAAAAAATATATATTATTAGGAAATACATCCACACAATCAGATTTTCAGTGTTTTGACAAGAATATGTGCAAATGTTAATGTGTTTCGCATTTTGCCCATCCCAAGCATCCTCTATATACATAACAGAAGACTTATTTCATATAGTAACTGCATGGAAAATGTGTGGGATACATTGTGGACAGGTTTTATCATTTTACCTATGAAATAAGAGCACAGCTTTTTTATTTTTTTTTCCAAATAACTTTTGTATTTTTGCAGTTATTGTGAGATTTGTAATTTGTTTGGGTCACTGGATCTGTTCAGTATCCCTGTCTTAAACATAACACGTTTTGTATACACAACAATGAAGGAGATGGTTTACTTATCATATCAGTGTACTTACACTACACTGTTCTAATTGCTTTTCAAGAGCTTCGGAATCTCCAAGTGCTGGCCATTCTTCATTAAGGAAAACGTTCACTTCCGCCATCCATTTATTTAATGTTTTAATATCAGTCTGTCAAAACATAGAAGAAAGTTACAATGAAAGTAGAAACTGCTAATCTATGCCAAAAAAATACTAATTCATTGATTTCATATATAAATTGATGAAAATAAGAAAGCAATTGTTCACGTGAATTTAAAGAAAATCTTGCAATAGTGTTCTAGTAAATTAGCAAACATTTCTTATAGGATTACTCCAACATTTTTGGAGAGGATGACTCTTTTAGGTGGAAAATGCACTATAGAGGAGCCTCCCACGCTCTTAATTTGCCCTCCAACTTGCAAATAAAAGATTTTTACTCACCTTTAATCCAGTTCCGGGTGAAGCTCTTGGCACTGATCTTCCTTGTCCCCTTTGATGTCACTGGGGCCTCGCGCAGTCCAATCACAGGCGTTTCATAGAAGTGCCTGTGATTGGTTTGTTTTACAGGGTCAGAGCACATGTGCATGCTTTGGACTGGCAAGTGGATGGAAGGAGAAGGGAGTGGGAGGAAAAGGAGAGGGAGGGATTGAAAAATAAAATACTGAGGGAAAAGCACCCTTCATCCGTATCACACTGTGGGATCATGTGTGAAGAGTGATAGGGGAAAGCTATCTTCCCCTTGCAGGCACTCTGTTGTCAGTATGCTGTGCATGCTGTTCTGGGCTGGAAATATCATGTGTCCAGGGGGTGCAACTAGCCCCAGCACACAAGTACAAATATCTCAGTATATGTTGTGTTTAAAGCAGAGACACTGCACATACATTCTCCTACCACCATGATCACTTCAAATCCCTGAAGTGGTCATGGTGGTTGGAGTCATTAATTAATGCAAATCCTTTTTATTTCCATCCATCCATCCATGCAACAATCTTCAAACTAATGTCAGAAATCGTAAGACTACATTTTAGAAAACATCATTACGATATGCATGGTAAAATAAAATGACAAATATGTGATAGGTTCTCAAGGTCACAATTGCTTTGCCACTGGCATATTCTAACAACATGGAATACAAACAAATGTATTGGTTGAATTTCAATTGATCTCTGATTAAGTGCCTCTAAGGCTTGAAACACGTAAGCGCCTTGTCTGTACTGCTTACACTGCTGTGTCCCAGCCTAATAATGAATTTCAATTGACTGATTTTATTGTGTATATTGAATCTTCACTGAATATAAGATCCAGTTAGAACTGAACATATAGCACACTATATTGTTTCATGTTGAAATACAAGCATGCAAACAATACTATCATGCTAAAAAAAATAAAAAATAAAAAAAAAGATGGTATGGAATGAAATGAAGGATGGTTTAATTTTATGGATAAAACATTTTGTAGCCCCCCAAAAAACATGAATCATGACATGTCTAGGAATTAATCAGCTGTTTACAAAAGTTAACTTGTCTAATAGTGGTACTTTTTCCAGTTTAATTAATGTGCCCTAAATTCTTCAGGTTGTTTGTAAACTCACCTTGACTCACTGACTAGTGAATATACCACAGAGTATAAATGTGGTCAGAGTTCAGGATAATTGAAAGAACTAAATAGAATGGAATTCTGAGAACTTAAAATGCACATACTGTGCACCCATGAAGCACGTTCTCTAGAGATCTTCAAGAGATTTTCTTCTTTAACAGAGAAAGTTAATTTAGAAATTTGAAGTGCTGAATGGAGATTTAATGACATAATAACTGTGACAATTGAAGAAAGAGCAGTGATGTAGTATTTAACAAGAATGTCAGAGTTAACTTAAAGAGGAATGGTTGGCATTTGGAAAAAAGTATAGTCAATATGTAAATTGTCTGTGACCTTAAATGTGTGATTTACCATTGCGTAACTGTACATTATTGTCACTATCCATTCCTATAAAGCAATTTTACACAAAAGTCAAGACTGATTGAATGCACTTACAGAGGCAGTAATACTTTAACTTTTCATACCTCCTTTGAGCCAATTTTACAGCATCATAGTATTTATTCAACTTTTAAAACGACATCAACTAAAAATTCTCCATCTTATAAAGAAACTAACAGCACACATGAAATAATGCCAAAAAGTTTACTGTATACATAAGTGACACTAAATAGATATCACAAAAGTAACGGTGGATTATATTAAATCTGTGCATAGACACCTTTATATTTAACCCCTTAAGGACACATGACATGTGTGACATGTCATGATTCCCTTTTATTCTAGAAGTTTGGTCCTTAAAGGGTTAAATGGAGAATGCCATACTTCCATACACAAACAAAACATTAAAGTAACAAAGTGCTTAAGATATTTTATACAATAATCTTAACTGTAACAACATTATTCATCATAATAATTCATTGGTACACAATGGAAGCAATATGTAAATATTTGAATGTTTTACAAAGTGATGACTGCCCCATTATTACTAATTATAAACAGAATACAATAATCTTTTTGGTATGGTAAAACGGTGCTTATTATAGCATACGTTCTAGGTTAAGATAATGCAGCTTTATAAAAAAGATTCTAGAACCTAACTGACTAAGAAATATGTACTTGAAAAATATCCTGATTAGTATAAGTCCCATGGTTAATAATGCAGACATATGAACGTGAAACAAAACATTGTATGTGTCCATTGCAAGAAGTATATAAAGCAATGCACTAGTCAAGTGTTGTCAGAGAAGATAATAAGATGATCAACCAAGAAAGTTAGTGACAGCTAGAAGGATCAGTAGAAAGGAGTACTTGCCAAGTCTGGTTAGTATAAGCTGGGAAGTCAGTTAGTGAAGCAGCAGAAGTAATATCAGTGATATTCATTCCAATTGGTCATGCTGCTACCATCTTCTGATAATGCTGGACCTATTCCACACATAGGTCATGAGCAATCTGAAGTGAAAAAGTGCAAAGACAAATGCAGATAGTGCCATAGGGTTTAATAAAGTGAAATTAGAAAACAGTTGAATGCTCATAAAAAGTAAATGGCTGATCTAGCTCACCGCAAAGTCAATAGCTTGGTGATTTAGTCGATTTGTATTGGTTTTGCTAAATCTTTGGAAAACCATCTCTGCATCACATCAGTGAAGTCAGATTATTAACAGCTCAATGACGTCTGATACTTTATAGATGGATGTATAAGCTTGTAATAATGCTCAGTAAATGAACCCTGGATACTCACAACTGAGTATATCTTACTGTTAAAAAACAATGGTTGTCATCAGCAAAATATTTGCTAATGAATAAGAATGGCAAATACTAAGAACTGTGGGAGATCAACAAATTAGCTACCTTTTCTTCAATAAAACAAATATACTACATAAGAGTTGAAAGTTGTCCATACTAGCATTCTACGTAATACGTATTTTTATGTTAGATCATCAAATCATTTAAATGCAGACACTAGGCTAACACTAGGCTGTAGTGTTGGGCCACTGGAATAGAAGCAGATGAGCAAAAACCATGGTTTTGTCTGACATTGTGATAAGCTAGATCATCATTTTACTTGTGTGAGTGGACCATTTATCTTTAATAAACCTTGTTGCTCTATCTGCTTTGTCAGTTGCACGTGTTCATTTCAAATCATGAATAATCTAGTGTACCTTATTTTGAGAGTTTGTGCTCTTTAATTCACAGATACGTCACCCTCAGTTTGTGAAGAAAACTTTATGATTATACTTATGTCAACTTCATGATTCTTTTTTTCAGACTTGTCTAGACTGATCTTGAAGAACTTACCTGTGTTAAAAAATAGCCCTTAATAATAGTAATAATTTCCCCTATTATTTCTTACATTAGGCACTTATTCCTTCAAAATGGCATGGGTTTCAGTGTAATCTATTAAAGAAATGCACAGTAACTAGAGACAGTATATTTCCCTACAGCTAGGGGTTTGCTAGGAACCATAAGTACCTGGGATTTGAGCTCAATGGAAAACACGCACTCCTACTTGACTTTACCCTGAAGTATCTACAGTTTGATATTCCAAGAGTTGCTCGCAATCATCTTAAAATATATCTGGAACTTGGGATTTTTCTGCATGCTTTTTCAAAGATCCACTGTGGACTGGACAAAGAGACATGCAAAGAACCTCTTATGCACCAACACATCGACACATTCAAGAACTTATAGAAAAAAATAAGTTTAGGTCTGCAGATAGAAACAGACACTAATACAAAGTCAAAGACAGAAATAAAGAGACACACAGACAGGCATGAGCACACATGCACAAACATACACATTCATGCACAGAGGCACAAAAATAGACACAAATAATGACAAAACTACAAACGCATTACTGCATGGGAAAACATACAAAGACACAATCAAGCAAAGAACGATACACACATGCACATACACAAACATCCTTGCAAACATGCAACCATAAATGTCCTAGCACATTCATTCAACTTACCCAGAAAAACATTCACAAAGAGACATGCATACAAATGCACTCATTCACAAAGACATAAGAAGTACAGACACATTCCTGCACATATAATCCTATGCAGGCATATAAAGAAGGCTTATTGAAAAAAGGCACATTTAAACTTTCATGCACAGACAGAACAATACACAGAAATGCTCATGTACAGGCACACTTTTGCACAGATGTGCACACAGGCATACTCATGTGGATAAAAAGACAATCATACAAAGAAAATACATAGACATATTGTGACGGAGTACCATGCCCACATGGACCCACCCACTTGTCCAGTCACAGTGGACCCCCAGGACTGTAGGGGCTGGCTGAGGACAAGTGCTGTTGCGGGCATTTCCCAAACAGACTATGTGTCAACTCCAGACAGCAGCGAATATGTCATGGAAGCTCCCATGCTACAGAATGCTGGAGAGGCATAACAGCTAGCCTCCTGCCCACAGACTATGGGCCTGGTCACAGACAACCGCAATGCCGATCGATTGTCCCGGCAAGGAGATGTATAACCCCACTGCTACAGTCGTCCACGGGGTTACCCGTTAGAGCAACCCCTGGCCACCCTCTACAAAAAGGGGGGAGATGAGTCACGGGAGATGGGACTCCTCGTACGTGTTCCCTTAATTATACTTTGTATCGTCTAATGTTTCCCTGCATTCAAATGGAATTGTTCCCTTCTGTTCAGTTACTGAACAGACTCTGTGTGATCCCCCTTGTTAACACCCCATAATCACTGACCACCCCTGTTGTAAACCACAATACAAGCATTCCCTGGATGGCGTGATTTGTTTGGCGCAAGCCACAAGCTTGTGGCACAATGTTTGTGACTGTTTTCCATGTACCTAGGTATCTATATCTAACAGGCATCTGTGTATTGTATACCTGTATTATACAGCATTCAGTGTGTGTGCCTGTATTCTACATAGAGCAGTGTGTGTGTCCGGTATTTGCGGCTGTGGGTCAACAAAGGTGGGGCAGCTGCTCTATAGACTGCAAAGTATAGTTAGGTGTGAAATGTATTCTGTGTGTTAATCACGTTAAATGCTGCACTGTGAGTGACCACCTCCTGTGGAAGCCATCAAGTCTATCTACTACAGCAAAGGGGTGTGTTGATGTAACCAGAGATTGCACTGAAGGGACAGGGGGTCCAACCAAGATAAGCTTTTGTTGTCATGGTGTGTTAGCAGAGGAGGAGGTGGTAACTAGTGTAAGGAATCAATTTGTTGCTTTGTAGTTCTTTCTCTGTGACCTGTTCTGCATTCCCATAAATTATTGTGTTTTTCTCTGAAATTAATAGTTCTCTTGTTTTAACCAATACGACTGGTCTTGTCCACTATATTGGGGAATTTTACAAGGTTCCAGAGGGCTAGCATCACTGTATGCTGTAGCTGAATCGAAGACCAGCAGAGGATTAGAGAAGTGGAAAACATTATATGAGGAATATCAGGAACCAGGGATACTGTGCTTCTATATTGATTACACATGAGGACTATACAAAAAAATACATATTTCTTGATTATATATATAAATGGAAGAAAATAAGAATGCAATTGTCCATATGCATTAAAATAAAATCTTAAAATTATGTTCTAGTAGACTACCAAAAAATGTGTTACTTTTAATCCTTTTTTATTCTATCTATCCATCCACGCAAGCATCTTTCCTCAATCTTCAAACTAATGTAATCAGTTGTAGGACCACATTTAAGAGAGCAGCATTTGTCTAGGGTGCTAAGGATACTATGCTTCTACATGATGCATTGCTTACACATTACTATAACCTGACTACTCTAACTTTACAATAAAGAGTTAAGAAGACTTGACTGCAACTGCAGCACCAATGTGTAAAAATGCTATCTGGTGCCACCTGTATTTTCCACAAATGACAAAGTCCACTGGTACAGGCATTCTTGATGTGTGGCTTGTCCCTTCCACAGCAGTACAGGCATATCCCGCTTTACATACACTCACTGTAAGCACACTCGCGAGTACAGACATACATGCGAGTGTACGTAAAGGTGCCTCGCGAGTACAAACATTCCCGCGCCTCTTCTGTCCGCAAGTGAACAGGAAATGGAAGGTATTCTCGCCCGGAGCAGCTCAGTTCAGTGTCATTGGGGCAAGAACTTTTCACACCTTCTGCCATGGCACAAGTTAATCATCTCAAAGTTATAATGCCTACTCCTAGCTGAACATATATATATATTCTTTCTTTTTTCTGCCCCTATATTGTCCATATTCTGCAATCGGCTGCCATCCAGTGAAAGGGTTTACCCTGCCATTTTCCATAACTATGACTTTGCAGCTTAGCTGCATTAGCCACAATTCTGAGGATTCAAAGTTAAACCATAAATGCTTAAAGTGATGAAGAGGTGTTTCTAAACAAAGTGTGCAACTAAACTGCTAACAAATATAAATTGGCACTGTATTGGCAGAAAATGGCCCAGTGGGCAGGTTTATTTTACTTTTTCTCCCAGTTTAAGGTTGTCAGATGAGTAAAACATTAAAGATAAATGGTACAATCTGGAATGAGAATTTTTTTTTTTTTTTACTGTTTGTTTTAACTGAATAAAAGCCCACTGGAAATCACTAAATAAATCACTGGAAATAAAATCACTGGAAATCTGCAGTTGCAGTATCAGTTATGCCTGTAAATTACTATTGCAATGCAGTACATGCATTGGGAAGTGAAAAAAGGTATTTCTTCACTTTAAGTACATTTTCGTTTAACATGCAAGCTCTGCTCCCATTGTGTACTTAAAAGTGGGGTATGCCTGTAGAATTATAGTTTATAGAATAACATTATTTGAAAAAGTAGAGCCATTCCATCAAACAAAACCAGCTACTCTGTTTCTACTGGCAAATTCTGCCATTATAGGTAGAGGTAGAGATGGTAGAGATTGGCTATAGCAAGAGATATATTAACTAATTAAAGAAATAGAAGGTCCTTATCTGTCATGGACTTCTGATCCATGTTTTCAACTGCAGCTTCTATCCATACCCTTTTACTGGTGTCCTTACACTGTAAAATGTAGGCTAATGATCAGTTTATAATCTTGTCTCGGTTATTTGCAGCGATGTGGAGAAAAATTCCCAGTTATATCCTACACAGCCTATATCCAAGCAACTCATAAGGCCCAACCTATAATTATGATGGGCAAAAAAACTGAGTGAGCCTGGATATGTAAAAATTATGGCAAATGTAGCAGGTCAGAGGAAGGGCCATGAGAAAATGAGAATAAATGAGAATAAGGCTGCTGAGTTTTCCTCAAAACTTGCTTAGTCTGAGAGTTAAATTTGTGGGTGTAGCTGGATCTCCACAGCTTATTAGCCCAAAGAGAAACTTAATCCAAACTCTAGTGAAAATGTGAACAAAGGCTTTTCAGCATGACTTAAAGAAAATGGCCTGCTCCCATGAGAGAAAGGGCAATATTTGTGCAGGGTTCTGGAGAAAACAGAGTAGATTACAGAGAAGCTTTCATTGCATGTCCTATTGGAATACTATGTTTAGGGCTTAAATGTTACACTTTCCATTGACATTTAACCCTAGTGAGTAGAAACTCCCCCCTGGTGAGTGTGTCATGGGCCCTTGCAGTGCCAAGTAACTTTTAAAGGGACACTGTAGGCACTTTAACTGCTTCTCCTTATTGACATGGTTATAGTGTCTGGAGTTCCTGCTAAATGCTAAACCAGAGTCACAGAGTTACACTATAGGTACTTTAAACGCTTCTCCTCATAAATGTTTTAATGCTAAAACAGAGTCCTCAGCAGCTCATCCTTTCTGTGCTGCTTGGGCTAATGAGACAGCATTAGCCTGAGAATCAGTGAGTGTCTGTGATTGGCCAAGAGTGCCAGCTGACTGCTTTTAGCCAATCAGAGCACCCATTAATGTTATTAACTAATATGACTATGATGTTAGTAATCTCTGCCTTAGCTATACCTCCAGTAGGGGCCGAGCTGTGGGTGGACTCTTAATTAGTGTTAAACTGCTTGACATTGCTATTACTGAGTAAAGGGACAGCGCCAGGAGACTTCAAGCACTATACCCAATCCAATAAGATGAACTGGTTATAGTGACAACCGTGTCTATTTTGGGTCTGATTAGTGCTTCAGATTTTACTCATATATTCAATGTGCTGAAATAAAAACTGTATGATGCCTGCATACATATTCATAAAGTTTAAAACCATACACCTTCTGGGACATTATGGCTATGTCGTAACAGCAAGGCTGTGGACAAAATAGATTACATTCAGATTTTTTATAAAATATATGAAATACATACTACATGTTTAGCAGTTAATAAAACTGATTGAAATAAGCTTCCATTAATTTACCAACCATAGATTGAAGTATGGTACCCAATGTTCCCATATGCATTAAAACAGCAATAAACATAGATGAAACATATACACATACCTGGAACTGTTTAACTTTGCTAAGTAACTCTTCTAGTTTTTGGCATTGTTCAACAAGCTGGTTTGATAATGTCTTCCAGCGTGTCTGGGCAAATTCGATTTCAGAACAGTATTTTTGCTTAACATTGACAGGTGCTTTACTGGATAACTCCTCTGCAGTTTTACTGAGATAATTAATGTCAGCCTGATGGTCCTGCAGGGAACTTTGTAAGGCCTGAAAGAGAATAAAAATAATAATGGTTAAATACATACATTTTACATTAATTATATACAATTTTATATTCATTACTCATTTTGAATTTTATTCTTAATTTTTCAATCTTAATATTTTTTCTGTAAGAATCTCTTGTTAAAGGACTCGTCTATAACATTTAACTATTTTTCATGTATATATATATATTTGTATATGAATATTTATCCCTTCTCAGTAAAGGAGTGGGTATTTAGATTTCTATTATATCCCCCCGTCTCAGTTTGGAACGCATACCATCCATGTGTCTCATTTTTAGTGCCAGTTAGGTCCATACAGTGTCAGCATCCATAAACCTTGGGTGGTGATGAATATGATGTTGTGGCCAGAGGGAATGGATCTATGTTCCACAGTGAAACACACATCAAGATACTGTCTTGAGTTACGCAATTAATAAAGAAAAAGACAGTGAATGCTAAAGGTAAAACTTTATGAGGATATCATATGTAAGGGGCATCTTCTACTTAGCTTACATACCCCTGGAAAATCTATTACTTGGACAAAATGAATTGAGACTTTTTTACTGTTATTTATTAATGTTTATTTTCTATGTATTTTTGCTTGCTTCACTATATTTTGCCTGTGTTGTGCTGCACTCTACTTTGCTTTCTTGGTGATTTAGCTCAGAGATTTCATCACTGGGAGTGGTTATACGCCTGTTTTATCTTGAAGTTTGTAAGTACATTTGCTTTATTACATTTTATAGTGATATACAATATTGTACTACTTTGTCTCATTATCTCTCCACATTTTATAAGGGAGACAAGTCGGAATATTTTATTTCCATCGTGAGTGCATTATATACTTTATTTTCATAGGTGTTCTTTGTACAATATTACCCTATGTGAGTTTTTTTTTCTTGTTTCTAGTTAAACTCATCTACATCATTGAAGCCCCCCATTCAACACAAGATGGTAGGGAGATCTAGAGATCTCCCTCTATGGCGCTGTGCTGCTTAGTTTGTATGCTGCCCTCTGGCTGAGAACAGCTCTTTGAAAGTCAGGGACCAGAAGGAGTCTGTGGGGTCTACTAGAGGGCAGATTCCACTGGACCACCAGGGAATCTGTCATTGTGTGTCTCTGTACATCAGTGTGTTTGCTGGTATATGTGCATGCATATATGCGTGCCCGTGTCAGTATGTGAATGTGTGTGAAATTATTTGTGTCTGTCTGTCCAAAGTGGTTCCTTGATCCTGTTAGGGACTGAAACGTTGATCTGATTTTATTGGACACTATGATTATTCAATAATAAAACACCAGTTTCTTGATAAATACCCATGAGGGTTGAAACGTTGATTAATTTTTTGAGTTTGTGAATACACATTTATTTTCTGGAAATTATTTACTTTATATTGTTTGTGCTGGGAAGCATCCTGGTTAGTTCTGTGGAATATATAACATTTTTGGGGGGTTAGTGCCAGTATTTTTGCATATATAATAAAAATTACTCTATTTAATAAAGTCTGTTATATTCCTAACTGTTATTGTCTTTTTTGAATTGATGACACATTGTTCATCATTCAGATTTTAATTTGGATGACCACTCATGGGAAAGGTAATAAAGATACTTATTTCTCTCCATTAGTATACCATGTGTCCAACTGCGGCAAAAATAACTTTTTCCAGAGTTATGAGCATTGTCAATGAGGTCATTGAATATCTCTTTTAACCCCTTAAGACCGCAGCCAAATGTACAAGTTGTGAACAGAACAAAACGTAAACAAAACCTGGCATTTGCGCTATATGTATGTCCAACCGTAATTCACCTCTTTCATATTAAATGCATCCCCCCTTATTATATATCATTTTATTCAGGGGAAACAGGGCTTTCATTTAACATCAAATATTTAGGTATGGAACATAATTTAATATAAAAAAATATAAAAAAATGGGAGAAAAAAATAATTTTTTAAGTTTTTTTAGTTCTATGTGACATTTTAACTGTGGATGTCAAAATACTGTTTGCTTTTACTGCAATACAATACACATATTTGTATTCAGCGATGTCTCACGTGTAAAACAGTACCCCCTATGTACAGGTTTTATGGTGTTTTGGGAAGTTACAGGGTCAAATATAGCGTGGTACATTTGAAATTGAAATTCGCCAGATTGGTTACGTTGCCTTTGAGACTGTATAGTAGCCCAGGAATTAAATTGACACCCATAATGGCATACCATTTTCAATAGTAGACAACCCAAGGTATTGCAAATGGGGTATGTCCAGTCTTTTTTAGTAGCCATTTGGTCACAAACACTGGCCAAAGTTAGCGTTAGTATTTGTTTGTGTGTGAAAAATGCAAAAAACACCAATTTTGGCCAGTGTTTGTGACTAAGTGGCTACTAAAAAAGTTTGGACATACCCCATTTGCAATACCTTGGGTTGTCTACTATTGCAAATGGTATGCCATCATAGGGGTAATTTTCATTCTTGGGCTACCATAGGGTCACAAAGGCAACGTAAGCAATCTGGCGAATTTTAATGTGAAAAAAATGAAACACAAGCCTTATATTTGACGCTGTAACTTTTGAAAACACCATAAAACCTGTACATGTGGGGTACTGTTGTACTCGGGAGACTTCGCTCAACACAAATATTTGTATTTCAAAACAGTAAAAAGTATTGCAGCAATAATAGCGTCCGTGTAAGTGCTGTTTGTGCGTGAAAAATGCAGAAAACGTCAATTTACTGGTGATATCATTGTTGTAATACATTTTACTGTTTTGAAACACTAATATCTGTGTTCAGCGAAGTCTCCCGAGTAAAACAGTACCCCCCATGTACAGGTTTTATGGTGTCTTGGAAAGTTATAGGGTTAAATATAGTGCTAGCAAATTAAATTCCCTATACTTTCGGCATGGGTTGTCAGGCAGGTCCCGCTAATTGTAATTAATTAGGATACCTAATTATGTAAAATTATTACATAAATATATGTGTAGAATTAATATATGTATATATACATATGTGTATATATACGTATACATATATATAAATATTTTTATTTATATATAGGTATATATATAGTGATATATACGTATATATTTATGTATATAGATATATATATTATTTTGTTCTACGTGTATTTTGATATAAATATATATATATATTAATATCACAATACAGTTAGAACGAAATAACACACATCTATATATTTTTTAATTATTTATTTTTAAATATTTTTTTTATTTGATTTTTTTTACGTATTTACATATTTTTTATATTATATATAAATATATATAACAATAATTATATATATATATATATATATATATATATATATATATTTAATCAGTATCAGTCTACGTGTAATTTGATATTAATATATATATATATATATATATATTAATATTTAAATACACTTCATGTATGTGTAAATGTGTGTGTGTGTGTATGTGTGTATATATACTTAGATCATATATATATAATATATATGATCTAAGTATATTTTATTTGTAACTGTAATTTTTTTATTTATTTTTTTAAATAATATTTTATTTTTTTCACAGGAGAGGGGCAGTGTCAGCCAGTGATTTCACATCACTGGCTGACACACAGGATCAGTGATCACAGTGACTGCCTGTCACTGTGATCACCTCCTGCAGATTGGGTAATTGACCACAGGGGGGAGTATATTTTACCTTAAACCTTTCATTATATATTTATAAGGACTTTGATCACATTCTAGGTCAAATTCTAGATCACACTATAGGTCAAATTTATGCAGTTTTACAGATAATTCCAAAGGGGTTTACAAACATTTGTTGTTATCTTTGTAGATAGATAGATAGATAGATAGACAGACAGCTAGAAAAAGACTACAAAATTGCAAGCTGAAGCCACTCAAGCAATAAATGGCACATCATTTATTATTGTGATTATATAGATACATCAGAAAAGTGCTGTGCTATGGATGCAATGGATGCTCAACAACAAGGCAAGCATTAAATCACATAATACTATATATTGATTCTTTTTTTTTTTTTATCCACTGATTTACAGTTCATTGAAAAACATTTCTTGTGGGAGACAAACAATGATTTTAAGAAATCAGCCTGTGGCAGACAAAGCGAGCAAATAAAGCATCTAAAAGACTGTCCGATTGTGAGAAAAAAGATTTTCTAGTCTAATTAAATTAAAGATGGAAATCTTTGGCCTCATTT
Organism: Pelobates fuscus; assembly: GCF_036172605.1. Taxonomy (NCBI): domain Eukaryota; kingdom Metazoa; phylum Chordata; class Amphibia; order Anura; family Pelobatidae; genus Pelobates; species Pelobates fuscus. The sequence continues at coordinate 298,960,489 of NC_086317.1, read as the reverse complement.
CAGAGGGTCATTTCTGGAGAAAACCAGGCATCACTAATCACCTGCACAATGTGAAGCAGGGTGGTGGTGGTAGCATGTTTAAAGGAAAGGTGAAAGCAGAAAAAGCAGAGACCTAATTTGGAGATCCACCGACGATCCCCATCCAACCTAAGGATCTGCTGAGACTAATAGCAGAAATTATGCAAATCCAGGTGTGCAAAGCTTGATATGCATCATACCCCAAAAATGTGAGGCAGTAATCACTGCCAAAGGTGATTCAGCTAAATAATGAGTTAGTGATCTGAATGCTTATGTCAATGTGATTGTTCAGTTTTTTTTTCTGTTTAATAATCTTGCAATAATGTCAAAATGTGTTTTTTGCTTTGTCATTAAAAGGTATTAAGTGTAAAAAAATATTTAAATAACTGTATCATAAGGCTGCAACATAAATAAATGAAAGTGGTCTGAATACTTTCTGAATGCACTGTATATTTGTATAAATCTGACAATGATTATTTCCCTTTATATTATTATTATTATATTATTATTATTATTATTATATTATTTATATTATAAGCCCTGGGATAGGCAGGCACTTCAGATGTTGTGGACTACATCTCTCCTGATGCTTTGCCAGTATTATGGCTGCAATAACTAACTGGGAGATGTAGTCCTCAACACCTGGAATGCCAAATGTTGAATTCCCTTGTAGTCTATTAATACGCATAGAAAACAACTAAACATTTTTTCCACAAAATGTAAATTCTGATGTCAACATTTCCTGCAGTTGAAAGGATACAAACAATATTGTCATGGTACAAAACATGGATTTTGTTGCAAGTGAGGGCCTTTCTATCATATTTAATAGAATTTTCAATGGGCTCTAAGCAGTATATGTCCCAAACTTGTTACCAGTAATTTGCTTTTTTATATGTATTCTTTCACTGATTGGCTTTATGATAGGATGTACGATAGACTCAAGGACTAGAGTGTTGAAAAAGACCTGTATGTAACATAGTACAGAGCTGCAACCACAATTGCAGGGATTTATTTTTAGAAGATATAGATGTAGACATCTAAAACATTCAGTGATCAACCATGTACCTTGTTCATGGTTGTGTATGGTGCAATGGTGACCGTCTGCTTAGCAGATTCTCCACACACAAGATATTATTGTCTTAAACTGAAATTCATAACTATCTGTGTTGTATTTGTAAATTAATTGATAAAAAAAAATCCACCTGTTTTTATCAGAACTTAGATGATACCTCACATTGCTGTTAGGCATACCATCCATTTGATAAATTAGAGGAGATCTGTAAAATTAGAGGAGATATCAAACTGCCCAAAACCTGCTACATTAAATGAGTTTCAATTAACTGTATCACATTTATTATTATTTAGTATTGTCTGTGTATGGATATTGGCAAATCCAACTTTATTTTTAGGTCCAGAAGAAATTTAAAATAGGAGCAGCATAGACATGAATATAATTGGCTGATATTGTTATGTCATGTATAAACCAGAGTATCGCCAGCATTCCTGCTCAGGTGACTGGCAGGTTTCAAAAACAATGTGTTCTGATTCACTGGTTCTCTCTGCTGTGTGCCAGACTGCAGCCCCCATGCCTTAAATAAAGATTTTCCTATTGTCCTCCTCTTAATCGTGCCCTCTTAGCTACTAACATAAGCTATGATGAACTGGCCCATGCCATGAGGCTATATTGGAGCACAGGTCAACTTACGAGGCAGTTTGAAATCCCTGGATTTATTATTTTTAATATAATTTATATAGTGCTAACATATTCCCCAGCACTTTACAATTCTAGAGTTCGGATAATTGACATTGACATTAGGGACAATAAGTAATTGACATACAAAATATTAGCAGAGACAAAAGATGAAGAAGGCCCTGCTTAAATTAAACCTTTGCTATCAATAACCCAATCTAAATTACAGGCATCAATTAAATTCAATAAATAAGGTAAAGGTTTGGGGTAAAGGTACAGGGATATTGAAATATACATCTAATAACTCATAAGTCAATACTCATTAAATTTGCACATATGGACCAGATATCCCTAAAGCTTTGAATGCTGTTTAAGTTAACTGGAGGTTGTAGAAAACGGATCCTCAGGAAAATAGAAAATGTAAGGAATCATCACTGTTTCCATATTGAGAAGCAGGATGTGCACAACCTTTTAATTCATCCACAGCACTGGAGAATTGCTAAATAGCTGCATTTATTACATTGCTCACACTGTTTGACACATTACATACCTTTAGCTCCCTGAGTCTTTGTTCCATGATTTCACATTCGGTAACAGTAACCTGAGGTATAGCAAGTTTGGTTTCAGACTGCTGGATCCACAGAAGGATAGTGCTCATTTTCTCCTTGTACTGTGTAGGAGGTAAACTGTCTAGAACTGAACAGAACAAGAAAGTATTTTACTATATCTGAATTACGCACTTCTCAACTATATATTATGTACTGACAGTATTAAAGCAACAAATCCTGCATTTTCAGAAAATGACATGATTAAAAGTTGTTTTCATGAATTTCTTTCATGAAATGTCTTTCGAAGTCTTTCTGTGACAACATAATCTGTCAGTTTTACATATAAAATAATAATAATAATAACAACAATTATATATAGTCATTTTAATGGTGGCATTTGAAATAGTTACTGTTTCATGTCTTAACTCTTTTAAATCTCAGATTTAACTAGTTGGAGATATGTCATCAGTGACCCAATCATGCGCTGAGGTATCTTTCATATTGGCAGCACTGGGTCGAAGTGAGAGCCTGTCACATCATTCCACCTACAGACTCTGATCAGCATGTGAGAAGAAAAGAGGAGGGGGTGCAAACTGGGGGAGCCAGCCTCTGACTCCCAACAACCTCAGCTAGAAGATGCCACTTAACATCACAGAAGCCACCCTCCTACACCCGAGAGACAGGAAACAAGAGGGTGGTGAAAATGTGACAGTTTTGACCAACATGTGTGTCTGTATGTGTATCATTGTGTGTATCTTGTGTCTGCATATGTGTCAGTGTGTGTATCTGTACTGCATATATGTCAGTTTCAGCGGCGGACAGAGTACTCAGGCATATCGGTCATGGACCGAGGGTCCGAGGCTCTAGGAGGCCCGCCCACCGTGCATGAAAGCAACAGCTGGGCTGGGGAGTTAAACATATCCCCAGCCAGCCTGCAGTCAGTCAGGGGCACGCCCCGGTTACCAAATACATTTTCCATATGTTCGACCAGGCACAGTGAGAGACAGCTAATTGGGGCCCTCACAAAGACCCACTAGGCTGTCTCTCACTGTGCCTGACTGATGAGCAGAGCAGGAGAGCTGTCTGTAACACAGATAAGGCAGCTCCGTTCGGCTCCTTATAGAGGAAATTACATCATGTGTCAAAAGGTCAGGGAGCCGTGCGGAGCTGCCTGATCTGTGTTAGAGGCAGCACTTCAGGGAGAGACAGGATGCTCCAGTGCTGGCTGGGAGAAGGATTTCCTCCCTTTGGCCAAAGGTAAGGCTTAGGGAGGGGGGAATCAATAGTTTTATTTTTTAATAAAAAATGTATATAATGCCCCCCCCCCAGCCTCTCCAACATGTATAGCACCTCTATCCACTGCAGCCCTTTTGCCCCTCTTCCCCCAGCAGCCCCTTTTCCTTTTACTCACTACAACCCCTACACCCACCACAGCCCCTACCCCTACAGCCCCTCTACCTTCTACCTACTACAGCCCTTACCCCTGCAGCCTCTCTACCTTCTACCTACTACAACCCCTATACCCACCACAGCCCCTACCCCTACATCCCCTCTACCCTCTGCCTTCGGCTCTACCCTCTGCTGCCCCCTTACTCCATGCTTCCCTTCTGCCCCTCTACCTTCTGCTGCCCCCTACTCCCTACTGCCCCTCTACCACCTGCTACTCCTCAACCCCCTACAGCCCCTCTACCTTCTTCCCACTACAACCCCTATACTCACCACAGCCCCTACCCCTACAGCCCCTATACCCTCCACTCCCTCTTTGCCCCCTACTCCCTGCTGCCCCTCTAGCTCCTGCTACTCATCTACCCCCAGCAGCCCCTCTACCCTCTGCTGCCCCTCTACTTCATGTTGGCCCCCTTTGCCCCCTACTCCCTGCTGCCCCTCTAGCCCCAGCAGACCCCCTGCTGTCCCCTACCCCTGCTGCCCTCTACTCCCTTCTACCCCGATACTCCCTGCTGCCCCTCTTTCCCCTGCTTCTCCTGTACCCCCAGCAGCCCCTCTACCTTCTACCCACTACAGCCCCTATACCCACTACACCCACCACATCCCTATATCCACTAGAGCCCCTCTTACCCCTACAGCCCCATACCCAACTCAGTTTAAATACCTCATGAAGCCCCTAAACCCACTACAGTCCCTACAACCCCTGCAGTCGCTATGACCACTACAGTTTTTATTACCCCCTGCAGACCCTTTACCCACTACAGCCTCTTTACCGCATGCACAAACTACAGCCCATATATTCCTTACAGCCCTTATATCCCACTACACCTCTTATAGCCCCTATACCCACTACAGTATCCATATACCATGTACCCACCACAGCCCTTATACCCCATAAAACCGCTAGAACCCCTGCACCCACTACAGCTGATATACCAACTACAGCCCCTATACTCGCTGCAACCACCTCAGACTTCTACAGCCCCTAAACACCTGCATCCACTAAAACCATATTTCCATGAAAGCTCCTATGCCTACTACTGCCCTTTTTCCCTGCACCCACTACTGCCTTTATTGCTGTCTGCATGTACTACAGCCCCTATCCCCCTGAAACAACCACAGTCCATATGCCTCCCCTGCAACCATCAAAGCCCCTATCACTCCCCTGCACCCACTGTAGCTTCTGTTGCCCCTGTCCCCTCTATAGTCCCTATTTCCCCTTACCCCCACTATAGCCCCTATTACTCACTGCCCCCACTATAGCCTCTATACCCAATACAGCCTTTGCCCAACACTACAGTCCCTATAACCACTACAGCTCTATGCCCCAGAAGCCACTTAAGCCTTTATTCTTCTTCCCCCATGGCAGTCCCCATGTCCCCTGAACTCACTACAGCACCCCCACCCCCCTGTTTTTATCTACTTAAAGGGAAACTCCAGTGCCAGGAAAGCAATCCTTTTTCCTGGCACTGCAGGTCCCCTCTCCCTCCCACCTCCCAATCCCCGGTTGCTGATGGGGTGAAAACCCCTTCAGTCACTTACCAGAGGCAGCGACATGTCACACGTCGCTGCTTCTTCCTCCACCTCTGCATTACGTCAGTCGGTGGGCGAGACTGATCCCGCCTACCGTCCGGGGAGACATAATGTGCATGCGCGGCAATGCCGCGTATGAGCATTAGAGCTCCCCATAGGAAAGCATTGAAAATGCTTTTTAATGCTTTCCTATGGGGAATCGAGCGACGCTGGAGGTCCTCACACAGCGTGAGGACGTCCAGCGACACTCTAGCACAGGTTTTCTGTGCTATGATGCAGGAAGTGCCCTCTAGTGGCTGTCTAGTGGCTGGAGTTAACCCTGCAATGTAATTATTGCAGTTTATAAGAAACTGCAATAATTACACTTGCAGGGTTAAGAGTAGTGGGAGTTGGCACCCAGACCACTCCAATGGGCAGAAGTGGTCTGGGTGCCTGGAGTGTCCCTTTAAAGGGAAACTATTTTGAATCCTAATATCCTAACACGACTTACAGTAAGTATACAAAGAAACATACATTCACTTTACATGCATCAAATATATTTTGAATCCTAATATCCTAACACGTCACACAAAGACATACATATATTCACTTACAGTAAATATACACAGAAACATACATTAATTTTACATGCAAATACAAGGTTCATCAACAACAACAATATATATATATATATATATATATATATATATATATATATATATATATATATATATATATATATATATATATATATGTCTGCAGGGGGCCCAGGTCCTAATTTTTCCTGAGGGCCCAGGACTCTATCAGTCCGCCCCTTGTCAGTTTCTATATCTATGCATCTACATGTGTGTCAGTGGTTTTATCAGTCTGTATATGTATCTACATGTGTGCCAGTGTGTGCATTTGTGTCTGTGTATATTTGCATGTATGTCAGTGTGCGTATCTATGTGTCTACATGTGTGTCAGTGTATGTATCTGTGTATGTGTATCCATCTGTTTGTTTGTTTGTTTATTTTTTGCATTGCATTGTTGCTGTCAGTTTGGTCTGAAATGTCTTGTCTACTGGATGCAACTAGGATCATGATGATATAATTTCCTAGTTTAAAAAATAAACTAAAATTAAAGATTTATGTAATCATTGTTATACATTATAGCAGCAAATTTCCCCACAGCTATCTCTTGCTAAGCTTCAAGGAAAAATACAATAATATAAGCTAACAGCGTACTAAAAACAGGCATCCCCAGCACATTGCGCTCTTTTAAAAATTCAGCAGTTTACATGTTTTTAAACAAGTCATAGTCATCATGTCCTTTAATGCAATGTTCCAAATGCTTTTCTGAATATAACATGTTTATATCTCTATTAGTTTTGAATCACATCAGAGTTTACCCCATTCATATATTCACTGGCCTGAATAATTCATATAAACCAGGGAGAGAACAGTGATAGGCTGGAAAGGTGTGTTGCCATAGTAGCAGAAACATGTTCTTAAAGCTTTCTGTCTTGTACTTGTGCTTTTCGAGATACAGAAGAATGCATAAAATGATAAAATTCTGCTTGGTTTTCTCTCTCAGACATGGTAGATCACTCTGTTAATGTTTTGTAAAAGAGGAACTCTTCAAATAATGTCATCCAAAACTATCACTCCCCACTTTAGCTATGCAACAGATTAAATTTTAATATAATTAGAAGTTTTAAGCATTATTTTCCATTTTATTTTTTAAATGTCTGGCACTACTATTGCATAGTATAACAAAAAAAATTATAATATTCAAGCCAACAGAAAATGTGCAGAATAAAAAATAAATACAAATAAAAACATAATCCAGTATATCAGTTTACAGTTGGAAAAGTAAATGTTGTAGCTTAAAGACTCCCACCTTGTCTTTGTACCACAATAATATCTCTCTGCTCTGGAACATATTTTATTTTGCATGCTATGGAGTATATTTAGTTTAAGTCAATGTAAGTGCCACTCATCTCCTTTCATTAGTTATTAAAAATAAAAGCTGGCTACCTGAGAACAGGTAACTATATCATCACCTTATCACACTCCCTCCTCCTACTGTTCCACTCTCACCCCACCCCCCTCCCCCCCCCACCCAGTTTCATTCACCCCCTTAAATTGTCACAATCACCCTGCAGGTACCAAATGCATCTTTATTATAAGCATTAGATTGGACTAGAGATCATAATAACTAATAATCTCAGAAGAGATACAGCAGCTGGAGAGAGGAGACTGTCTCAATTCAGGATTACTGATGGCTCTAGAATTTTGATTTTATTTTATTTTTGTCATTTTAAAAGGAATTTTAATTGCATAAAGAACAAGCTAAGGTTAAACATAATTATTTTTACCTTCTTTTAAGGCAATATCTTAGAGTTACAATAGATCTGCACAGGATTGGGCTTCATTTCTGAAGATAAATATGTGAATTGAATTTTCCATCTTGTATAAACAGTTGAAAGGGAAAGATTATAAAATATATCGTTTCATTTATTTTCAAGGTTATACCATTGAGCGAGGAAACAAAATGTAAACCATAATAATTAGCAATTAAATTATCATGAAAATTTAATATTCATACTAATTAACTTGGACCATCACTCTTAGGAACAATGTTATATTGCAGCTTTTGTGGAGTAACATAGTGAAACAAAGATAATTTGGCAAGGCTTCTGCATATCAGTACTTCTTTTGCTATAAAAGCGTAGTGTATTATTAATAACTCAGTATTCTCTACTTAATCCCTGGTTCATCTGTGAAGCATACTTCAAAAATTATTTTCATTCCAAACTTTAAAAAGTAGGCAATTCTGTACAAAGTCGTTCAGTGTGTGTATTAATTTTTTTTGGGCTAGCCTTTATAGTCCGAGTAAGTTTGGATTGTAGATTAGTAATGATTAAACTTTTTTTATCTTTTCGTCATCATAATTATTATTTGTTGAAGTCAAGAAGAAAACAAATATGCATTTGTGAGATCTAAAAAGCAAAAAAACATTGAAATCAACTCCTTTTTGCAGAGTAATGTTGGCCCAAAGAGGTACATCTGTCTCTTCATGGGCTAGTGGGGTCCCTTCATGAGTAGGCAGGGAGATCTAAGATACCCTCACCACACCACCACACCCTGATGCCGTGGGGAGATAGGGCATAGATAATCTGATCTGCACCACCTTTGGGGATACATGTTACATCTTCTGTACAAACACTTCAGTCCCTACACACACAATTTCTACAGCCCCTAGACACACACTACAACCCTAAACCACACATAGTACACCACAAAAAGACCACATACACTACACCATAAACAGTCCCCTCTACAAACACATATAACATCACGGTCAGCCTACCCACAAATACACAACACCTTTTACGGGATCTGTCCCACTTTAGTCCTCTAGTATCCCACTTACAGAGACATCTATTTCTTTTAGCACATGTTGATATAACAGTCTCAGCAGCATTAGAGTTAAAGTGCCCTTTCATGCATATAACAAGCTATCTCTTTGCTAAGATTTATTATCTGTCACACCTGTACTTGCATCAGGATTTGATGCCAAGTTAGGCATCACTCTATATGTGAACCTGTTTCATCATAGTTCAACAAAGAAAGCTGTAACTCTACTGGTAAGTAGTGATATTGTTAAAGGATAACTAAAAACACCCATGCTACTTCATATCAGTGAAGTGGTCTGTGTGCAGTGCTTCTAATTCTTAACTTTTTCATCAGTGCAGGTTTTTAGAAAATACAATGTTTACATTTCAGGTTTAAGTCCACCTCTAATGGCTGCCATACTGCCATACTAACAGCCACTAAGTCACTTCCATGGCACTGACCGAGCATGGCCATGTGATGCGGATGTCCCACAGGCAAGCATTGATTTCCTATGTGCATCATGTTCCCAATGCTCCTCTATGAAGAACACTGAATTGGACAATTGTGGAGGAGGTCATGAGGCATTTAGGGATGGCGCATCAGTGCTGGAAAAAAAGGTATGTAAAAATCGTATTTATTTTTTTTGCACACGATGGGGAGGAACAAATCCAACTAGGGACATGGACATGGACACGAATGCATCAGGAATGGCAATGTTGTCTTCTCGGCCTCAGCTCTGCCTCGCACTTCTCCATATTTTAAAGGGTGGTTGGAACAATCAGTGACTGTTATGTCACAGTAAACAGTGCCACCCCTGAAATGTCAGTTGTGAACAGTCCCATAATGACTCATCATTTGGGCAATATGGTCCTATATATTATGTTGATGGATATACTTCAGAGTCAAAACGAAAGGTAAGTAGCACAATAAATTATCATGCATACCATCCCAGACTTTTGTTTTTTTGTGTTAAATAAACCAAGTGTTGTTAGTACTTGAAACATCTAAAGAAGTCTAGCACTTAAGGGCTATTCAATGAGTAATGCACCTACAACGACTTTTATTACAAATTTATTAAAAAAAATACAAAGAAAAATATCCAGAAGGCACACATAGCCTTGCAAAAACACCTGGTGCACAGACATCCAAAGAACCACAACCAGTATAGTAAATCACATTAGAAAACAGCAGTCAAGGGTGTAAATATGGTAATCTTACTCACACCAACACATGCCTAATCTTGAGAAAAGCCTGATGGATGCGAAACCTTGTCTGTTGTTGTGTAAATATAAATTCCATATTTTCACCATTATATTGTAATATATTATTGCAAAAATATGGATTTTATGATTAAAAAGTGAAAATTGCCCAAGTTAAATTAACATATAAATGTTCCATAGTATATTGGCTAAGAACATTCCAAAAAACCCAAAGTTCAGCCCCATTAACTACATGTTACACTGGTATTTGGGTACCTTTTCTGCACATCACTGGTAGAGTATCAGACAGGATGCTTTTCTTAAAATTGTAAAAAATATTACTCATTCTCTTTCATGAAGGCATTCCTTTTCAGGAAGGAAGCTATCCCGGTATGACTGCTTATTATAAAAAGCTAAATGTTTATTAAAACTGAAATATGCAATGATTAGCATCTTTCACATCTCATCCAAAGGCACCTAAAATGTGTTGGTTGGTGGATTGCATCCAATAAAAAAATTGCTATTATTAATAAAACAAACTGATATTCAGTTTTATTGTAAAATATAAATACATTGCCACCTATTGCCAAAGTGGAATTCTCAAAAGCAAAATTAAATTTTAGTAATATAAATAATATTTCACATGAAAATTTGCTCACTGAACTTTTACAGGGATATACAGCTGAAGAAAGCAAAATATGCAGTTCGCAAGTAAAACTTTATGCAAAATAGAAATGGAATTTTCCATTCATCTCTACTGCTCACTGAAACTGCTTGCAATAATAAAAGTACAATCCCCAGGCAATGTTTTATAACTGAAATTTGGCATTAACTGTTACTTTGTATTAAACAGCAAGTTTTTTCTACACTGTCTTTGTAGAAACAAATTCTTTTGAACTCGTGCTAACGTACACTAAAATAGTTATTTGCTTGACCTAAATAAAATAAACTATTGTGACCTGGGTTTTGACATCTTGAACTGTGACTGTGACGCATACCACTAATAAACAGAACATGCTAAAAACAATGACACGTTAAAGGGACATTATCAGCACAAAAACAAATTTAGCTTAATTAAGTGTTTTTTTGTGCATAGATCACACACGTGCAGTCAAATTGATCAATTATCTGACATTAGGAGTTAAATCTCTTTGTTAACACATCCTAGTCTCCCTACACACTTCCTTTATTGACCAGTCTGTTTTATTTAGAATGTTGTATTTCCTGCTCTGCTAACAGCCTACCAGGGCAGAAAATACAAACTAACAAGATCTGATTGAAAATTAATCGTTTTCATGCAGGAAATGGCAGTCACATCCAGAGGAGGTGTGGCAAGGGCTGCATAAACAAAACAAAAACGATTAACCCCTTAAGGACCGGACTTTTTTTGCGATGTTGTACATTTGCGACCAGGCATCTTTTTGACACTTTTGTGGTGTTTGTGTTTAGCTGTAATTTTCCGCTCTCTCATTTACTGTTCCCATACAAATTATATATTGTTTTTTTCAGGACAAAAGGGGCTTTCTTTACATACCATTATTTATATAATCTCATGTAATTTAATTTAAAAAAAATGAAAAAATATGATGAAAAATTGAAAAAATACACGTTTTTTTAATTTTATGTGAAAAATCTTTTACTCATCTACAAAAGCGAATGAAAAAAACTGCTAAATAGATTCAAAATGTTGTCCTGAGTTCAAAAATACCCAGTGTTTACATGTTTTTTGCTATTTTTTTGCATGTTATAGGGCTATAAGTACAAGTAGGATATTGCGGTTTCAAAACATACATTTTTAAAATGTATCAATAGTGACATTGTAACACTATTATCTGTCATAAATTGCTAAATAACACCCCACATGTACATATTTTTTTAAAAGTAGACAACCCAGGGTATTCAATATGGGGTATGTCCAGACTTTTTTAGTAGCCACTTAGTCGCAAACACTGGCCAAAGTTAGCGTTCATATTTGTTTGTGTGTGAAAAAAGTAAAAAACTAAATTGAACGCTAATTTTGGCCAGTGTTTGTGACTAAGTGGTTACTAAAAAAGACTGGACATAACCCAAGGTATTGCAAATGGGGTGTCTTCTTTTGCAAATGGTATGCCACCATGGGGGTAATTCTCATTCCTGGGCTACCATACGCTCTCAAAGGCAACGTAACCAACCTGGCCATTTTCAATGTAAAAATATTTGACCCATATATTTGACCCTGTAACTTTCAGAAACGCTATAAAACCTGTACATGGGGGGTCCTGTTCTACTCAGGAGACTTTTCTGAACACAAATATTAGTGTTTCAAAACTGGAAAATGTATCACAACAATTATATCATCAGTAAAAGTGCTGTTTGTGTGTGAAAAATGCAAAAAAAGTCACTTTCACTGACAATATCATCGCTGTGATATGTTTTACTGTTTTGAATCACTAATATTTGTGTTCAGCGAAGTCTCCCGAGTAAAACAGTACCCCCCATGTACAGATTTTAGGGTGTCGTAGAACGTTACAGGGTAAAATACAGTGATAGCAAATTAAATTCTCTGGACTTTCGGCCTGGGTTGGCAGGCAGGTCCCTTAAATTGCAATCAATAAAATAACTTAATTATGTAAAAATATTACATAAATACGCACGTAGAATTTAAATATATATGCATATTTATATATTTGAAGTCTACGTGTATATTTATATAATTATTTATGTAATTTTGTATATGGACATATGAATAGTTCGCATTCTTTTTATTTATTTATATATACATAGATATATATACAATTTCATTCTAAGTGTATTTTGATATAAATATTTATATTAATATCAAAATACAGTTAGAATAAAATTTCGTATAGATATATATATTTTTTTAATTTGTATTATTATTTTTAATTTTTTTAATTTAATTTAAATTATTTATTATTCGTATTTTATAATAATATATATATACAATATATATAGTTATTAAATATATTTTATATATATAAGTGTGTAAATTAATTATAAGTGTATTTTTATATTAATATATGTACATATTAATATAAAAATACACTTAGCATGACATTATATATATGATATATAGACATATATTATATAGGTATAATATATGTCTATATATCATATATATACACATATATAATAATATATATTTTTTTATTAACTTTCACTTTAAATGTTTTTTTTATTTTACAGTTGCAGGGAGACTGCCTGTCAGCACAGACAGTCCCCCTGCAGGCAGAGATTAGGACACCTATTGTGACCATGTGGTCGCCCTGTTGGGCGATCACATGGCCCCAGGGGTCCTAAACCGCCATGGGGAGACTGTCTGGGCTGCAGGCAGTCTCCCCACACCGGGAGCACCGCCGATCGCCGCCGGGGGAACGACGGTGATCGGGTAAGTAAATTTTAAATTTAGGACGGTTCAGGACCGTCGTCGGTCGGCAAGGGAAAAATGACGATGACGGTCCTGAACCGTCTAGCGTCCTCAAGGGGTTAAACTCCTGAATGGTAAATAATCAATCAGAAAGACTACAGGGACATGATATATACACCAAAACTGCTTAATCAAGCTAAAGTTGTTTTGGTGCTTACAGTAGTAATATGTGGGAACACAGGGGGAAGAAAGGATACATTTGACGAGTGCAGAGAAAAAAAAATTTTGGAGACTGAAAACTTTTGGCCAAATATTGATTTGTCAGCATTTCTGTACCAAAAACCCAGTTTGATAACAATATCAGATAAACAGAAAGTGCAAAAAAAGAGAAGGAAAACAGGAGGAACAGTTAAAATACATTTAATACAAAAATATTAATTCATTTTTTTTTTTTACTGCTAATGTTTTGTCATCGCATATTTTGCTTAGTTCGTGATTTGGTTCATTTTGGCTAGGAGCTGGGGAATTCGACCCATCACCAGATCAGACCAATTTCAGGAAATTGAATTTGGACCAAAACAAATCTCCATATCTATGTTATATTAGAGAAACCTTCAAAACTTTGTTAAAAATTTATATTAATTGGAGCATTTTCAAAATAAATAGAGAAATAATAGATCCAAATAGCAGGACTTAGTAGTACAGGAGAAGACTTTCAGAGACATTCACTTCAAGTGACACTCTAAGCACCAAAATCACAACCTCTAAATGCAATTGTTATAGCTATTTCCTGTTCTTTTTGCTTTTTGCTTGGCATTATAAAATGTTGTTTCTACCTTTACCAAAACCACACTTTTAGTGGCTGTATAAAAAAACATTCACTAAAAGCACTTCCTACTTGCAGATCTTACATTTTTGTTCTTCAAATTCAGCATTCCCATGCTCGCCATCATACTTCCAAACGTTCTGAATGCTTCTCATGGAAAATTGAATTCTTTGAGAAGCATCTGATTAAACAGGTTTATCTCTGTGAATGCATTATAGGTTCCTAATTCTTCTCTGTTACTGAGATAATTACTTATGCTGATTTCAGAAGAGGAGGGGTGACAGTTTAGAAGAGTCCATCCTGATGCTGGATTACCATTTAGCCTAACATTTATTAATTCGTGTTTAGTGTTTCACAACACCCAGACTCATAAATAAACATGTGAGTGGTGATGCTAAACAAGGGGTAGGTAACCTTCTGCACTCCAGGTGTTATGGACTACTTCTCCCTAAATGTTTTGCCAGCATTATGGGCGTAAACATATTATGGTAAATGTAGTCCAAATCATCTTATTTCCAAAGTGACCCCTGTGCTAGACTATAGTTCTGCATTGTGGAGAAAACATACATAGTTTGCACTTTCCATTTAAGGGGTAAAAGTAAATAATCTAAACTATTCTTGGTATGTGCAGTTATCATGGAGAACTAATAAAATCAATTGAAAAGATTACTGAATGGAATAGATTACATAAGCCAACTTGTTATTATGTTCCCGTATGTTCTATATGTGTATGCTACTATATTGCCCAGCTGTGTAATTACTTTTGGGTCACAGCTAAATACCATATCTTGGATATTACAATGATACATTATTACAGAAACAACTAAATCATAAAATTGCAATGCACATAAAGCAAAATATAATTTGAATGTTGACATATTAAGTCTACAGCATATACATTTCCCATTTTGTATTATGCTGACACGAGTCAAACCTTGCATTTCTCTGCTCTATTGAACACCTCCTTAGAAGTCATTTATAGTTATCATATGTAAATTTGTATTTGTATTTACTTTGTATCACACAGCCTGGTTACAATGCTGCTACCCATCCCATGTGTTCCCTATTAAGGGTTAATAAGTAAAGGGGTGTATATAAAAAATGCCCCTTTCTGTCTCATTAGAGATATCTTTGCCAGAAGCTCAAGGAAGCAGGCTGAAGGGTCAGTGTTAGGACCCGCTTAGGGGGGGTCTGCCTTGACGTTGGCAGGCGGGCATCCCTCCAATGGCCATTGGAGCAACTAAATGACCTCCATTTGTCTAAATATACATAGGGATTAAGGAAAAAGCGCAAGTAACATTTTCTTTTCTTTGGTTTTTACTATATATTGGGGCTGATGTGTGTTGTAGTCCTTGCTGCTTAAGCGCAGGACTTCTCTTTTTGTATTTGTATTTACTTTGTATCACACAGCCTGGTTACAATGCTGCTACCCATCCCATGTGTTCCCTATTAAGGGTTAATAAGTAAAGGGGTGTATATAAAAAATGCCCCTTTCTGTCTCATTAGAGATATCTTTGCCAGAAGCTCAAGGAAGCAGGCTGAAGGGTCAGTGTTAGGACCCGCTTAGGGGGGGTCTGCCTTGACGTTGGCAGGCGGGCATCCCTCCAATGGCCATTGGAGCAACTAAATGACCTCCATTTGTCTAAATATACATAGGGATTAAGGAAAAAGCGCAAGTAACATTTTCTTTTCTTTGGTTTTTACTATATATTGGGGCTGATGTGTGTTGTAGTCCTTGCTGCTTAAGCGCAGGACTTCTCTTTTTGTATTTGTATTTACTTTGTATCACACAGCCTGGTTACAATGCTGCTACCCATCCCATGTGTTCCCTATTAAGGGTTAATAAGTAAAGGGGTGTATATAAAAAATGCCCCTTTCTGTCTCATTAGAGATATCTTTGCCAGAAGCTCAAGGAAGCAGGCTGAAGGGTCAGTGTTAGGACCCGCTTAGGGGGGGTCTGCCTTGACGTTGGCAGGCGGGCATCCCTCCAATGGCCATTGGAGCAACTAAATGACCTCCATTTGTCTAAATATACATAGGGATTAAGGAAAAAGCGCAAGTAACATTTTCTTTTCTTTGGTTTTTACTATATATTGGGGCTGATGTGTGTTGTAGTCCTTGCTGCTTAAGCGCAGGACTTCTCTTTTTGTATTTGTATTTACTTTGTATCACACAGCCTGGTTACAATGCTGCTACCCATCCCATGTGTTCCCTATTAAGGGTTAATAAGTAAAGGGGTGTATATAAAAAATGCCCCTTTCTGTCTCATTAGAGATATCTTTGCCAGAAGCTCAAGGAAGCAGGCTGAAGGGTCAGTGTTAGGACCCGCTTAGGGGGGGTCTGCCTTGACGTTGGCAGGCGGGCATCCCTCCAATGGCCATTGGAGCAACTAAATGACCTCCATTTGTCTAAATATACATAGGGATTAAGGAAAAAGCGCAAGTAACATTTTCTTTTCTTTGGTTTTTACTATATATTGGGGCTGATGTGTGTTGTAGTCCTTGCTGCTTAAGCGCAGGACTTCTCTTTTTGTATTTGTATTTACTTTGTATCACACAGCCTGGTTACAATGCTGCTACCCATCCCATGTGTTCCCTATTAAGGGTTAATAAGTAAAGGGGTGTATATAAAAAATGCCCCTTTCTGTCTCATTAGAGATATCTTTGCCAGAAGCTCAAGGAAGCAGGCTGAAGGGTCAGTGTTAGGACCCGCTTAGGGGGGGTCTGCCTTGACGTTGGCAGGCGGGCATCCCTCCAATGGCCATTGGAGCAACTAAATGACCTCCATTTGTCTAAATATACATAGGGATTAAGGAAAAAGCGCAAGTAACATTTTCTTTTCTTTGGTTTTTACTATATATTGGGGCTGATGTGTGTTGTAGTCCTTGCTGCTTAAGCGCAGGACTTCTCTTTTTGTATTTGTATTTACTTTGTATCACACAGCCTGGTTACAATGCTGCTACCCATCCCATGTGTTCCCTATTAAGGGTTAATAAGTAAAGGGGTGTATATAAAAAATGCCCCTTTCTGTCTCATTAGAGATATCTTTGCCAGAAGCTCAAGGAAGCAGGCTGAAGGGTCAGTGTTAGGACCCGCTTAGGGGGGGTCTGCCTTGACGTTGGCAGGCGGGCATCCCTCCAATGGCCATTGGAGCAACTAAATGACCTCCATTTGTCTAAATATACATAGGGATTAAGGAAAAAGCGCAAGTAACATTTTCTTTTCTTTGGTTTTTACTATATATTGGGGCTGATGTGTGTTGTAGTCCTTGCTGCTTAAGCGCAGGACTTCTCTTTTTGTATTTGTATTTACTTTGTATCACACAGCCTGGTTACAATGCTGCTACCCATCCCATGTGTTCCCTATTAAGGGTTAATAAGTAAAGGGGTGTATATAAAAAATGCCCCTTTCTGTCTCATTAGAGATATCTTTGCCAGAAGCTCAAGGAAGCAGGCTGAAGGGTCAGTGTTAGGACCCGCTTAGGGGGGGTCTGCCTTGACGTTGGCAGGCGGGCATCCCTCCAATGGCCATTGGAGCAACTAAATGACCTCCATTTGTCTAAATATACATAGGGATTAAGGAAAAAGCGCAAGTAACATTTTCTTTTCTTTGGTTTTTACTATATATTGGGGCTGATGTGTGTTGTAGTCCTTGCTGCTTAAGCGCAGGACTTCTCTTTTTGTATTTGTATTTACTTTGTATCACACAGCCTGGTTACAATGCTGCTACCCATCCCATGTGTTCCCTATTAAGGGTTAATAAGTAAAGGGGTGTATATAAAAAATGCCCCTTTCTGTCTCATTAGAGATATCTTTGCCAGAAGCTCAAGGAAGCAGGCTGAAGGGTCAGTGTTAGGACCCGCTTAGGGGGGGTCTGCCTTGACGTTGGCAGGCGGGCATCCCTCCAATGGCCATTGGAGCAACTAAATGACCTCCATTTGTCTAAATATACATAGGGATTAAGGAAAAAGCGCAAGTAACATTTTCTTTTCTTTGGTTTTTATCATATGTAAATAACTATTGTATTTTAAATTTAGCTTCATAAGCAGTTATTTGATTTGATCACATGTCTCAACAAGAAAAGGATACTTAGCAAGAAATGTATTAATATTATTAATAAAATATCTTCTTTCTTCAATGTTGCACTATCCACGGTCAGCACTATCCTTTTCTCTTCTCTTGATGTGCTTGACACTCTTTGGACCTTTAGGTGCTCATCCAAGTCACATTTTAATTAGGCGACCAAATAATGAAAATGCTTTCTCTCTCTATGCTGATTGCATGTTAAATAAAAATAAAGAATTCCTGCTCTTTTGGCCTAGATTACAACATTTACAACAGGATATTTGGATAAATGGACAATTAAACGAGGCCCCTGTATTTACTCTCTGTAGCTTATAGAGGAAGTCAGGAAAACATAACAAGTTACAATTTGAAGCAGACAGCTGGAAATTCTAAATGGACAATTGTAGCACCATAAGCACTTCTGAATATTGTAGTGGTCATTTTACTAAGTGCAGTTTTGGGAAGTTTGACAAACAAGGAGTTTTCCTTGCACCCAAAGCCTGGGTAGAGTTAGTTTCCTTACGCAGAAATGCCATGGTTATGACATTATTTTAAGAAAATCTGTATTTTCCATAATAAAGCACAAAATCTGAATAATTTCTATTACAATTTCATAAAATGTTAAAATGTCAGAACCTATTTTTGTAGAATCTCATAGCCAGCTTAGGCTGATTTATAACAAAATTTATATTTTGTTTTCATTAGAAAAAATTGGATTATTCCCTAGTGTGATTTTCGGATATAACATCATAGCCTACACTGAGAAACTTAAACTGAAAAGAAATCATGAAGAGCAGCATTCTACTTTAGAGTTCCTCATGTATGGTATAACAGTATAAGAACTGGTATAACAGTAATTTGGAAATTTGCAAAACTTCCACCAGCTTTAAATATTTCAACATATATACCTGAAAGTGTAACTGTATTAAAGTAACACTGCAAGCACCATTGCCACGATAGCCCACTGCAGTGGTTGTGGTGCAAGAACTGCCCTCATGCTGTTCCATGGTAAGTGGTCAAACCATTTTAGTATGGTTTGACAACTTGCCTGGGTGCCATGGGATACCTGCAACCACAGGTTGGTGTTAACTTACATGAGAATATGCAAAGCTGAGCTGGACCATACTCACTGACTTAAAACAATTAGCAGACTGCTCACAGTCAATGAGTGTGGTCCTGCAGTGACCAAGTTTTACTATATAGCAACATCTGGCTTCTCCTGCAGGACAAGACCATTTCTGGCACAGGCACTTGGGGATCCATTTAAGTTATACCTGAAGGCACTTCTGACAACAAAACCACTGCAACATTTTTAAACCTTTCCTCTAACTTTTCCACAAGGTACAGTCTTTAGTCTACTACTGTTCTCGATTTAAACTGCCTCCCTTGGTAATCTCATTAGCTCCTTTGGCTTCCAATATATTTTCTATGGGGATGAAATGCAAATCTATATGTCTTCTACTGATCTCTCGCCGCTCTTCTTTACTCGTATCTCTGACTGCCTGTCTGTATTTCAAACTGGATGGCTGCTCACTTCCTTAAACTCAACTTGTCCAAAACAGAATTTCTGGTCTTTCCTCCCTCAAGTGTTACTACTCACGTTTCTATCTCCCTCCACATTAACGGCACTACCATCAGCTCCGCCTCGCAGGCTCGCTACATAGGTGTTCTCATTAACTCCAACCTTTCCCTCACAACTCATGTCCAGTTGATTGACAAATGCCGCCGTTACCATCTCAAAAACATAGTGCCTCTACTTAACGCCTGGATGCAGCTATTTTTCTGGTCCATGCTGCTGTCCCCTCTAGCCTTGACTACTGCAATCTGATTCTCACTGGTCTTATGTGCTCCCAACTTGCCCCGTTACAGTCTATAATGAAGGCGGTATGAGGCTCATCTAAGGGTGTAGTGTGTGTGTGTGTGTGTGTGTTAGGGGGGCAGTGTGTAGGTGAAGGGTGCAGTATGTGCGTGAGAGGTGCAGTGCATGTGTGAGGAGTGCAGTGCATGTGTGAGGGGGCATTCTATGTATGTGTGGGGGGGCAGTATGTGTGTGTGTGAGGGGGTAGTCTGTGTATGTGTGAGGGGGCAGTGTGTATGTGTGTGGGGTGCAGAGTGTATAAGGGGAGCATAGGGCCTATACTGTGTGTAGGTGGGTGAGATGTAAAAATCTATCTTAATCTCTCCCCCTCCCTTCTTCTTACCTTTCAACAGGAAGGGGGCACATAATGCTGCCAGCCCTGGTGGTCATGTGGTGCCAGGTGCACTTTAGCCTGCAGCTCCTACGGTTGCAGGCTGACTCTCCTGTCCTCATGAGTGCGCAGCACTGTATCAGAGTGTTGCCATGGTAATGCACGGCAATCATGCTCCTACCCTGCCGGCAATGGTCCACGGCCATCGAGGCCCATTAGGCGTTTTCTGCAAAACCCACCACCGCCCAACTGAAATCCCAAACCACCCACTAGTGGGCGGTAGGAACCAGGTTGAATACCTCAGACATAGAGCATTAAACTAGTCTATAAATACATAATTATCTGTAACTTTTGTGTTAAAAAGCAGAGCTATAATCTTGATAACCCAAACTGATTATATATAGAAGAAACCACCAGACATCCAAGTGATTTAAAAATGTTCAAATAGTTATAACAAGATGCTAGATGAAAAAGCAATAAATATAGAAATATATTGTTTTGCATAAGACACAATAGCTACAGAAACATATAGATTGCCATTAGTTCACAAAAAATATACTTGTGTTTCTTAGCATTTGATTTAGGATTCAAAGTTGGCTCATCATGTCAATGGTTACAGAAAATGAATGTATTCTCCATCAAAAGAAAATAAATAAAAAACAAAAGCAGTATTTCATTTAAACCAGATCTAACAGAAAATGATGGAGCATATTATTTGTGTCTTGGTATAAAATTCTACTTTATTATCTAAACTGGGAAGATATTTGAGATGAGGAAAATTATAGTGAAAATGAATGTATGGTTTTTTTTTTATGCAAGCTGTCTTCTTCTGTGGATCCTGCTGATTAAATAATTACCTGATCTGTGCCTATCTTTAGAAAATGACAGACGTTGCTTATAGTTACATTAATTTCTTGCAAATCAATGATACAAAATCATAAGGTTAAAATATTCAGTATCGTGAGGCAAGTTTATGCCACAGTTAAAACGTACTGTAGCATGCAGGAAGTTAAAACATGACAATTAGAACATTATTATACGTAAGCATGTAATAAACAGAAGTGGGCTAGAGCATATTAACAAAGTTGTTTATCCTCAAAATTATTTTCTCAACACCCTGTCAGGTACCACTATAAAGCATTATTTTGCATTTCATATTAAACACACCACAAACTTTCATTCCACATGCCCTATTATGACTCAGGGTACAATGTCTGCTCTTTTTTTTTTTTTACTACTCGTGTTTTCTAATAGTGACTGCTGATATGATTGCCTATTCTGTGACATGTTGTATACTTGACTATGCGTTTCACTCTCATGTGAAATGGGAAAAATAAGGAATTTTAAAAATAACTATTTACGGTGAACACAAATATGAAGAAGGTGTTAATTAAAAAAAATGGAATTGAAAGAAAGATGGGAAACTGAAGATGAAGCATTGCATACTGCTGGCTGTAAAGTGCAGGAGTACAAATTATGGGGAGCGAGGTCAAAGGAATGAAGATCTTTATTGTAATAGGGTAAAAACATTATTCTTTCTTTATTATTTAAAAACTGAATTTTTAATAACAGAAATGGTATATTAAGTCAATTCATGATAAGTCACAGGAAAACACGTATTATATTCACTTCACAATGCCATAAGGTTCCTTATAGTTCGGCAGTATTCCACAATTATTGCTCCATATGCTTTGCTGATGGCACTTACTGTTCTGAAGCTGTTTTTCTCTAGATTGCAAGTTGGAGAGAACTTGATTATAGTGGTTAAGAAAAGCTGCTACATCTGCGTCCAAAAACATTGGCCTCTGTTCCTTTTCTTTCAGTTGCGCTCCCTGAATTTGCAAGGATCCAATTTCTGGTTTAAGAGCTGACAGACGTGCAGCTTCATCCTGTTTTCCAAAAGACAGAATTAATTAAAGCTCAGCACATTAATCAGGCGACTGTTGAATGTAGGGGTTAAAGCTAGTTGGTAAAATGTGCACTAATTCCTTTTAATATGAATGTGATCTTCGGAAATGCATTACAATTCTAGATAAATGAGATAGCATGTCAATATTGGCATATGTACAACATGCTATGTGTTAGTGTGTGTGTGTGTGTGTGTGTGCGTGAGTGTGTGTGTGTGTCTGTGTGTGTGTCTCTCTCTCTCTCTCTATATATATATATATATATATATATAGAGAGAGAGAGAGAGAGAGAGAGAGAGAATATATATTATTTCTGGCTTTTTTTGAGGGTGAGTGCTAAGCTTTCTGGAATATATACTGTATATATATTTAACTATATAGAGTAAATATGAGTGGTGGTATTTTCCTCATAGTGAGATGTACCAAGTTGTAGATTATTATCAGAATCTATCAGGGGCACTAAGATGTCCACCTAACATTGTCCCTACCAAACATAAATATGAATGTGTGGTAGAAAATATGCAAGATTTTACATTTGTTGATATAAAATATAACTTATATGATGGTCGCAAGATACAGGAGAAGCAGTGCATTATGTAATGATGGACATGCTATTAATAAGAGGTGTTAAGGCAGCAACATCAGTCACCATATATAATTAGTGTGCTGAAAAGGCACACAACTGTATGCACAGCTTATCCCAGTTTTCTGCATATCAATATGGTCTCTGTTTCCAATCCCTTGTTTCTTGTTACTGGTAAATGTAATTCCCTGCAATGATTTGAATCCTACTCAAGTTTCCAGCAAGTTTAATCTGTATTTTGCATACTCAAGTGTAATGCACACATACTGTAATAACATGTGGCTTTGATAGATTTTTTTTTAGTTTGCCTACATATAGAAGAGTTGGTCACAATTTTACTTTCAGGATCAATATGATACAGAATAATTTTTAAATAACATAGAATCAACATTGCATGCATATATTTAAAGTTATGCTGCAGAAGGTGACTGTATGACATGCTCAAAATATATATTTTTTTCTTTTACATGCATAACCTATTCCGAAAAGGTAGATACGTTCCTAGTTTTTTGGCATATTTTAGCTGAACTAGTCATCCTTTGAATGTAATTCCTGTGATTTAATCTTCTCACTTTTGCAGTTTCTCTGTTCCAATCCTTCTTAAATCTCTTTCTCTTGCAATAGCTCTTTTTATTTCTTCATGATATCATCTCTCAGTACTTTCTTATTGCTTCTATGATTCTCTTCCAAGCTACAAAAAAGCCATGTTTGACAGGCGTGGGCAGCTTTTTACAATTATATCATAACCAGAAAATGTACCATAAATGTTTGTTTTTTAAAGTGCACCTGTTGTATGAAAATGATATGGTTGTCCTTTATAAATATTAAAACCCAATTCTATACACTGAGTTTGAAAGGCTGCTGGTAATTGCATTAATTAAACTATATTGACCAACACATTTAATCTTAACTTAGCTTTTTTTTTTTTTTAAATGTTTCCTTCTCGGGAAGTTACACGCAGTGTTTGTTGTCCATATTTTTGTTCAACAACAAGACCACTTTAAATTTTAAATAAATAAAAAAACAGAAGAACATGATAGATTTCAATATTAAAGTAAACTTCAAGAAGAAGTGCTGTATTCACTTGACCACACTGGTTTAAAGTTAAATTAGCATTATCCTCATGAATTTCTTGAGAACTGTTGATCCAAATCTCTTAAAGATCTAGAGCTTCTGCCAATCATTAAAGGTTAAAATAGTAATATTTGTAATGTTTTTTTTTTCTGTGTTTAAGATGCAGCAAGTCCAGAAATCCATAAACTGGAATTTTGTGTTGTTTTAGGGACTTTGCAATAAAGGTCACAGGTAAACCATGCAGTCATCAATCAAGCCTAGTTCAGTCCCCATGTTTTCAACAAGCATCTATGGATATAATTTTCAAAGCTGTCACTGAGCAATACAGTTGTAGATAAAATATTTTCGCAACTAGCACACTGTGTTCGGGGATATAAAATTCTAGATTTTCTGCCAAAGTTATCTCATCAATAAGTTTTCTTGACTGGATCTGTGCAACTAATCATGAAATTCATGAAATGTGCTATATTTTAAAGTTTATACTATGTTTTAAAACATTCTCTAGATAACACTCACGAATGATAGTTAGAACCATTATGTTGTCGAATTCTAGAAAAATACAACTGTCATGCTGACATGTTTCATTGTCTAACCTCTTAGGTCACATAATTAAATATTGTTATGTGTAGTTAAACTGGCAACACACTCACAGGGAAGTATGATAAAGTGCTAGGTTGTTGTTTATGGTCATAAATAATGCTTCTGTGTTAAAAGTGCAGGCTCTACTGGGACATATTGAAGCTTAATAGTAACACATGAGTATGCACCATGTTTGCAGAAAACAAGACAATGATTCTCTTACTCTTATTCTTTACTGCATAACCCTGTAAAAGTAAGTGTAGATTAAAATGAGGCCAGTACTGCATGGGAGAAAAGGGTAAGTAAAACCACCTATTTAAACCTTAAAGCGGGGGACAAGGCACTTAAATTATAACCAGTGCACCATTGCGTTATAGGGTCCCGTTCATGTCAGAGTTAGATTGCATAGGTGTTTAGTGTTAAAATGTTTAAAGGCTTGAGAGTGTAGTTGTTATGAGGGGTATTAACAATTATGGAGTTTAGCATTAGATCTGGTTTAAATTTAGCATTGGGTTTCAATGGATGTATTTTAAGAATAGTTAAATCTAGGATTGAAGTCAATGATTTTTTTTTTCCAGGTCTATACTTTGAGTGGTTCAATGTGGGGCTAAAATAAAGGGTTTGTTTAATATTTGAATGTAATGGAAAGGGTTAGCGCTTAAAAACAGAACAAAATATGTTTAATATTTGTTTTTTGTCCACTAACCCATCTATGATTGATAAGAAAGATGTAGGAGCTGTTACACAGTGTGCATCATGCAGTTCTGTCCCTGCTCCTCCTACAATACATTTCCTGTGTTAGAGGCTATTAGTGGCAAATAGGAAATTATCTTCCTGTCCAGTCGCACACACAGACAGTGGAGGAGATGGGATAGCACAGAGATTTACATGCTCAATAACTATACCTGCAGCTCTGCTCTCAAGAATATGAGGCTGACTGGAGTACACAGAGGACACTAGCCAAGACTCCTGGTATTTATCTCTCCTCATAAGACCACTTAATATCCAAAAGGCACATTAGAAATGCTGAAAACAATAACTCTCTACACACCTAGTTATTGGCAAGGCATAAGATGACTGGCACATGAAAGTTATGTCTGAAATTTAGGTGCGACTCATGTTCACATTTTGGTAGTGGGTGTCTGAAAGCCTGTTTAACATGCAGAGCACTATTGGGAGCAGAAGGGATGCATCCTGCAGCCTCCTGGCTATCAGTGCCAACCTTCTCCTCTCTGCTAGGACAGAGAAAGAGAGATCTGCATATACTGCCACTCTGCTGCCTTCCCAGGGTATTGATCCCAGCTCCCTGGAGTGTTGCATTATCTCTGATCGCGCGGCCACATCCCTGGTCACTGCTATGACATCTCTAGGTGCCCCCCTGGGTGCTGCAGCCAATTTCCACACTCTGAATGTCGAGGTGACCATTGGAGAGTCTGAGTTACTTTTCATGCCCATGGAGGTTGCCATGTTGTGGACCCACATGTGGAGCCTCGTATTCCCGACCGCCTCGGGGATGCCTCTAAAATGCATGTTTCATCGTCTTTGGTGGACCTCCAACATGGTCACCGCTCTACTCAATTGCTGCACCTAAGAGGTAAGTGCCATGAGGTTCTTGTCGGTGGCTTGCGAGGTCACTCTTACTTCCAGCGCCAGGACTTTCTGGTGGAAAGCACCTACTTCAGTCTGGACCACCCTTAGGTCTTCCTTCCATACCTTCCGGAAGTCCACCAAGAGACGCTTGATGTCTCCTTTTGTTGTGGGTGACTCGTCCTCCTCTGACCCTAACAGTAGGGTAGCTTCTTTGGATCAAGGTGAGGGCAAAGCCTCCCCATCCTCCTGGGAGGCCTCTAACGCCTACGTGTCATACTGGGCCTCAGGTGCTATTTTTGATGGCTGGTGTTGCGCCGGTTTCTCAAAAGTAGGCAGTATAAGTAAGCAGTATATCAGGCATTTTTAAGCAGTAGGGCTTCTCGTGCTGGTGCCCCATTATCTCTGCTTGAGGGGTGTCTCTATTTCTGTCTGGAAATTATTTATTTTCGTGGCTGAAATCTCAGTTTTCCCTGGGCCTTTGCGGAGCTCCTAGGAAAGACGTCTGTTCAGTACAGTTGGCAGCCACGCCCCCCATGGTAGACATATAAAGGCTCACTCCAACTCAAGGCTCTTTTGGTGCAGTGCATGCTGATAATGGACTTAGTTTTGCACAAGTGCAAATATCTCTGTAAATGCTGCACATATAGAATCCTACCACCATGATCACTGATCATAGTGATTGGAATAAAGTGGCTGTCACCTTTAAGTGTCTTTGCATTATTTAGATCCCTTAAGGAGACATCAATGCTTGCAATGTGGAGACCTGAGGGTATGGAAGATGGTAGCTGTACCTCCATGAAGCAGTTTCCATGAGTCCCATTATGTTCTGCCTTCAGCTCCTGGCACTTTATCTCAGGATGAGACTGCAACAGCCTCAACAGACAAAGTCTCACAATCTGCTTTCAAAATTTTGATTAAAAATTGAAAAATGTGCCAATTTTTGTCAAATATTGTAAATCTTGGGTTTTAAAATAAGACAAAGTATTCAATATTTTATGTTTTGACTGCACAGAATTTGAATAAAATTCCAATACAGACAATGTAAGTATTTCATAAAATGTCTATTCTTATGAAATTCTCAACATTTTTAGTGAGGTGACACTCTTAACCTTACCCATAATCAAAGCTATAACCTTGGAGATCATAAACTTGTTTGAGCAGGGCATTCAAATATCTCCTTTCTATAATTGTAAAATGCTGCCGAATATGTTGGTGCTATATAAATGATAACAATAACAATATAGCCATATACGCTGGCAATATTCTCAAGCCTCCCAATGTCATCATAAACCTTTCCTCTACTCCTCTACCACCACTCATAATAATAAAAAAAACAAATGTGGTCAATATCCACATGAGGTATATGCAAAACAATATATATTCAAGATATCATATATATACAGGGAGTGCAGAATTATTAGGCAAATTAGTATTTTGACCACATCATCCTCTTTATGCATGTTGTCTTACTCCAAGCTGTATAGGCTCGAAAGCCTACTACCAATTAAGCATATTAGGTGATGTGCATCTCTGTAATGAGAAGGGGTGTGGTCTAATGACATCAACACCCTATATCAGGTGTGCATAATTATTAGGCAACTTCCTTTCCTTTGGCAAAATGGGTCAAAAGAAGGACTTGACAGGCTCAGAAAAGTCAAAAATAGTGAGATATCTTGCAGAGGGATGCAGCACTCTTAAAATTGCAAAGCTTCTGAAGCGTGATCATCGAACAATCAAGCGTTTCATTCAAAATAGTCAACAGGGTCGCAAGAAGCGTGTGGAAAAACCAAGGCGCAAAATAACTGCCCATGAACTGAGAAAAGTCAAGCGTGCAGCTGCCAAGATGCCACTTGCCACCAGTTTGGCCATATTTCAGAGCTGCAACATCACTGGAGTGCCCAAAAGCACAAGGTGTGCAATACTCAGAGACATGGCCAAGGTAAGAAAGGCTGAAAGACGACCACCACTGAACAAGACACACAAGCTGAAACGTCAAGACTGGGCCAAGAAATATCTCAAGACTGATTTTTCTAAGGTTTTATGGACTGATGAAATGAGAGTGAGTCTTGATGGGCCAGATGGATGGGCCCGTGGCTGGATTGGTAAAGGGCAGAGAGCTCCAGTCCGACTCAGACGCCAGCAAGGTGGAGGTGGAGTACTGGTTTGGGCTGGTATCATCAAAGATGAGCTTGTGGGGCCTTTTCGGGTTGAGGATGGAGTCAAGCTCAACTCCCAGTCCTACTGCCAGTTTCTGGAAGACACCTTCTTCAAGCAGTGGTACAGGAAGAAGTCTGCATCCTTCAAGAAAAACATGATTTTCATGCAGGACAATGCTCCATCACACGCGTCCAAGTACTCCACAGCGTGGCTGGCAAGAAAGGGTATAAAAGAAGAAAATCTAATGACATGGCCTCCTTGTTCACCTGATCTGAACCCCATTGAGAACCTGTGGTCCATCATCAAATGTGAGATTTACAAGGAGGGAAAACAGTACACCTCTCTGAACAGTGTCTGGGAGGCTGTGGTTGCTTCTGCACGCAATGTTGATGGTGAACAGATCAAAACACTGACAGAATCCATGGATGGCAGGCTTTTGAGTGTCCTTGCAAAGAAAGGTGGCTATATTGGTCACTGATTTGTTTTTGTTTTGTTTTTGAATGTCAGAAATGTATATTTGTGAATGTTGAGATGTTATATTGGTTTTATATTGGTTTCACTGGTAAAAAGAAACTATTGAAATGGGTATATATTTGTTTTTTGTTAAGTTGCCTAATAATTATGCACAGTAATAGTCACCTGCACACACAGATATCCCCCTAAAATAGCTAAAACTAAAAACAAACTAAAAACTACTTCCAAAAATATTCAGCTTTGATATTAATTAGTTTTTTGGGTTCATTGAGAACATGGTTGTTGTTCAATAATAAAATTAATCCTCAAAAATACAACTTGCCTAATAATTCTGCACTCCCTGTATATATATTTGTGCAGTATTATATATTTTTGTGCAGTGTATGTGTAATAGAGAGATAGCACAGTGAATAAGGTTCCAGCTACCATATCTGGGAGTCTCAAGTTCGTGTTCAGGAAAGATCAACTCATCACATTGGGTAATAATATCAACACTGTATGACTGAAAAAAGCTGAGTGACCTTTTCTGGTTACTTTGTGTCAGGCTTCCTGCCCGCTTACCTCCCACTAAAGCTGAGTGCCACGATCCCCTCCATTTTCCAGGAGTGAGTGTAAGAATTATATGATGTTTTATAAACATGTGTATGACTAAAGGAGATAACAGGTTTAGCACATTTCCTCACCTTACACTTTTCTAATTGTATTTTGACTGTACCCGCCTCGGCAGCAGGCATACTTTGTGCTTTTAGCCAGTTTTCAGCAGCTGAGACACTCTGTTCCAGTTGTTGCAACTGGAAGTAGAAGGCAATGATGCTATTTTGATATTCCAGCCAGGCAAGTCTTTCACTCAGCAGCTGACCAAAATCCGTCCACCGGCTGTTCAGATGTTGAGTGGCTTGTTGGATGCTGTCAGTATTAAGGCCATCTAGAAATGAAAATGAGTACACAATATATATTTATAAATTAACAGTTGTTCATAGTTCTTTTATGTATTTACATTTACAAAGACATGGATTTTGTTTAACAAAGAAAATAATAGATCATTATTATGGTTTGTTTGTTTCTTTCTTTTCTTTCTTTTTTTTTTTTTTTTAGCATTTTTTATATCCAATGTACAACAGTGCAATTTGTAGATATTTAGGTGTGTACATTTTCTATCAACAATATCATATAGCATTTCTTTTTATATTTCATGTATGATAGTTGCACATCGTTTTTTCCACATTGTTCACTAACATTAACATTTAACAGTGGGGGTGGGTGTTGAGGTGGATGGGAAGGGAGGGGGACAGAGTTGGAGAACATGCATATTTGTATCGGTTCCCTTTTTAGTGCATGGTTTCTTAGCATTTACATTCCAATAATTGTGAGTATGGCCACAGCTGGCGGAGTAGTTCAGTCCCCTCATCGGGGTAGAAAGGTTACCTTGTTTAAATGTACCCTGTTTATTATTTTGGAGATATTATTATTACTGACCTCTTTCCAAGAGGTTTAAGTTTTAAATGGGTTATCTGGTATTTTATTGATTCATGGGGTTGCCTGCCATTGTTGTGATAGGTGTGCCTCCCATGTCGTCCATGCTAAGTTTATAAATGGTTTGCTGGGTGCATTTTTGCATGCCATTATTTCGTAGCTTTTGGTCATTTCTAACGTTTGGATGCATTGTGCAAGTTTAGGTAGTTGCGTTTTGCGCCAGAGTCTACTTATCACCTGTAGGGCTGCTACTATGATATGGTATATTAAGTATTGGTGGATCTTCTTGAGACCCTTTGGGAATAGGTGCAGGAGGTAAATCTCTGGGCTGTTGGGCAGGGTAATGCCTGTGCAGTCTTTCACAAGTTTCCCTATGCTTGATCAGTAGGGTGTCAATTTCAGGCAGGACCACCAAATGTATAGCATTGTCCCCTTGTCGTTTAGAAAACGCCAGCACGTGTCTGATATGGTTGGGTTTCTCCGATGTAGGCGTGTTGGCACCATGCACCATCTATATAAGATTTTTCTAGATATTTCCATATGTGATGTGCATAATGACAATTTCTTATGTGCTTTGAAAATTTGGGCCCATTGGTTGTCCAAAAGGGTGATGCCCATCTCGCGTTCCCATGCTCCGGTGAAAGTGCATGGTTGATGCTTAGTTGTTGCACCACAATTAGCATATCGTTTTGAGATTATTTTTGGGGCTGGTTTCAGTTTAAGACATATCTGTTCCACCTCCGTCAGCTGTAGGCCATGTACATTATAATAGGAGACAATTTTTTGTTTTCTGTACCACGACTGGAGTTGTGTGTAAGAGAATTCCACATACCCGGGTAGCCATGTTGTGTTCGTATGTCTGCAAAAGGTTTTAGCCTGGGACCTTGGAAGATGTGGTATAGGTGCATAACTTGGTGTGTGCGCCACAGTGTGTAATTGAACCCTGGTATTATGGCTGGCATCGCTTCCATGGTTTGTTTATTTCAATCTTTAATCTAGTACATGAGCCATTTTTGCCAGGGCTTAATACTTGTCTTTCTCTTGTACCTTGCTTCTTCAATCTGTCAATCATCCCTATCTGTCTATCTATCTTTGTCTAATTAGACATTATGTTGAATGATATTATTAAAGAAGCACTCAAAGAAATTAAAAAAAACCAATGCTTAGTAGATCTTCTTCCAATGAAAATATGCATTTTATGCATTTTTTTTATCAGGGATATATGTAAGAACATCTTGCAAAAGCTGCAGGTCTCTCATCTGAAATCGTTGCAAGCTTCCGCTTCTAACCCTACCCAGACTTTATGGGGCTATCCAATTAAAGACATCACAAAACAGTTCAATGAAATGCTGAATGACAGACAGGGGGTGTAACAATGATAATTTTTGAAAGTGTCAATTTCTATTGAAATCTGCATTTTTTGTAAAATAAGAAAGATTGCACACTCTACACATATAAAGAACTTTTTTAAGCTAAAGTTCTTGAAATGTCTGAGCTGTCCCTTTGAATAAGTAATCACCTCTATGTGTATAATCAGATTAGTCCACAATTCCAATCCTATACTGTATTGAGCTCTTGATTATGTTATGCTATGTTCATTCTAATATTAGCTTTGTTATTCAGTCTTAATTATGTATGCAATACTAGTCTGCTTTCCTGTAACATTTCACCATGCTCTACTTAAAAAGTTATACTGACAGTTCAGACTTCATATGCTCAATTTGGTGGTTTTTGAATGTGAAGATTTGAAAGCCCATATAGATTTAAACTTGACCTGATTAAGGGAATTCTCCCAAAAAATACCTTGTTCCTGTTAAATGATTTAGCATAAAACCAACAAGCACATTTAACATATTCATTTAGCTCTGACACCTATAGGTCTCATCATCTCCTTGTTCTTTGATTGTATCCTTCACACATTATTTTATAGTTCACACCTGGAATTCTATGTGCTTCCCCTTCCTCACCATCTTCCAGGGGTCAGACCTCTGTATTATCTCCCACATTTTTAAGGCTAGATGAGAAGGAGGTCACATTTTTCTTAAGAATCTAACCTGCAGACTAAGTGGAATAACGCTGTAAATATATCTGACCCTAGGGTTTAAAACGACACTATAGTCACCAGAAAACGTTAGCGTGATGAAGCAGTTTTGATGTACAGATCATGCCTCTGAAGTTTCACTGCTCAATTTACTGCCATTTAGAAGTTAAGTCACTTTTGTTTCAGTTTATGCAGCACTAGCCACAGCTCCCATGCCTGTGACTGACACAGCCTGCATGAAAAATATTGTCTCACTTTCAATCAGATGTAACTTACTTTAAAAGTTTGTATCTCCTGCTCTGTTAATTAAACTTTAATCACATACAAGGAGCTCCTGCAGTGTTTAGCAAGCTATTAACAAAGCAGGAGATAATAAATTCTAAATTAAACAGAATGTGATATAAAGGAAGTGTAAACATTAAATGACTCTTTACAGCATAAACAAAGTGATGTAACTCCTAAATGGCAGAGAATTGAGCAGTGAGACTGAAGGGACATGATGTTTCTATACACCAAAACTGCTTCATTAAGCTAAAGTTGTTTTAGTGACTATAGTGTCCCTTCAATGTAGATTCAGTCATCTTTAGTAACACAAGTTACAGACTAACATACATCTGCAGCTAGAAATGTCATTTGCAGAATGAAGAGGAGGCTATGGGTTCTGGTATATGTCCTGGAAGCATCATTCACACCTCCCTACAGCCACTTTGATTACTCCTCTTTCTTTCCCTACATTGTACGTTAGATATTACTATTAATTTTTCAGTATGTGAACTCATGAACAGAGCTCCTATAAACCTTCTGTTCTTGTTAGCCATTTTGCATAAAAGAACCGCCACGCTAGATTAGATTGTAATCTCACGGGTAAGGTTCTTAGTTATTGATATTTGAAGATTTTATGTTTTGTTTTTGTAAACTATTTGTTTTGTAAGTTTGTAATCTGGCAACAGTTGGTATGCCATTCAGGTGTGAAACCCAGAAGTCTACAGATAAATATTAAACAATAACAATAAGTGAATACATAACAACTATAATCGAAATAAGATTATGCATTCAGCACTGTTACTAAAATATTGAACTAGAAGGTATTATATTGAATAACATATTGGTGTAAATATTCCTGAATCATACCTATTATGCAAGTACTCATAAACTGACACTTTAACAGCCAAACCTGTCAGACAAGATAATCATTAAGTAAAGAAATTGGATAAGAATAGGGCAATATTGTCTACATTGTATGCTGGCAGTTATTGAGGAATGCTTTTAATGGCACCTGGAAGAAAAGCCTAATTAGAATAAACCCAGTCAATATGGCATTTGATTATGCTGGGTTCATTAAACAACAGTTTTAACCATTTAACTAATAAAGTGATATAAAACAGGCTGTGTCTATGTCAGTTATTCTGAAAAGATAATTTGGTATTTATTATGTTAACCTTTAAACAATTAACATGTAATATTAGATTATGTTTCTGCATTAATAAAATGCATTGTTCTTGACAGACAAACTCCCTCTCTAATGCTTTATTTTACACAGTTAATCATTTTAACTGATTATGACATTTAAAAGCTAAAAATATTCTTTAAAAATAAAATACTTTTAAAAAAAAACTGACAAAAATCTTAAATTAAATGTAATTTTCAGGAATCTGTGTAATAATGGATAGTCTCATATCAATGGACACACAGCAATTTCCAGTTAAATTTTTATT
Source organism: Pelobates fuscus (assembly GCF_036172605.1). NCBI lineage: Eukaryota > Metazoa > Chordata > Amphibia > Anura > Pelobatidae > Pelobates > Pelobates fuscus. The sequence goes on along the minus strand of NC_086317.1, from coordinate 298,926,658 downwards.
CCACTCTGTAAGCACATGCTATGCTGCAGAGATACTATTCAACAATTTAAAAAAGTCCTGATTTTATTTATGACATTTTAAAGGGATATGCATCACCAGGGCCAATCCTAGGGTGACTGATGCCTAGGTTAAATAATATTTGTGGCGCCCCCAGGTGTGTGGCTAAATTGCTAACTCCTTCCCTTCACAAATATACAATTTCTAACCACACCTTTTTTCTATAAAAAAAACCTCTAACTTCACCAAGTAACATGTCACCTACTTCCTACAGTGCCAGCTTTACCCCCCAAAAAGCTTCAGTTCCATCTTTGTGTCCAGCTTTACAGTGCCATCTCTGTCCCCATACAGCTACCCAGTGCCATCTGTGTGCCAAAAAAGCTAATCAGTGCCATCTTTGTGCCCAAATAACTTATCAGTGCCACGGGCAGATCCAGATCCTAATCTCAGGGGGGGCACTGGTAGTGGGCTGTAGTGGGGTGATAGGGGCTGTAATTGAGTAGTTAGCGACTGTAGTATGGGGTCAGAGGCTCTAGTCCAGACAGGGGCTGTAGTGGTGGTAAAGGGGCTGTAGCTGGGGATATGGGCTGAAATTGGGGTAATAGGGGCTATTCTGCGGAATAGGAGCTGCATTTGGGAGAAAGGAACATTAGTGTGAGATAGGGGCTACATTTGGGGGTTGGGAGTGTAGTGGGGCTAAGGAACTGAAATACGGGGTGTTGGAGGCTGTAGTATAGATAGGGGCAGCTTTAATTATACGAGTTGTAATGGGGGTTAGGGGCTGTAGTAGGGAGTTAAGGGCTGAAGTTAAGTGTTAGGGGCTGTAGTAGGGTGTCAGGGACTGTAGTAGGGGGTTAAAGGCTGTAGTATGGAGTTAGGGGCTGTAGAACATATTCTTCAAAACATTTATTTTTTTAAATTTGTATATTTGTTTAAAAGTGTTTGTTTTCTCATTTAAAAAAAAATCATTGTCAAATGATGCATGTTCCTTTAATCTTCATTTCTCTCTTCTTTTATTTTCTGTTCCCCTTCTCTCTGTCACCCTTTTGAGTTTCCCTCTATGGTCTATTTCAGCTTCCACACTACTTCGTTCATCTCATTTCCCCTTCCTATCTTTCTTGTTTCCCATCATATACTGTAGGTATTTTCAGCTTTGTTTTCTGTCCTTCATCCCTTTCCTCATTGTTTTCAATCCATCTTTTATATTTTGCAATTAAATAGTTCATCTTGTCCCTTATAATACTTTCCAATCCTATATATTTTGTTAAGTTTCCATTTCACATGCAGGGTTTTCGGTCCATGTGCTTTTTTCATTTACACATTCACCTAATAATTATCTACATCCCTTATTACTATCCATTAATTTTTACAATACATTACTGTATTCACGTATTGTACAAATTCCTTCACTGCACTTTGATAGCTTCTCTCCTGCATTGCACTGTATTTCCCTTTACTCATTGGTTTTCAAGGCAGGCAGTTCCTTGAGTTGTAAAGTATGTTTAGAAAACAGATGATATATGAACAATTGATTGACTTAATTACCATTCACCAACTGCTCCATCAAGTTCTGTGCATTTCTATTGGCGTCTTGCAGTTTTTTGCTCTTTTCTGTTTTTTCTTTCTCTATGGCCTAAAGCATAGAAGTTTATTATTTAGAATGACAATAATAATGCAGTACATCCGTAACAATATAACATTTAGCTACCTTATTATATAATTGATTTACTTAAGCTTCTACTTAAAATTAACATTTTATTTAAACTATGTCTTAAATTTTCCAAATTAATGCATGGTCCATTTACAAAAAAAAAAACACACTCCAGTCACAATTATCAAGTAATTCTGTAATGAGCCAAAGTGTTGGCTCAATGAAATATCAGTAAATCATTCCTCAGTTCCTTTTGTTTTGCAATTTATAACATATATTTCTAGGGACACTATAAGCACCAAAACAACTTTAATGTTGGTGTATTGATCATGCTCCTGCAGTCTCACTGCTCATATTTTTGCCAAATAATCAAATTATTTATGCATCCCTAATCACACCTCCCTGCATGTGACTTACACCTCCTTGTTAAGCACTTCCTGAAAAGATCTAATGTTTAAACTGCCTTTATTGCACAGTTTGTTTTAGTTATAATTTCTTATCTCCTGCTTTATCAATAGCCCTCTAGACCTTCCAGGAGCCTCCTATGTGTGTGATTAAAGTTCAATTTACAGAGCAAAACTTCTAAAGCTAGTTATGGACTGATTGATAATGAAACCATGCTTTAATGCAGGCTGTGTCAGTCACAGTCAGGGGAAGTGTGGCTAGCGCTGCATAAACAAAAACAGAATTATTTTGTTCCTAAATGGCAGAGAATTGAACAGGGACCTGATCTATACACCAAAACTGCTTCATTAAAATAAAGTTCTTTTAGTTAGAGTTATTTAGTTATCAAGACAGTTCAGATATGTAATCTATTTCTAAGCGGTTTACATGTAATTCTATTGCATAAATTCTATGCTTAAACAACACTGATTTTTTTCTTGCTCTCCATGGTGTGCTTGAAATTACCACATATTTTACTGGTAAATTAGTGTACAAATTTACATAGATTCTATTTACTGGTAGGTTTTGATGAGTTGACAAACAATTTACAAAATAAAGACCAACATAGTTGAAAAATGAATCTGATTTATAGATTTTTCTAGTGTATTATCCAATTATAATGGTTATCTCTCTGTTTAGGTAAAATACTCCTCAGGGAAATGGCACACAAATCATACTACTACAATAACTCAATATAAAATTGCAATCATTATAACTAGGTAAAATTCATTCAGCCGTTGTAGGAAAGAGACATCTCTGACAATAATCAACGTAAAACTTTAAGCAGGAAAAACCACTAAAGCTCTTAAAGGGACACTTTTGTTTCCAAAACATTTCTTCTCAGGGAAGTGGTTTTTGGACAAAGTAAAAAACACAGAGAAATGCTAATCTTTGTTTTTGTCTAGCTACTGTCACACTGGTAACCACTCTAGGCACTTCCTCGTATAGATATTGACAGCCAGCATGAAGATGATTTTAAATGCTTCTAGTGATTCACACAGAGAAGTACTGGATTAAATACCTCTCCAGCATTTTTTTAATGCATGATTTATTACTTCTGTGTTTTGCTTTTTTTTTCATTTTTATTTTTTCATCTGTTGCATTTTTTGTTCGGTGACCATCATGTTGCAGTGTGTGACATTTTTTGCCAGAGCAAGAGACTCTAATTCACTTTAATTCACTTGTTCCTCTAGAAAAATGTTCTGTTTCAGTTGGCTTTTTTCTGCCTCTTAACTAAATGCATGGGTCTCAATCTAGGCACATTAACTTTTCATATCCCCCACATAATCTAGCACCCAGTTTTTTAAACTTTCAGTAACTTTCTCTGTAAATCTTTTTGCTAAACTTTTCTTTATTTTTTTTCTTATTTTTTTAAAATTTCATTTACATAAGCCATTTCCAGCAATTGACATATGTTGCGTTATATACCAGAATTATTAATTTGTAATAAAAAATTAAAATTTCATTCTTTAAGGAAAATGTATATACAAATAAACACATAAGAAAAGTAATGACTGCAGTGTCTAGGGCCCAATAGTAGGTGTCTAGTCAAAGATCTCCAAGGGTTTTACAAAATATAACTTTTCTTTCCCCCATTTCTCCATTTTTCTTTCCCTAGTTTATTCTCTCCTTTTTATGCCCTGTCACGAATCTCTTCCTTTTCCCTTCACCTGTCTACTTATTACTTTTATCTTAAGGTAAATTATCTTTTTTCCTATACAGAAGCCAAAAAATCCATATTTCTCCACATAAAGGTATATTGTCCAGAAATGGCAAAAAAATTACTCTCCATTGAGTATTGATAATCTATTTGGTTTATTTATTTATTTCCTGCCATAATGGAGGCTGGGTAGATTTCCAATTTCGAGAAATGGTTATCCTAAGAGCAAAGAGAATATGAGTAATTAGGTGTTTGTGTTTTTTATTCATTAGGGGAAATAGGAAAAGTGACAGTGTTGTCTGGAATTAAATCCGATACCAGAGTGGATATACGTACTATAATATCTTTTATCACATCACAGCTATATCAAATATGAAATATTGTACCAATCTATTTTTTGCATCTCCAACATAAAGGAGTATATGCTTCATAGATTTTATGAATTTTATATGAAATTAAGTACCGTCGATATATAATCTTTAACCCCTTAAGGACACATGACATGTCTGACACGTCATAATTCCATTTTATTCCAGAAGTTTGGTCCTTAAGGGGTTAAATGAAGTTCTAACAGAGAGATACAATATATATATTTAATTGTATAGTGGTTTGATACCATTCATATGAGGTATAAGATATTTTAAGATCCATTTCCCATTTTATGATAGAAGGGCATAAGACTCTCCTTCCAATAACTTAAGGGTTCTGGTTATTAGGCCCTTAGATCCCAATCTATCTAAGTATCCATAGATAGGATGTTCATAAGTATTTAATTCTTAATTCTTAAATACAGAAAAATATCTTTAGAGGATAATTTATACTTGTTTGGTAAACTTGGGAAGGTAAGCAGTGATTTATTTTCATGTATATCAGCAATTCTATTGATCAACATTTGCCTCCAGCTGGTAATATCTATATCATTCATATTGTTTTGGAATATTTCAATGGGGGCAAGAGTAAGAATTGAATCCAAAAGCAGTAACTTACTTTTTAACATTTTTAGAGTATCAAATAAATCTGCAATAAATTGATTTGATACATTTTTTTTTAGATCTTTTTGGTTTAGCTCATCTGTCCAAAGTATTGTATATAAATTACCCAGCGAAGAGTTTGCTTGTTCTATCTGAAACCAAGCATTATTTTGAATTTAGGTTTTGTCCAAACTATTGCATTTGTGACTAAGCAAGCTCGATGTAGCTTAGCAATATCCGGAAATGATATACCACCATTATCATTTTTATTTTGTAGGATATTTTTGGATATTCATGGTTTCTTATTTGCCCATATAAAATTTGTAAACAGTCTCTGATATTGTAGAATCCAGTTATTATATAATTTAAATGGTAAAGATCTAAATAGGTATAATAATTTGTGTTTAGAATAAGCATTAACTATATTCAGCCGTCCAAGCCAAGAGATCTCAATTTTACTCCATGTATTCAGTTGTGTTTTAATTGAACTATATAAGTCTTCATAATTCCGATAAATTAAGTTTGAGATATTGAAAGATAATTTAATACCTAGATATTCAATATATTCACAACTCCTGGCAAAAGGAAAATTAGATTTCAGAGACGATAAATAAAACTCATTTATGTTTGCTATTAAGATTTGAGTTCTTTTTAGATTTATGTTATAGTTAGAGAACTTTCCATATAATTCAATAACTTTTTAAACCTCAGGGATTGAAATTGAAGGCTTCAATAGGGACCGGAGCATGTAGTCAGCAAATAAGGATATTTTATACTCTCAAGCAGCTGATTGTATCCCAATTTATTTTTATTTTTTCTAATCATTATGGCTAATGGTTCTACAGACAAAAGGTAAAGTAATGGGGCCAATGGGCATCCTTGTCTTGTACCATTCTTGATTAAAAAATAATTATTAATTTATAATTTTTGCACATGTTTCTGAATATAATGACATTATTTTATCCTTAAAAGGGCCCTGATATCCAAATTTTGTCTAGACTCTAAAAATCTCCAATTAACCCTATCAAACGCTTTTTCAGCATCAATAGCTAGAATAACTATTTCTGAATTCATAAGATTACTTTTGATTATTAAGTTAATTATTCTCTGGATATTATAGAATAGGAAGTACAAGCGCTTATGTGTATAGGTTTGCAATCTGGATAGTTCCAAAGATATATATTTTCGTGAGCTGCTATACCACCGTGCTTATCTTTCTATCAAAGATAGTGGAAATGGAAGGGATATCCGGTGTAGCGCTCTAATAGTAGTGGATATATAGAAATGATAAAATAAATCCTAACTGTACCTTAATAGGTCATATACACTTATGGGTAGTTTCACTATATTCAGGTCAACCTTAAACAAAAAACACAAATATACAGAACATAGTGTAACCTGTATACAGAGTGTAAATAAAAAAGAAGTGCGTAGATCACTAACTCACACTTTCAAGAGCTATCACACTAGCTCAGGTATATGCGCCTTAGGGTCCGTAGAGGCGACCCTCACCCTCCTTTAGGTCCAAGTTTTCTCCAGGTGCAGTGTCCTAGGTAATGGGTATAGGAGGGAACATATAGCGTAGTACAGTCTATGTATATAGGAGGTATAGTACGAGGTAATGTTAATATACTCACAAACCCTGAGCCAATATATCGGCTCGCTTCATAAGGTGTATGTGGTTAAGGACCACATTCCTTCTTTGTAAAAGCAGGTAGAAATAAAAGCCGTAAGTGTGAAAAATATATATATGTAATTTATTATAAAAAATAGTATAACATGTAACTTTTAAAAATAGTATGTAGATAAAATAACACTAGTGGCTATAGTCCAAAAAGCAATTCTGTCTGCTCACTGTTCATCCAGGACGCGTTTCACCAAATTGGCTTCCTCAGCTGGAAAAATGTTCAGCTGAGCAGTGAGCAGACAGAATTGCTTTTTGGACTATAGCCACTATTGTTATTTTATCTACATACTATTTTTAAAAGTTACATGTTATACTATTTTTTATAATAATTTTTTATAATAAATTACATATATATATTTTTCACACTTACGGCTTTTATTTCTACCTGCTTTTACAAAGAAGGAATGTGGTCCTTAACCACATACACCTTACATGCTGGAACATTTATAACATGTAACTTTTTAGTATAACATGTAACTTTTAAAAATAGTATGTAGATAAAATAACACTAGTGGCTATAGTCCAAAAAGCAATTCTGTCTGCTCACTGTTCATCCAGGACGCGTTTCACCAAATTGGCTTCCTCAGCTGGAAAAATGTTCCAGCATGTAAGGTGTATGTGGTTAAGGACCACATTCCTTCTTTGTAAAAGCAGGTAGAAATAAAAGCCGTAAGTGTGAAAAATATATATATGTAATTTATTATAAAAAATTATTATAAAAAATAGTATAACATGTAACTTTTAAAAATAGTATGTAGATAAAATAACACTAGTGGCTATAGTCCAAAAAGCAATTCTGTCTGCTCACTGTTCATCCAGGACGCGTTTCACCAAATTGGCTTCCTCAGCTGGAAAAATGTTCAGCTGAACATTTTTCCAGCTGAGGAAGCCAATTTGGTGAAACGCGTCCTGGATGAACAGTGAGCAGACATAATTGCTTTTTGGACTATAGCCACTAGTGTTATTTTATCTACATACTATTTTTAAAAGTTACATGTTATACTATTTTTTATAATAAATTACATATATATATTTTTCACACTTACGGCTTTTATTTCTACCTGCTTTTACAAAGAAGGAATGTGGTCCTTAACCACATACACCTTATGAAGCGAGCCGATATATTGGCTCAGGGTTTGTGAGTATATTAACATTACCTCGTACTATACCTCCTATATACATAGACTGTACTACGCTATATGTTCCCTCCTATACCCATTACCTAGGACACTGCACCTGGAGAAAACTTGGACCTAAAGGAGGGTGAGGGTCGCCTCTACGGACCCTAAGGCGCATATACCTGAGCTAGTGTGATAGCTCTTGAAAGTGTGAGTTAGTGATCTACGCACTTCTTTTTTATTTACACTCTGTATACAGGTTACACTATGTTCTGTATATTTGTGTTTTTTGTTTAAGGTTAACCTGAATATAGTGAAACTACCCATAAGTGTATATGACCTATTAAGGTACAGTTAGGATTTATTTTATCATTTCTATATATCCACTACTATTAGAGCGCTACACCGGATATCCCTTCCATTCTCTGGATATTATCCGTTGTACCTCTATCCCTAATGAAGCCTGATTGATCCACTGAAATGATATCCAGGATAACTGACTTCAATCTATTTGCAAGAATATGTAAGTACATTTTTATATCAAGATTTATTAAGGATATTGGTCTGCAGTTTATTGTTTTTATAGGGTCCTTTCCTAGTTTAGGAATCGGGGTAATAGATGCTATCAGCATCTCTTTTGGAAAAGGTTTTGTAATAGAAATCTCCAAGTATGTTTTAAATAGGATTGGGGCCAAGATATCAGAATATTTTTTATAAAACAAGGCTGAAAAACCATCTGGACCTGGAGCTTTGTTAGGTTTGCGATTTTTTATTGAATTTATAATTTCCACTATATTGATAGGTGTATTCAGCTGTCTTAGTTTTTCGAGGGATATTTTAAAAATATCTAATTTATCCAGTAGTTCATCTATCTCATAGTTAGAAACCATCGTCTCTGGTAGATTATATAGGGAAGTGTAGGAGTTTACAAAGGCCTGAGAAATATCTTTTGGATTTTATAGACTCTTATATCCTACTGTTATTTTTTTTTATTTCTTTCTTTATCCTTTGAAATGTTAGTTTGTTTGAAAGAACTTTACTAATTTTATTATTATTATGGTACCAATTTTGTTTAAGAAATACAATTGATTTATTAACATCATCGAAGATCTTTTAATCATTAATAGCATGTTTCAAACTTAGGATTTTGTTAGTGGAATCCTGAGTTACTTGTTCCTTGTTAAACCTTTCAATTTTGTCAACTCAGTATATAGTTTAGAGATTGATTCTTCTTTGTTTTTCTTATATCTTGAGCCTGCTTTTATTAAAAGTCCCCTAGCAAAACTTTTGAGTGTACACCAAACTGTAGATATAGATACCTCCCCATTCTCATTGATATTGATAAATTGATCGAATTGCGAGGCCATCTCTGTATTTACATTATCAATTAACAAAAGATTTTCATTCAATCTCCATCTAGTACTACTTTTAAAGGAAGAAGGAAATTTAATATCCAAAAAGACTGGCGCATGCTCAGCTAGGATAATTGGGCCAATCTTAGAAACGATAATTAGATCCAGAAAATCTGGTCTTGAAAGAAAACAGTTGATACTGGAATAGGTCTGGTGAACATAAGAGAAATGTGTATAGTTCTCAGCCCTGGGTTAAGAGTTCTCCAGCGGGGGGGGGGAGCGGGGATGAAGACGTGATGACACGCAGGGCACGTAGCGTGGCGTGCACGCCGCCATGTTGAGCTGAGCTGGAGTCCCATGTGGGGAGAGAGGGAGTCGCTGTCGGATACACGCCGGAGTGTTCAGGAGTATGTCTCCACGAGTGCGGTGACTGGTCGAGTGTGCTGACGGGACGTGTGTGCGGATTGGATTTACAGGTTGGAAGAAATATATTGCTTTACGTCCTTTGAACTACAGCTAGGTTGAGTCAGCTGAAATGACCACGTACTCGATACTGCCGTGGATGCAAGCTTACACCTAGAAAGCTGATACCCAACGCGATTGGTAAATAATGTGGGCAGACTGAAATTTTATATCTGGAGCAGAGGTGAGCACCAGAGCAATTTGTTCAATTAATCTTCTAAGCAAATAATGCATTATAAAGAATTCAAGAGAAATGTCCACTTAACACCTGGATTCATATGAGGTAAAATTGAATCAGATTGAAAAAAAAAATATAAAAATAAAGGAAGGAGAAGGAGCTCTAAAAAAAGGGCGAAGGTAAAAATTAAAGAATAAATAAGAATAGGATAAGAAAATACAAAAGAGAAAAAGAAAGTAAAGAAATTATAATATAACAGAAATCTCCGCCTATTGATCTGCCTGAAGACAAAGAAGGTAGAACGGGGAGAAGTTGTGTTTATAAAAAAGAGAAAAAAAAAAAAAAGAAAATAATTTAACACCTCTCTCAAAGCGGTAAAAACTAGAAACGTCTGTTAGGGCTTTTCTGCTAAATAGAGTTCCCCCCAAAAAAAAAAAAATAAGTCTTAGAAAATAGAGGTAAAACAGATTTGTAAAATGGCAACAAGGAAAACAGCTGATCAAAGACAAGACCTGAAGCCTCTCCCACAAAAAGACCGGGAAAAAAAAGAAAAACAGGAAAAGAGACTTTCAATTTTTTTTAATGCTCCAGCAGACAAAAGCACCTTGGAAATTTATTCGATATCAACGCCAAACAAAATGGTTTTAAGCAAGCACACTAGAGATCTTAATGAGACAGAATCACAGGAACGCCCAGACGAACAAATGATCACCCCAGCGTACTTAAAAGATTGTCTAGATCAACAATCTAAACAAATAAAATTAGAAATGCAGGGGAGCTTTGCTAATTTAAAGCAAGATATAATGTCGATCGGACAAAAAGTTAAAGTTAATGAACAAAAAATAGAAAATTAGGAATTTCTCCTACAGAAGCAAAATGAGATTATTGAGAAACAACAAACGAAGATAAATGAATTGGAGGAGAGATCAACAAACATAGAAGATAGAGGAAGAAGAAATAATCTAAAAATAAGAAACATTTCTATCTCACAAGAAAATCTGGCAAATTTTCTTGCGGAATTTTTTAAAGCTCTTAAAATAAATATTGATGATAAAATGGACTTTCATGAAAGAACACACCGACTATACAAACCAAGAACACTCCCAGATGACCTCCCAAGAGATATAATTATTGCCTGTCACTCTTATTCCTTTAGAGAAATTTTTTTAAAAGCAGCAAGACAAACAGAAAGAGATCAAGGCAAATTTAACGATATAAAGGTTTTCCCGGATCTGTCTTTTCAGACAAGGAAAGCGAGGAAACAATTTTTACCAGCTACCTTGCGTTTGAGGGAAAAAAATTAAAAATATCGATGGGGCTTCCCAACCAAACTTATAGTTACCAAAGATGAGACTATGCACATATTTGACTCACTTGACAAGGTTATAAACTGGTTGGAAAATATGGTTTAATTATGAAGATAATTGGAATTAGTAAGATGATACCTTCTGATTCGTATTTAGATTGAACCATTATTATATTTAAATGGGAAAGGTTTAATAGGTTAATAATTGAAATTGAACTACTTTCTTACGATTTATGAGTGAATCACGATATATAATTAGCACGTTGGTTTGGTGATAAAAGTTCACTGTAAGGCAAAGTATTAAGCGGAACATAAGTTAATAGAATCAATGATAGTAATAATTATCTACCACTGGGTAAATTTAAATTTATTAGGATTGGGAATCCTTTTCATGATGGAGTAGCACTTTAAAAAGTTATAAAGGATAATAGTTAAAATAGGATAGAAAAAGTATTAAGAGGGATATAAAGTAATAGAATGGAAGTGACACTTATGGATCACTGGATTTAATCAGAATCAGAATAGGTTATCCTGTCTAATTTTGCAACATTGGAATATTACTGAGAATATAGATAAATATAACACGTGCACTAGAGAATAAATTTGAACCACATGTGAAAGAAGATTTAGTATAAGATAGAAGCACTCCCATTAATGGTTCTAAGGTGAAAGTTGGGGAAAAAGAAGGGAGGGAACTTCAAACGGTGAGATCAAAGAGTTGGATAGGTTCTCTCAAAGCAGGAGATTTTAAATTTTGAAGAGCAAAGGGTCTTGTTAATAATGTCTGGTTGGTGGGAGGTTTTGGATATTGTTGTGGCACTTTAGAAGGTGAAGAAAATATTTAATAATAAGGGACGATCATAGCTCAGCTCTTATTTTCTCCTTATCTAGGAGCTTTCCTGATAGTGGAAAATCGTGCATTTCCCAGGGAGATGCTTCAAGTGAACATTGTTCCAATTTTGAAGCCGGATTAAGATCCAGGTAAATTGACGAATTACCGTCCAATATCTCTTCTTAATGGAGATGTAAAGATCTATGCCTAGATTATAGCAGACCATTTCAAAATTTCTATTCCTGCCCTGATACACCAGGATCGGGCCGGATTTATTTATGGCAGAGTAGCCTCAGGTGACCTTAGAAGAATATTGGATGTTCACGATGTTGCGATCAGGAAGAACGTTTCCCTTCTGACCCTGTCATTGGATGCTGAGAAAGTGTTTGACAGGGTCAGATGGGATTTTTTGGGAAATGCACTGAAGTCGTATGGTATAGTGGGAGCAGTCTATGACACCATTATGGCATTATACACTGCTCCCTTGGCTAGGACAATAGGCCCAGGAATAGAGGCAGATTGGTTAAATATTAAGAATGGCACCAGGCAGGGTTGCCCCCTGTCCCCGTTACTTTATGTTTTACTCATCGAGCCTCTGGCAGAAGACATAAGGCAAAATAGGAAGATTAAGGGTTTCTGGTTTAATAATTTAGAGCACAAGATTAATCTATACGCTGATGACGTTATGCTTATGTTGCAGAATCCCAGATCATCGCTGCCGAAATTGATAAGATTACTAGGCCAATATAGCGAATATTCAAACTATAAAATAAACACTAATAAGACCACAATAATGACAACACATTTATCTAGTGAAGATAAGGATTTTATTAAAATATCTTACGACTTTGTCTGGGCTAAGGGATATGTTTCGTTTCTTGGCATCAAAATACCAAGAAACATAAATAAAGTTATTGAGGTTAATTTTCTCCCTCTTATAAAAAATACAATTAAGATCTTAAAAGAATGGGTTAGTAGAGAGATTTCTTGGATAGGGCGTATAAATACCATTTGCTCATATATTTTGCCTAAATGGAATTATCTTTTTAGAATGTTACCAATACAAGTCCCAAATAACTGGTTAAAAATGATCCAGGCAGCTTTTTCTAAATTTATTTTGGAAGGGAAAAAAAACGAGAATAAGCTTACAGCTATTATATAAGAAAAGAAAAGGGGTCTTGCTGCCCCAAATATAATAGAATATAATAATGCCTGTATGCTGGCACATACTGTTAACACTTTAAGTATAGATCAAAAAGATCAAGCCTGGTATCAAATAGAGCAATCATTAGTAGAGACAAACAGCCTGTCTGCTCTGTTCTGGACAACAAGGAGGAAGGGAAATAAAAATAATCCAGTTCGTCCAGAAAATTCGATAATTATTGATAGTATTTGGAGATACTGGAATAAAATTAAGAAAAATGTTAAAATAGAACACAGACTATTTCCATTTCTACCCATAGAGGTGATTAAAAGCAACATTGAGGATATTAATATCAGTGGATGGACACAAAAGGGAATTATGTATATACAAGAGATTATTGCTATAAAGGAAATTAAGCCATTTAACCAGTTACAATCAGAGTTTGGGATTGATTGTAAGGAGATATTTACATATTTAAGAATTAAGTTTTATCTGGCGAAATTCCTGGATTTCCAGCTTAATAAAAATATTAGTAATCTTAAAAAGATTATGGGAACTTATAGAATTAAAGGTCATATTTCCAGATGTTATACATTTTTAAAGGATTCTCAGAAGCTCTCTGTCTGGAAATCTAAGATTAAGTGGGAAAAAGATTTACATATCGTGATCTCTGAGCAAGATATGATAAATGCGATAGTTAAAGTCAATAAATGGGTACATTGCTTGAATATAGTAGAGAATTTCTACAAACTCCTAAACAGATGGTATATGGTCCCAGAAAAATTGGCCAAAATGTATAAAGATCAGAATCCTGTTTGCTGGCGATGTGAGGAAGGGAAAGGAGATTATCTCCATATTTGGTGGCATTGTAAATTTCTAAGTAATATATGGAAGAATGTATACCATCAGATTCATAATACGTGTCAGATATATATACCCTTTACACCACAAAGTTTTTTGTTACATCCAGGATGGCCTTCTATGCCTACTGAGAAATGTATGCTGATAACACATATTTTAATGGCAGTTAAGATAGTTTTAGCCAGATACTGGAAAAGTAATTAAGCACTAGAGTGGAGTGAAATTAAAAAACAAGCAATATACCAATGTAAAATGGAAATGGTAATAACCCAAGGTAACTCTGTTGGTCTGAAGAAATCTAGTAAATGGGAAACAATAGTTGATAAGTTTATTGCTAATAATGACAATTTATAATATAGAGTGTCTGGGCTGCCCCGCAGTGTGTTTGATCCTGGAAGAACACCAGCAATACTGTACCTATTAATGAAGGATAGGAATAATCGGATAGTACAGGCTTGGTTCCTCCTGATGGTGTGTGTGTGTGTATGGTATGAATCATGTTTTTATTATACCTCTATCCCGTTACTTATGTTATTTATGGATATGGCTATCCAAATCTGGTTTATATTAGTAATGCTGCTTTTTTTTTTTTTTTTTAATGGAAACATATCTATTGATATATAGATCGGTTTTAGAGGAACTGTATGTATTTTGATAATTGTAATATGAAAAAACTTTTGAAGAAATAAAAATACATTTAAAAAAAAGAGTTCTCCAGTAGTCGTAGAATGCATTTTTAGTCAAGAATTCGTTAACATTTTTAACAGCTGTTTTCATTTTGGGATCCCAATTATTTTTGTTCTTGTTACTTTTATCTAGTTTTAAGTTAAGGACACAATTAAAATCGCTTCCAATAATAAGGTTACCATATTTAAACTTATCTATCTTCAAGATGCATTCATCAGGTGTACCCAATCAGAAGTCGTTAGGGGCATAAACATTAACCAGTGTAAATAGCACTTATATTATAAGTAAACATCTACCATCTGCATCACTTTCAGAATGAATATATTCAAATTAAAGGTTTTATGACACGAAAATAGCTACTACCCTTTTTTATGATTTCACTCCAGATTAGAAGAATACACAATTGGAAAGTTATTGAAATGCCACATTTGGAGGAGAAAGTTATCCAGTGGGTTTCCTGGATAAATGCAATATCTACCCTATTATCTTTTAAAATGTAATTGGGGTGAGTTCAGCCCTTGGATATTCCAAGGCATACACATAAGTGGCATCTAATACCATAATACAGCCATGTCAAACTCGCGGCCCACAACTAATATTTATGCGGCCCGCGGCAAGGGATTGCTGAGTGTAAGCTCTCCCTGCTCAGCTCCCCGCAGTGATGCCGGGAGCCAGAATATGACGTCACTCTGGCTCCCAGCATCATTGCGGCGCACGAGGGAGCTGAGCAGGGAGAGCTTACACTCAGCACTCCCTCACTGCCTGTCCGCCCCAGCCTGCATGCCTGTCTGCCCAGCAGCCCCACTAGACCACAGGTAAGAAACCTGTGTGTATGGCTGCGTGTGTGTGACTGTCTGTGTGTATAAGTGTATGGCTGTCTGTGTGTATAGGTGTATGTAATAAACCATTAATTAGATAAGAATTTACAGGGAATAATTTAATATCTTTATATTGACGATCTGTAAGGGGAGATTTCTGGATGGCTTGAATTACCAGGTTTGAATATTTCCATTTGTGAATTTGACTATTGTGTCTCAGATGTCACAATTCGCAACATGTCATACGGAAGGTCAGGCGTGGCCACACCCCAGGTGGCTTGAACTGTGTTCTCTTTCTGCTATAGTCCTGCTGTGTTACCTCTGAGCCACACTTCAGATCATATGGATCTAGCCATGTTTATCTGGCATTGCCTGCATTGCCTGCAGCAGGAGGCTGCTCCTGTCACTCATTGTCCACCTGAGGCAGAATGTTCATTTAGCAAGGTATTTAAACCTACCTCTCTCTGAGGACAGGGTCAGTTCATTGTTCCTGGTTGACACACTTAGTTCCTGCTATCTTGTCTCCTGAGCTTGTTCTCCAAACTGACCCTGGCTTCTGACCTTGGCTCCACTCCTCGTTTATCCTGACCTCTTGCATACTCTGACTTCGGCTATTCCTCAACTATTCTTCAGCTTGTGTCCTTGCCTGTACTGCAAATTGGAGCACTTCTCCTGCAAAGCCCAGTGCACAGATTCACAGCTCAGGTGGCTTCTTACCTGGTCACCTTGGACTGTGTTTATCTGCAAGGGTGAGCGTACATCTCTGCACTTCGGACTCCAACCAAGGTAAGCCCTTACACCCGAGTGATGAGTGGGAAATATTTTGTGGTTTATAGAGTAAGTGGAATCTCTCAAAGGGATGGTTATCCAACTGTTGAGATGGGATTAAAGAAGCGAAAAGGAATTTTAGATACTCTTCAAGGAGATCTTGTATAATAGACTCAAGTATTCCTCTTATTTTAATATTGTTTCTTCTGGATCGATCTTCTAAATCCGTTAGAGGAGTTATCTGTATATCTTGATATTGTGTTCA
Source organism: Pelobates fuscus (assembly GCF_036172605.1). Lineage (NCBI taxonomy): Eukaryota > Metazoa > Chordata > Amphibia > Anura > Pelobatidae > Pelobates > Pelobates fuscus. Next base: position 298,910,457 of record NC_086317.1, on the reverse strand, counting down.
ATGAAAGTAGAGATTCAGTTCTTCACGGTAATCTTTAGGGGTAGATTTCCTATTAGTCGCTTTAGTTTTTTGCAGAGTAGAAAGTTATACTTTTGTTTTTTTCTGAAGTAGTAGGTTTTTTAAAATCATTTTTGGGGGCCATTTTTCCTTTTTCACCTCTTCCCTTTTTTCTTTCACTTTCTTTTCCCTCTTAATATTTTCCCCCTTTTTTTCTTTAATATTTTCTTGTTTTTTTCCTTATTCTGTTTCCTTTCCCTTTATTTTTCTCCTTTTTTTCTTATTTTCTTGTTTTTTTCCTTCCTTTTCCTTCCCTTCTTTTTTCTTTTCCTTCTTTCTTCCCCATTTCCCCCCTTTCCTTCCCTTCTCCTTTGTCTCTCTTCCCTTTTAAGGTTTTTTTTTGTTAAAACCTTGTCTTTGTGAACTGTATTATTCCTTTTAGTTTCTTATCTCTTCTTTTGCAGTCCTCCTTCTCATCCCTATTTATTTCTTGTCTTTCTTATATTTCTTTTTCTGTCTTTAATCCCTTCTCATTGAGATTGCTTCTTAGGAGAGAAAAAATATAGGCAAAAAAAAAAAATGAATGGGAAATGTATAGATCCCAGTTTCATTAATTATTATTAAAACCTTCTGTAGTCACCTCCAACAAATATAAAAACAAAAACATATGCTTCAGCAAATGTGAATATGTTTTATGCTTCTCAGGGAAGGTAAGAGTGAGGTTAGGGTGAGGACTTGATACAGAACAATCTCAGTCCTTATCTGGGCTGCAATCACTTTTTTTATGTACTCCTTCAGTTACACATCTTATGTTACATTAATGGTGAGTAAACTTAGCAGGGAAACTACCAAAAGATGACCCGCCCGCAGAATTTGTGTCGGAATACGGACCCTCACCGTGTCTTACTTCATATCTGCTCGTGCACGTGTATCCATGGAGCTGTTTACAGCATGTATCTGCCGCCACCTGTCCAGGTGCTTGGTATGATTTTCTGCTGAGAAACCTTTTTCGGAATAAGAATAGTGCCTTCAACCTCTCAACCTCCCGGCAGATTTTCGATGCCCTTCAGCAATCAGCATTCTGTGTTCTCATCTGCAAAACATGCTGTCTCACCCGTGGACTACCTCCATACGTCACTTCCAGCGCTAGACGTACATGGACATGCTACATCATCTCTCCGCTTTGCAGGACATTTCTAAGGTTTCTTTATGAGTAGTTTATTTTAAATGTTAATATTACAATCTGATTCTTATTTCCTAAAGGTAACCTCTGAATTTGGCTAATTAATAATGTAATTACTTGAACTGTGACTCCAAACAAAAAAAATGTGTTTTCATAAAACATGGCCGCCAATGGTTGCCTGGCTCCAGCATGCTGTGCGTGCTGGCATCAGATACCAATTTTGCACAGAGTTAACATAACCCACACAGATTTTTAGTTCCAGGCTGACTAATGACTCCCCTATGATGCTGCTGAAAGTGGAGTTACACATCTGGCAGCACAGGGGTTAATCTCCATGTGTGCAGTGTTAATCTTCACCTTTGTATTCATTGTGGAATCCATCATAGACAATATTTTGCAATACTGTCATTTTGTTCTGGCACCTTTAGGAAGTGCTGCACTTTAAAAGTTTTTTAGTTATTTCTCATATAATTTCATAGATAGCACAGAAATTCTCCTACAATCTTACAGAAACACATTGGTTTTCTGAGGACGAATGTAAAAGACCAATTCAAGATATGGTCTAGATATTTGCTATGAAAACTGTATTTTATTTCACAATAAAGGCCTTAAATTTATTGACATATATATATAAATCCACATACTTTCAGGAAGAAAAGCACTCTGTAAAGTTTCTCCTACTACAAATATATATAGTTATGACTCACCACTACGTAAAACCTTTGTACAAAATGTTTTAAAACAACAAAAATAAAGCATGCAAGTGAGTTATACATAGATAATAAAATATAATTGAGAAGATGAAATCATGTATGCATATTATTTTTATATTTTGTAAACCCCTATGTCTGTTGAGAGAACAACTTGCTGAAGTGTTTTAGGGGTTATCAAAGTTCACCACTATTGCCTACTCCTTTTATTCCAATTTTTTTATAATGCTGTAGTGTTCCTTTACATATCTGCTGTCAAATACCAGACAAAGTTTTTAATGAATATTAGGATACAAAAACAACATAGTGAATGAGGCATTTGAAGGTAAATGCTATACATATTTAGTGATTAAAAGCCACAAGAGCTATCTTAATTATTTTTTGGGTCAATTATAAAATGGAGTCAATTAGAAAATCATACTCATTTCTGCTGTTCAAGCAGTCATTACACAGGCGTCATCATGAATTAGTCTCTCCATTATGAAAATGCAGTGGTTTATCAACAGCTTTCAAGCAATGTATACATTATTCCTTTTTTCATAGGCTTTATACTAGCTCTTTATGCTCTGTAGTTGCTCATTTTGGACAACATTTTTGTGATGATTTTCCCAAAATGAGTTCAAGGGAACCTATCACTTCTGTGAACAATACAGCATTGAATAAAACATTTAAGATTTACCTATAGTGTGTGCTAACCTTTTATTTTAAGGGATGTTGCATTTCTTTTTAAGTTTATATTAAACCGTTAGTCAATGTCATCAAAATCCATTCCAGTCCAAACACAGCCAGGGTACAAATGAGGAGGAAATATAGAAGATGTCTCGCTGGCTGGACCTGTGCCCATTCTCTATAGTGAAGGATTATGTAGTCTGTGGATGCAGTTCACATATGCACTCTTTCATGATCTTGGCAATTCTAAATAATTCTGACTTACGCTGAGTGGTGGACTGAAAAGAATGCTGATCAAGGTGATACCAACCTGAGTGGCAACACTGCATCCACCCATCAGACCACCAACAATATCTCATCCATACCACCTGTAATTATAGCCACACTCGTATCTAAAAATGTTTTTGTCGACTTTGTTAGCTAAATTTCTTTCACGGAAGTATAGCCTCCCATACATAACTGACATCACACTACAAACACTCTGTAACAGCCATGCACCCTCACATACAGACAAAAATTGGATATGTGGGATTTTTTCTGATGTCCCAGAGGAGAAAGGTAGCAAAAAAATAACTGAAGTTGCCAGGACACAGGTTTATATAAGATTCTGTACTTATGCCCAATTTAATAATCAGCACCATCATCCTCCAGCATCTAACATCAAATTATTTGATTTTATTTAATCTTGGAATAAAGGTGTTTGTGCCATATGACTTACCATTTTTTTTTTTTTAAATGTATACATCGTAGCCCTGACAACTACATTACTTGTAAGACTGTGTGTTACATGGTGGAAACAACGGACATAAAACAAAAAAATTAATGGTTTAAAACACAAACTAATCATGCTCGTTAAAGATTCCCTTCTAGTGAGAAAGATCTAAAATGAAATAACATTGGATTTTAAGATATAAAACACAACAAATGTGTGTGTATAATAATAAAATTATCACTAAACACACTAACACGGTAAATTTCTGTTTTATTTTTTAATAAAGTTGAATTTTTTATTTTATTTATTAAACCCATGAGGGTCAACATGGAGTATATTATGCTGCCAATATTATGCTGGCAACTGTTCTAAATCTAGGGATCTCACTTGTTGTTATTAACAGTGAATTTGAGAAACAATAGCACCATTTAAATAGACATTGTAAGCATTATCCTGTCCAATTCTGGACAACAGAGAAAGACCAATAGCATTGGGCAGTGGGTTAGCCAACAATTTCAATTTTGGATAGGCTGATGTGTAAGTCCACATCGGCAGTACCCCAGCTAAAGCAGAGGGACCGAAATGTAGGTTGGGACAAAGCTCAGGCTTATATCAAACCATTCATGAAATAGTTAATAATCAGAAATCACTAAAATAAGCTGTAGTTTGTATACTTTTTAGGCCTTTTAATTGTATTAGACATGTAAAATGACTTTTAACTCACAAATTGTGTTTAATTATGTGAGCGAGTAGCCATGGGCAAAAAGTATCAAATATGTTTATAAAGTACACAGGCATGTCACACAAAATAAAACTGTTAGAGAATTCATGTAGTTTGTTATTATGGAAAATGTCAGCATCCTGTCTTTTGCCTGTAATTAAGCACAGCTCTTATATATAGAAGTTTGATATAAGTTACCTTTTTCAGACAATTGTATCTATTTTGGGTTACTCACATGGTGGGAATGTGTGTCAGGTGGCTAAATATGTAGGGACTAGCAAATCATCCTTTGGCTAAACTTTAGACCAAGTGCAGGGACCAACAGATGCACCCTCCCTGTGTTCCCTTATACCTATATGTGAACTACAGATTTACATGATATACCTGCTCTATTATATGTACATCATTTGCATATATACCATTGTTAGATATATCAGTTGACTTAGATATGTATATATATATGTATATATATATATATATATATATATATATATATATATATATACACACATATATATATATCTAAGTCAACTGATATATCTAACAATGGTATATATGCAAATGATGTACATATAATAGGTCCACTATAAACATATACACATATATATATATATATATATATATATATATATATATATATATATATGTATATGTTTATAGTGGACCTTTTTAGCCCACTTGATGTATTAGACTTTCCTCATATCATTTGAGCTACAAGGTATTATTTTTTTGGCATCCAGTGATATATTGTGGCAGGTTACTTAATAGCCACACACTTTATGTACCTTAGAATCTGGTCCTGGTTGCCATCTATTTACCTATCTGGACATTTGGTTCCTCTTGTCATTTGACAAGTTATTTCACTGTTTACCTATTTTTTTTTTTTGGTCTCATTTTAGAGTACATTATTGTACATCCATACGTTGGATAACTTTTTATTAGTTTGTCATTAAAAGTTATATTTTAACATTTACCTCTGTAGTTTCACCACATTCCATTCTATTCTCTAAGCACAGCTTTTACAAACACATTTCAATGTAGCATGTCATCTGTAAAATGCTTTCAGATTAATGGGAATCAAGCCATATATGTTACATAGTTACATGAGACTTGCGTCCATCAAGTTCAGCCTTTCTCACATAAGTTTTTGCTGTTGATCCAAAAGAAGGCAAAAAACCTAGTCTGAAGCGCTTCCAATTTTGCAACAAACTAGGAAAAAATTCCTTCTTGACCCCAAAATAGCAGTCAGATGTCTCCTTGGATCAAGCAGCTATTACCCCACTAATTAGAAATTATATCCCTGTATGTTATGTTTTTGCAAGTATTTATCCAATTGCAGTTTAAACATCTGTATAGACTCTGACAAAACCAACTCTTCGGGCAGAGAATTCCATATCCTTATTGCTCTTACTGTAAAAAAAAACTTTTCTTTGCCTTAGATGAAATCTCCTTTCTTCCAGCCAAAATGTGTGACCTCGTGTCCTATGTATAGCCCTGTTTATGAATATATTTCCAGATAAAGGTTTGTATATGTCAATATAATAATTCACAAATATGCAGGTATTCCAATCTACTTCTTAAAACTATTACTGTACAATTACTATATAGTAATTAAACAACAAGTTGTAGTGAGTTGGCAATCAACTTGAAAAATAAAGAAGAAAAAAACAAAACAAAATTTAGCTGATTTCGAGATTTTTTTTTTTCACTGTGAAATGCTTTCAGATTAATGGGAATCTAGCCAAATGTGAATTTTGCTTATATAGAGATTTTTATAAACTAAGTTAGTTTTGAAAGCTGCTTATCAACTCACTATACCTATTTTACAGTACATAGAGCCCTTGAAGACTTTTATGTTTATTAAGGGCTTCACATTTTAATAAGGAGCACTAAGTTGCCCCATAGTCAAGCAATAGGTCAAAGTCGTGCTTGTTCTTACTGGCTTCTCTGTAATAGAGAACAGGTCGAGTTATAGATGGTGGTAGACACCGGGATACACTGAGTCATGTAAAACAGAATTGAATGTCAAATACCTTCAAAATTGCTTGTTTGTATTAATATAAGCAGCAAGGTTCCTCAATGTTCTGTATGTACATAATGTCTCCAATGATGCTGTGTTTCCTATATATATATTATATGTCTTGCATTGAACTGTTACCCTTTTGAGCTGCACTTAAATGACCTGTACCATGGACAGATGTTTCGCTCACCAATGACAAATTGCAAGTGGAAACTTTGATAAAATGGTGATATACTCCTTTGGAGTCTCAAAGACAAGTTGTGCTTTTAGTGTCACTCTTTGGGGGCTGCGTTGGGCTGTATGATGTTAGTAAGATCTGCCTAAAGAAGTCTGCAAAGTCCACTTATGCTGAACATGTATTATTTTGACAGCAAAGCAATAGCAGATACAACATGTTATCAATGTTAAATTTAAAGGGAAACTATAGTCACCAGAATGACTACAGCTTAATGTAGTTGTTCTAGTGAGTATAATCACTGCCTTCAGACATTTTCATGCAAACACTGCCTTTTCAGAGAAAAGCAGTGTTTACATTGCCCATAGGGACACCTCCAAGTGGCCATTCCTCAGATGGCCACTGGAGGTGCTTCCTGGCTCAGCGCTGCACAGTAGGCAGCTCTGTCATCCAGCGTCCCCACACTCTGTATGGGGACGCTAAAGAGGTGCTGATTGGACAAAACGGCATTTGGCCCTGTCCTCTTTGCCTCCCCATGGGAAAGCATTGAATTGGCTAAAAATACGGCAGTTCTGATGATGTCACTGGTGGGGCCAACGCTGGAAATAAGGTGAGTTTTTCATGCTTTTAAGGGGGTAAGGGGAAGGCAAGCCACCTTAATGATGGATTTTGCACTATAGTGTCAGGAATACATGTTTGTGTTAATGACCCTATAGTGTTCCTTTAAGTTTCTGTTTATTCAAATTAATACCTCCAGAGACAAGAAAACATGTAATGCTTTGGCCATCATGCCTAACAACAACATTCCAAATGGGCATTCGATGTGCTCACTTAGAGCAGAAAGATTCAATTTTTTTTGTTTTGTTTTTTATCGTTTTTTTTATGGCTTCACATAACTCCTCAGTATGGACATATGACAACATTATACAAATATATCTGTGTCCAATACAAACTATTGTGTGGAAATCGATTTACAAACAGGACTTTACATAGGACACGAGGTCATGCGTTTAGACTGGAAGAAAGAAGATTCAGTCTAAGGCAAAGGAAAGGTTTTTTTACTGTAAGAACAATCAGGATGTGGAATTCTCTGCCTGAAGAAGTGGTTTTATCAGAGTCCATACAGATGTTCAAACAGCTACTAGATGCATACTTGCAAAAACATAATATTCAATGATATAATCTTTCAATGTAGAGTAATAACTGCTTGATCCAAGGATAAATCTGACTGCCATTCTGGGGTCATGGAAAGTTTGTTGCAAAATTGGAAGTGCTTCAAACTGTTTTTTTTTGCCTTCTTTTGGCTCAACAGCAAAAAACAAATATGAGGAAGGCTGAGCTTAATGGGCACATGTCTCTTTTCAGCCTATGTAACTATGTAACATTAACAATAAGTGTAGCGGAGGCCTGATATTCCACAGGTTAACTCCACTATAGATCCCAGTGAGGCTCAGGAACAAGCAGTAAAAACCCCATGGAACAGTAATTCCAGCAAATAAAGTAATCCACGAATATCCCCATACAGATCCCAATGACTGGACGACACACAGCATCAGGAGCAGAACTGATGTTTAATGACCTGGACTCTGCTTTTATGCATTGCACCCCTGCAAGGGAGACGCCCACAGGCAATTAGGCATTAACCACTCATATAACGGTTACATCCCACATATTCCCTCCCCTCTGCTTGGGAGATAATTGAGTTTCTTACTGTATGTCCTCAATTATCTCCAAGCTGAAACTTATATATTTTTATACAATTTTATAACTTTATGATTTTGTATCACACAGGAATAAACTATTAATTAATACATTATTTTTATGAACCACACAACTTGGGGAAAAACATATTACAAATGTGTACAAATCAGTTCAGTGGTTCCCGAGATATTGAAAAAGTATCTTTGGACCGACCGCACGCCTGTTTGCATGCCCACAGATTCAGGCTGTGTGGTTGGTCTATTTGTGCCTTGAAAATTGACAAAGTCCCATCCGAAGGCGACGTTCGAATAGTCGAACGCACTTCGACTTCTGTCGAAGTGTCGAAGTAGAACGGGGTTAAACTGCTGCGCTGTTCGTTAGTCGAGTGGAAATCTATTTCCCATGAAAAAGATGACAAAGTCCCATTCGAACGGGTGTTCGAATCTTTGAACAGGACTTAGTCTCCAGCCGCGGTGTCGAAGGGTAGGGGAAGGTACAGGTCGACCGCGTTTGACTGCATTAAAATGGCCGCCGCCACGTGTTCGATTGTCTAATGGCAGCCACTTCGACTACTTCGGCACTTCGGCTGTATCCGAAGTACCATATCAAACGTACCCATTCTTTGCACCACACAATTAAAGGGCCAGAAACTGTTTTTGTCTTTAAGTGCAAGGCACGGTGGATGATGGCAATAAAACAAAGGGTAGAGGTTCTCAGGTAACATGGTAAGTGGCTGATGCAGATCAAATGCCGAACAGGGGCATCTGTTACAGATGGGACAGCCAAAAAAAGGGGTTCCGCTACAGTAAGGTATCAGGAATGTAGAGTACACAGTATGGAATTGCTATCATAGTGCTTAAACTTTAATCAGAATGTGCTGTTTTATTTTTATTATTAAAGATTAGTAATATAAAGGAGAAAGATAATCAGTTACAAATTGCATTACAGTATATAAGACACTTAACTGAATTTTCTCAAGGAAAAATATTTTATTTATGCTAAGAATGTAATCCATTTCCTTTGTGCTCTCTCAGATGAAACATATTTAAATTAAGTGTACTTACTTTGACTTTCTTTGTGAGGTCTGTGAGGTCTCCTTCTTTTCTATAGATTGCAAATTCAGAGCTTTGCAGAACAGGTTCAGAGCGTGTCATCCAGCTGTGAAGTTCTGTTAAGTCTGCATCAAATCTAAAAATAAACAAAAAGGACACTTATGTAAGTCATTCTCAAGCAGTCATCTTAAATGTGGAATGTTCGTAAAAACTATGAAGAAGCTGTCATTTTTGAATCTTTTACAAAAAACACACATTATCTTTGCAACATTAGTAGCATGGTGATATACTGACGCAGACACTTCTGTTTCAAATAGTTTTATTTGCAGGGTTTCAAGTAGATAATTCAGAATTTCCACATATTCAGAGGAGTATAGCAAAATTAAAGTAGCTGTTTCACATTAGCAGAGTGTTTAAACAGTAGTGAAGTCACTGATCTATTTAAATGATAACACAATTGCACATTACCTCAATGGTCTGTATAAACGATAATATATGTAATAGAGACAGCAGAAAAAAAACAACATTTAACCCCTTAAGGACACATGACATGTGTGACATGTCATGATTCCCTTTTATTCCAGAAGTTTGGTCCTTAAGGGGTTAAACATGTTCTGATCAAGAAAACTGGAAAATAATCAGAAAATATCATTAAAAAGTACATAGAACAGAGATCAGCATTGAGTGGATAAAAAGGGAAAATCAAGAGGATATTTGGGGAAAAACTAGGTAGGAATGGGTAAAAAATACATATTTCTTAAAAGAGCCTATAATATTCACAGGCTCATGTGCCACAAAAAGTCTGAGACAAAACTTTGGTCAATTTCAGGAGTAAGAGGTAGGGAATCTCGAATGTAAGTAGGCCTATTATTTAATAATAATTTCACTTATGGGTCAGAGCTAATTACTCCCCCAGAACTTTACTCCTGTGGTCAAAATCCACAATCCAGAGTGACGCGATCACAGTGCATCACCACCAAGCATTATGGGAGGAAATTCATATATTTTTAAGCTATATGTCACTGGGTTACATTGCATCACTTTAAGCTAAACTGCTGAAGGCAAAGGATGACATGATCTTATTTTTCAAGTTAATCAGCAGTGACAGGGATTCTTAGTTTTCTGCTTCTGTGTTCTTATTTCACATATATTTCCAGAAAAGATCTAGTTGAATTCTGCTCTATCAATTTCATGTTATCATGCATATCACCATCTCAATTGGAAATTACTCCATATGTCTTTATTTTAGAGACATTGTGAAAATAACTTTTCCTTCTATAAAAGAAGAGGAAGTGATACTTATATGCACTTTATCAAGAGATTCAATTGCTAATGTTCCTGCAAATCGAACTATAGTACACCAGTTCTGCTGTTTAAATGATGTAGAAAAATTGTTCTGAAAAATAATAGTTCTCCTTAGAATATTCTATTCAAATACAAACTGTTTTGTTTTCTAAAAGGTCATGGAGACTAAAAGACTATTATTAAAGAAATATTTTTTGCTTGTAAAAAAAAAAATGGTAAAATTAAATTGCATATAGATACTCATATAGCTCGTAAAGGAATAGTTACCATTGTGATATAGCTACATTTACAAGACTTTTTACTTGTTATGTTTTGTTTATTAACTTATTACTATGTTTAGTATGTGCGTGTTGTAGAATATATATTTTTTAACATCAGAACATAAAAACACCTAACATTAAAATAATATTGCATATATTATTTTATTAATTCATGCATAATCAAATAAAAATAAATGTAATATTTTTTTTTTTTTTATTCTTTATTTTTGCATTGACAGAAATGTGGCAGTACGGCAGGGTAGGCTTATGCAAAGGCCAGATCACAGTATGAGTATTGTTTGTTTACAGAAAGAAAGGTAATTTTGTTAGTGCATATAACGTTTTATACAATAACATTTGACTTGTGTGCATTCAATCAGAATTTTACATTGTAGCGGTGTAAATTAAAGAGAATATATAGGTAACAGAAAAACGTAAAAAACCTAAAGTGTAATGAAATATGATGAAACCAAGGACTAGGTCGTGACTTAGTTGCCCCTTATCCCTCCTAGAGCGCTCAGAGCGCCAACCGTGCTTCGTTCACCTGCGGCACTTGGGGCCCCCCTCCCGTGAATGTTCACCTGCATCTTCAGTGCCACCCTGCTTATCCCCGATATTGCTCCCAGAGGTCCAACACATTTTGAAAGGTCTAGACTGAGTGTTGAACTTGTGCCGTCACTTTGTCCATTAGATAGTTGTCTTTTATTTTGGCTATAACTAGGGACAGTGGGTGCAGTTCCGGACTCACCCATTTCTGGGCTAGGGCCCGTCTGGAAGCCAAATAGACCATGTTAATTAGTTTCTGTTCATGTCTGGTTAACCCCTTGGTAGGTCTGAAAAGGAGGCAGGCCCAGGGGTCATGTGTGAGGTTCCTCTGTAAAATCTGGGAGCTCAGTCCCACCACCTTTTTCCAGTATTCACTCACTTTGGGGCATTGCCACCACATGTGTACATAACTCCACCTCTCCACGCACAGCCTCCAGCATGTGTCTGTGGGGCTTATGCTCATATAATATTGTTTGACTGGGTCTTATACGCCTGCTCTTGGAATGTTACACAGATGGAGGGTTGTACGCGTGCCTTCCCAAATTTCCTCCCACTCCACTCCACTCCACTCCCTCCAATACATTACATTTTTAATCATGCATATAAGGATTTAACTTAAAGTGGTATTGTTATTGTTTTAACAAGTAAAACAATATCTCTCATGCTAAGATCCAGGAGAACAGTTGCAATTTAGTGCTAATGAGGCTACTCACTCTGGGGATACCAGAGAAAAGCTCAGACAGTGCAGGGTTTGATATCAAAATAGTATAGGTTCTCTCTGTAATGGTGAACACAAACTTTCTGAGACTTGAGTTCTGTACTCCGAATGAGTGTATCTCCACCAAGGTTGTTACTTTCCATGGAACCGAATAGCTAAAGTGTCTATTAGGGCTGTCTCACAGTTCCAAAGCGATTCAGGGTATCTCCCAGTCAGGTGTTTGGTGTTTAGGAAGAGTCTAAGATATCTCATGACATCTAATGTACCATTACTCACAATCCTGCAGACCACATTCAGGGTGTTCTGCAGGATTGGGAGTGATGGTACAGGAGGGAAAGCAAGCAAAATGATTTGAGCTGTTTTGGGAGTGTTTGTTCTAGTGTCCTGCACAACTTTCATGGTTAGTGGACCAGTCTGTCACACTGTTTTTTTGCTGATATTTTAAATGCACTTCTTCTGATTCACTAATTTGTATATTAAGATATAAGCAATGCTGTTGAATATGTGAGATGTGAATGTTCTAATATATTTAAAAATAAAATGTAAAATAATGAGCACTGCTATGAATAGGAAATTCATAAAAAATGTAACAACCAGATTGTCATGACAGCACAGGCTTTCATTTGCACTTGGTTAGCTGAATAATCTTTTTAACTTTTCTATTTATTTTTTGTAGCAGATTTTTATTTTTTTAAAAATATCTTACATAAAATGTGTAATAGATACTCAAACTGTGTTACCATGTGAGTAAACAACATCACATTCAAGTCAGCTGAATTTCTTTATCAGAAATATTAAGCATGACCCAGAATGTTTACTAAACAACAAACTAGGTTGAGCTGATGACCAATTGTGAACAGGGCCCACCAGGATAACGGGAAATTTCCAAGTGGGCTGCTGTAGTCTGGAATGTTCCTCTGCATAGCCACATGTATGGGAGGGGAAAAGCAGCACTAACAGGAGTGCTAGGTGTTTCAATAGTGTATGCAGACCCTGAGGATAACGATAGCTTAGCTGCAGTTTCTGTGAAGGAGTTGTTGGTACCTGCCTGACAATACTGGCCAGCTCCTTTATAGTGCACTATAGCTTATGTTTTAAGCCCCTTCCCAGCCCCAGTGAGACTTCCTTGACTATAACACTGCAAGGGAGCTAACAGTCCATGAGCGGAAGAACATGATGAGCTCCCATGTTGGCAGGTACACTGGGTAAGTGTAGTGGCCTAACAGCTTATTCTGGTGGAGAGAAGGAGTATTGGAGCTGAAAGGGAGAGATTAAGAGGGAGCTGGAGGGGTTGAGAGATTGGAATGTACAAAGAGGAAGATGGAACTTGAGGGAGGGAGATGAAGCAGGAGGGGAGAGAGGGAGGGAGATGGAGTTGGTGGAGAGAGTAGGAGGAAGATGAAGCTGGATGAGAGAAAAAGATGGAGTGAGAAAGAGATGGAGCTAAAGCGGAAAAAGGGAGGTGGAGTGGAGGGAGAGAGGGGGAGCTGAAGGGGAGATTGAGGGAGTTGGAGGGGAGAAATAAAATGTGAACAGGAGTGAGAGGGAGAGGAAGTTGGATGGAGTGAAAGAAGGAGCTGGAAGGGAAAGAGGGAGCTGGAATGGAGGAATATGGAACTGAAGGGAAGAGGGAGGAAGATGGAGCTGTAAAGGGGAGAGGAATATAAAGCAGGAGGGGAGAGAGACAGGAAGATGGAACTGTAGAGGAGAGAGGCAGCAAGATTGATTTGGAGGAGAGAGAAGGAGCTGGAGGAGAAAACGACAGGGAGAGGAAGGAAGATGGAGCTGAAAGAGAGAGATGAGAAGATTGAACTAGTGAGGAGAGAGGGAGGAAGATAGAGCTAAAGGAAGAGCTGTAGCTGGAAAGGGGAGAGAGGGAAATGGAGTCGGAGGGGAGAGAGGGAGATGGAGCTGGATGGGACAGAGGGGAATAGATGGAGCTTGATGGGGAGAAAATTGAGCTGAAGGGGAGAGGGAGATGGAACTGGATTAATATCTGCACACAATACCGACACAATACATTAGAGGGCTGGTATAACATTTTTACCATGGATGCTTTTTATACCTTGTCCGGCCCTGATTGTGAACAGCTAAACTTGTTTGTTTTTTTTTAACTATTTATTTTGTGTGAATTCGCTGCCAACATGCTGCTAAGAAAATGTTAAGTGATTAAATTCAGTATCTGTATTTTTATCTATATGTACTTGTGTTCACATGAACAAAGCTTTACGGTTTAGCTGTTGCAATGCTATTATTTGAACATCATATTTTATGTTAAATGACACTAATTCATAGCAATGTTGAGAACAGTATGTGACACTAGATGGTGCCCAAAGTCTATGGGAAACTGTCACAAAGAACATTGGCCATGATAATCATTTACGTATACCATTCTCACTAATGTAAATCAAGTCTATCAATGGATCGCAGCAGGTGTGTGCTCACGCTTAATAATCTCTTACAATACACTTAAACCTGATGTTTGTAATATCTGATATTGTATATTATAACTGTTTAAATAAACCTGCAAGCAAATTATTACACACAAGGATAGCATAATTTGAAAGTCATTTTTTAAATCACGTTTACTAACATTAACATTAGTCCACAGATATCTTTATTTTCTTTTTATACATTATTTACACCTATGTTTACAAAATAGATGGAATTTTCTGCAGTTTAGCTCTTGACAATCTTGACATGACAGGTATACTTTAAACATTTTTCGGAGGGAATTTTGCAAATATTGCTGAAATCCACAGTTGAAAATATATATATTTTTTTGTTTTACCATGCAATTTAATAACACAATGCATGTAACACAACAGTCTTCAAAGATAAGTTAAATGCTAAATTTGTGCATACTGGCAATGGACAGTCAATGGTCCAGCTCCTCCCTACATGCCAGCCAAGCTCTTTCCTAAGCCTGTCCTACAAGATGTCCCCTGCAGAAAGAATTGGCCTGCAGGGAGAACTTGCCCTCAGCATCGGATCAAACATAAGCCACAAAGCTTGTTACAACCAAGAAGAGTGTTTTATTAAAAGACAGGTCCTGACATGAAGAAAAATGCAATGCAAAGGTTGACACAATAATCATGTAATTACACTGAATTAAAGATGCCCCTATAGTGACTGTGCAGAACTAATCAGACCATCTAGAGAGTGTGTGTGTGTTCTCTCTCTCCCATCAGACTGCCAAAAAGAGAAGCACAACTTATATATAAAGTCTTATGGCTTGACTGGTGTGCAGATTTTTCTTTAACATTGTATTAACTATCCACTATATATATATATATATATATATATATATATATATATATATATATATATATATATATATATATATATATATATATATATATATATATATGTATATATATATATATATATATATATATACACATATATATATATATATATATATATATATATATATATGTATATATATATATATATATTTATATATATATTGTTTTGGATTTTGTATATATATATATATATATATATATATATATAGAGACAAGTGTAGGAAAAGCACTCCAAGGACTTCTTTCAATGTAGAAAATAAATAAATTTTATTCGGCAACTGCCATGAAAACTCAACGTTTCAGTCCTGTGTCAGGACTTTCGTCAGGATAACAGTGCATTGTAATTGTTACAAAATATATAGAAAAATAACACAGTACTAATTAGATTAAAATCAAATTTCAGTACATAAGAGACACCTGATGCTTACCCCTCAGCCTGTGTACCGGTTTCCCTGGGCGCCAGAAAATCGCGGGCAAAATTGATTCCTTATCGTGTATGCAGCAGCTGTCCAGAATCCTGCTGTGCGCGCTCAGTGCGTCTGCCGTTACCATGGTGACCGGCCGAGACGTGAGGCAGCGTTTGTTTACGCGTAGTCATGGCAACCCGCCGATCGTAGACTGATCGGGTTGCAGGGAAATTCCGTACACAAGAGGCTGGGGTGCAAGCATATTCATATGGAAAAACGGCAAACATGTAGTGACACACCAATATCATTACTGAGCAAAGTCTCGATAGCATGTATATACAACTGCCTAACAATATGATAACAAAGCACGGCAAAATAGTTTACCTGTGATGTGCTCGTAGTAATGCCCTAAAGCATAATAATTTAGCAATATACATGGCGAGATAATAGAGATATCTAGTAGTGTGGCAATAAGGCAAGTCCGGTCAGCCCACACTCGGTATCCATACTATATAAAACATACTATTTAATGGTATGTGTAGAATGATACAGGGGTCATTTGGTTAAGTGCTAGTGGGTAAAGCAAATTTAGTAACCACACGACTATGTACACTATTATTTACACGACTATTTACATAAAGTCTATTGCAGATCAATATCACCACAGTGTCCTAATCATAGGAAGATGCCCAACGTGTACTTCTCATTAAGGCCTTTGGGTTGGACCGTGTCCAGCGTACGGATCCAATGGAGTTCTCTTTGTAATAAAAGTTTTTTCCTGTCGCCGCCTCTAAGTGGCTGTGGGATATGGTCTATCGCTGTGAACTTCATAGAGGGCAGGGGATGGCTCTTTTCCCCAAAGTGTTTGGCCACTGGTAGTTCGGACCCCTTGTCCCTGTACGCTATGCGGATACTCGAGCGGTGATTGCGCATCCTCTCCCTCAATGGAAGGTCCGTTTTGCCCACATAGGCTAGTCCACACGGGCAGACTAATTTATACACTACATGGTCACTGGTGCAGGTCAGTCTATGTCTGATGGTGTATTTCCTGCCCGTATGTGGGTGGGCGAAGGTTTTGCACGGAATCATGTGGCTACAAGTTACGCATCCAAGGCATCTGTAGCATCCCAGATTTGAGTGGGTAGTTGGTTGGTTATAACAATGTGTGGGGTCCGTCTTGACCAGTAAATCCCTTAGGTTCTTACCCCTACGGTAGCACATCATTGGTGGCTGTCGAAATTGGCTTGGTAAGCTGGTGTCATTTGACATCATTCGCCAGTTACGGTTGGTAGATTCCCTGATGTGGTTAGAGATTGTTGTGTATGTAATGGGAAATGTTAGTCTTCCCACCTTGGAGTTCTGTGTTGGAGCCACTTCCAGGCTTTTCTTCAGGGCTTGCTGTAATATGACAGGGCTATACCCCCGTGCCAAGAATTTGTCCCACATTTCCTTCAGTTGATGTTGCCTGTTGGTTTCATTTGAGTTGTTCCTGATTACTCTCAAAAATTGGGACTGTGGAAGGGAATTCTTTAAGTGCCTCGGATGGTAGCTGTCAGCATGCAGGATAGTGTTTCTGTCGGTTGGCTTGGTATACAATGTGTATGCTATTTTATTATGCTCTATGTACAATCGTATGTCAAGGAAGTCTATTGTTTGTTCGTTCGTCGTCATGGTGAGGCGGACCGGTGTGTCGGTACCGTTGACGTATTCCAGCAGTTGCTCAGGGGTAGAGCCACCTTTTTTCCAAATCATAATGATATCATCTATAAAACGTTTGTAGAACAATATATTCTCTTGAAATGGGGTGAGTATATATTCCTGCTCAAAGATGTACATAAAACTGTTAGCATACATAGGCGCCATGGCCGCTCCCATCGACGTTCCAGCTATTTGTTGATACCACGTCTGTTCAAACCTGAAGTAATTCTGGTTCAACACCAGGTGTAGTAGCTCCAAGGTGTACTCTATTGGTGGCCCAAGGTACAGGGATGATGATGTTAATATTTGCCTCATTGCGTCTATGCCCATGTCATGTGGGATGACAGTATACAGACTCCTGACATCGCAGGTAATAAACGTTGTGCCTTCTTCTAAGTTGTCCAGTAGTCGCAACTCTGTTAGTAGGCTCGGTGTGTCCTTGATGCAAGTTTTTAATTCTTCAACCGGTTTTTTGAATAGAAAGTCAAGCCATTTGGCTATGGGCTCCAGGACCCCTCCAATTGCTGAGACTATAGGTCTGCCTGGGGGTAAGGTTGGATGTTTATGTATTTTGGGCAACGTGTACATCACTGGTGTCCGGGGTTTTGTTTGTAGTAGGTATTTATACAGATCCTCTGAGATGTAGGTCGCGTCTAGTCCTCGCTGTAGGGTCTGTTGGACCTTGTGCATGATTGCCTGTGTGGGGTCAGCCGTGAGTTTGGAGTAGGTAGTGGTGTCTTGTAGCTGGTTCAGAATTTCTTGTCTGTAATCGCTGTAGTTCAACAAGACTATCCCACCTCCTTTATCTGCTGGGCGAATTACTAGGTTCGGATCCTTAGCTAGTGAGGTGATGATTTGGCGTTCCTCCTTAGTGATATTTGATCTTGGTTTCTTGGGCTTGGTGAGATGGTCCTGTGTCTCCTGGTTCAGTGACCTCAAGAACGTTTTTATGGTTGGTTGATTAGGCAGTGGGTCCCATGTGCTTTTTGGTTTGAATTGGTTTGTCAGTGTATGCTCAGTGTCACTCGTTTTGAAGAAATCCTTCAACCTTAATGTCCTCCCAAATTTATAGTTCTCAATTTCTTGGGTTAGTGGGACCGGGTGGTTTGTGGGTACAAATGAGAACCCCTTCATTAGTAGACGGTTCTCTGTGTGGCTCAATTTACGTGTTGATAGATTAAAGATAGGGATTACCTCCGTCTTGGTGGCTTGCCTCTCAGACCGGTATATGCCGCCCCTCTGTCCTCGTCTTGTGATGTAGCGTCTGGCTCTAGATCTTGTTTGGAGCGTTGTCGTGTTTTGGTTCCTATTGTAGTCGTACCTCTCTCTAAAAAATGGCTTGTATTTTGAGTCGTTTCAGGTCTTTGTTGAGTGTCAGAATCCGAAGTAGACTCACCCGACGTTTTATCTATCGTGAATTGTCGCGGTCTTCTTATTGGTCGTCTATTCCTATTGAAGCGAGGGGCTTCATTCTGCCCGCTCAGCCACCGATAGACCCTATGTTCTGTATAGTCATTTTTCACCTTCTCTTGCTTCTCCCGTTTGAATCTGATCAGATCCGTTTTATACTCTTTGACATTCTGTTCCAGTCTGAGGAGGGTCGGAGCTGCTTCAGTGGATGTGAGCAAGATCACCTCTTTGGCCTCCAGTTGTGTGATTCTTTGTCTGATCTTTATGAGGTCCTCTTTCACATCTTCTATGATTATGAGGATCAGGTCCAATGAGCATTTATTCGATACTGATATCCATTTTTTACAGACCTTTGGTTTGGCTCGTCCTATTGTGGGGATGTTCTTAATTCTGAACCCCCTTGGTATCTGTAACCTTCTGTGGTAGTCCGACAGAAACAGTCCATGTAAGTCTAGGTCTGTCTCTTTCTTTTTCAGACGTATGAGGTCCAGGTATATCTCTTTAAGTGTGGTTGTCTGTGGTAGATCTGTTGTTAGAGAATCCCATCTGATCCGGTCAGCGTCCTCCTCTGACCGGATCAGATGGGATTCTCTAACAACAGATCTACCACAGACAACCACACTTAAAGAGATATACCTGGACCTCATACGTCTGAAAAAGAAAGAGACAGACCTAGACTTACATGGACTGTTTCTGTCGGACTACCACAGAAGGTTACAGATACCAAGGGGGGTCAGAATTAAGAACATCCCCACAATAGGACGAGCCAAACCAAAGGTCTGTAAAAAATGGATATCAGTATTGAATAAATGCTCATTGGACCTGATCCTCATAATCATAGAAGATGTGAAAGAGGACCTCATAAAGATCAGACAAAGAATCACACAACTGGAGGCCAAAGAGGTGATCTTGCTGACATCCACTGAAGCAGCTCCGACCCTCCTCAGACTGGAACAGAATGTCAAAGAGTATAAAACGGATCTGATCAGATTCAAACGGGAGAAGCAAGAGAAGGTGAAAAATGACTATACAGAACATAGGGTCTATCGGTGGCTGAGCGGGCAGAATGAAGCCCCTCGCTTCAATAGGAATAGACGACCAATAAGAAGACCGCGACAATTCACGATAGATAAAACGTCGGGTGAGTCTACTTCGGATTCTGACACTCAACAAAGACCTGAAACGACTCAAAATACAAGCCATTTTTTAGAGAGAGGTACGACTACAATAGGAACCACAACACGACAACGCTCCAAACAAGATCTAGAGCCAGACGCTACATCACAAGACGAGGACAGAGGGGCGGCATATACCGGTCTGAGAGGCAAGCCACCAAGACGGAGGTAATCCCGATCTTTAATCTATCAACACGTAAATTGAGCCACACAGAGAACCGTCTACTAATGAAGGGGCTCTCATTTGTACCCACAAACCACCCGGTCCCACTAACCCAAGAAATTGAGAACTATAAATTTGGGAGGACATTAAGGTTGAAGGATTTCTTCAAAACGAGTGACACTGAGCATACACTGACAAACCAATTCAAACCAAAAAGCACATGGGACCCACTGCCTAATCAACCAACCATAAAAACGTTCTTGAGGTCACTGAACCAGGAGACACAGGACCATCTCACCAAGCCCAAGAAACCAAGATCAAATATCACCAAGGAGGAACGCCAAATCATCACCTCACTAGCTAAGGATCCGAACCTAGTAATTCGCCCAGCAGATAAAGGAGGTGGGATAGTCTTGTTGAACTACAGCGATTACAGACAAGAAATTCTGAACCAGCTACAAGACACCACTACCTACTCCAAACTCACGGCTGACCCCACACAGGCAATCATGCACAAGGTCCAACAGACCCTACAGCGAGGACTAGACGCGACCTACATCTCAGAGGATCTGTATAAATACCTACTACAAACAAAACCCCGGACACCAGTGATGTACACGTTGCCCAAAATACATAAACATCCAACCTTACCCCCAGGCAGACCTATAGTCTCAGCAATTGGAGGGGTCCTGGAGCCCATAGCCAAATGGCTTGACTTTCTATTCAAAAAACCGGTTGAAGAATTAAAAACTTGCATCAAGGACACACCGAGCCTACTAACAGAGTTGCGACTACTGGACAACTTAGAAGAAGGCACAACGTTTATTACCTGCGATGTCAGGAGTCTGTATACTGTCATCCCACATGACATGGGCATAGACGCAATGAGGCAAATATTAACATCATCATCCCTGTACCTTGGGCCACCAATAGAGTACACCTTGGAGCTACTACACCTGGTGTTGAACCAGAATTGCTTCAGGTTTGAACAGACGTGGTATCAACAAATAGCTGGAACGTCGATGGGAGCGGCCATGGCGCCTATGTATGCTAACAGTTTTATGTACATCTTTGAGCAGGAATATATACTCACCCCATTTCAAGAGAATATATTGTTCTACAAACGTTTTATAGATGATATCATTATGATTTGGAAAAAAGGTGGCTCTACCCCTGAGCAACTGCTGGAATACGTCAACGGTACCGACACACCGGTCCGCCTCACCATGATGACGAACGAACAAACAATAGACTTCCTTGACATACGATTGTACATAGAGCATAATAAAATAGCATACACATTGTATACCAAGCCAACCGACAGAAACACTATCCTGCATGCTGACAGCTACCATCCAAGGCACTTAAAGAATTCCCTTCCACAGTCCCAATTTTTGAGAGTAATCAGGAACAACTCGAATGAAACCAACAGGCAACATCAACTGAAGGAAATGTGGGACAAATTCTTGGCACGGGGGTATAGCCCTGTCATATTACAGCAAGCCCTGAAGAAAAGCCTGGAAGTGGCTCCAACACAGAACTCCAAGGTGGGAAGACTAACATTTCCCATTACATACACAACAATCTCTAACCACATCAGGGAATCTACAAACCGTAACTGGCGAATGATGTCAAATGACACCAGCTTACCAAGCCAATTTCGACAGCCACCAATGATGTGCTACCGTAGGGGTAAGAACCTAAGGGATTTACTGGTCAAGACGGACCCCACACATTGTTATAACCAACCAACTACCCACTCAAATCTGGGATGCTACAGATGCCTTGGATGCGTAACTTGTAGCCACATGATTCCGTGCAAAACCTTCGCCCACCCACATACGGGCAGGAAATACATCATCAGACATAGACTGACCTGTACCAGTGACCATGTAGTGTATAAATTAGTCTGCCCGTGTGGACTAGCCTATGTGGGCAAAACGGACCTTCCATTGAGGGAGAGGATGCGCAATCACCGCTCGAGTATCCGCATAGCGTACAGGGACAAGGGGTCCGAACTACCAGTGGCCAAACACTTTTGGGAAAAGAGCCATCCCCTGCCCTCTATGAAGTTCACAGCGATAGACCATATCCCACAGCCACTTAGAGGCGGCGACAGGAAAAAACTTTTATTACAAAGAGAACTCCATTGGATCCGTACGCTGGACACGGTCCAACCCAAAGGCCTTAATTAGAAGTACACGTTGGGCATCTTCCTATGATTAGGACACTGTGGTGATATTGATCTGCAATAGACTTTATGTAAATAGTCGTGTAAATAATAGTGTACATAGTCGTGTGGTTACTAAATTTGCTTTACCCACTAGCACTTAACCAAATGACCCCTGTATCATTCTACACATACCATTAAATAGTATGTTTTATATAGTATGGATACCGAGTGTGGGCTGACCGGACTTGCCTTATTGCCACACTACTAGATATCTCTATTATCTCGCCATGTATATTGCTAAATTATTATGCTTTAGGGCATTACTACGAGCACATCACAGGTAAACTATTTTGCCGTGCTTTGTTATCATATTGTTAGGCAGTTGTTTATACATGCTATCGAGACTTTGCTCAGTAATGATATTGGTGTGTCACTACATGTGTGCCGTTTTTCCATATGAATATGCTTGCACCCCAGCCTCTTGTGTACGGAATTTCCCTGCAACCCGATCAGTCTACGATCGGCGGGTTGCCATGACTACGCGTAAACAAACGCTGCCTCACGTCTCGGCCGGTCACCATGGTAACGGCAGACGCACTGAGCGCGCACAGCAGGATTCTGGACAGCTGCTGCATACACGATAAGGAATCAATTTTGCCCGCGATTTTCTGGCGCCCAGGGAAACCGGTACACAGGCTGAGGGGTAAGCATCAGGTGTCTCTTATGTACTGAAATTTGATTTTAGTCTAATTAGTACTGTGTTATTTTTCTATATATTTTGTAACAATTACAATGCACTGTTATCCTGACGAAAGTCCTGACACAGGACTGAAACGTTGAGTTTTCATGGCAGTTGCCGAATAAAATTTATTTATTTTCTTCATTGAAAGAAGTCCTTGGAGTGCTTTTCCTACACTTGTCTCTATAAATTCTGCTGACAAGCACCGGGCAATATCTACATTTCTACAGGAGTGCAAGTATTGGACAATATTATATATATATATATATATATATATATATATATATATATATACAAAATCCAAAACAATAACGGCACTCTGGAAATTCCAAATCTTCAATTTAATGTCAAAATTTCAGCTCCTACACAGAGCTTTCATAAGGACAAATATGTGTCCTTAAGAAAGATCCATGTAGGAGCTGAAACGTTGACATGGATTTGACATTAAATTGAATATTTGGAATTCCCAGAGTGCCGTTTTTTTTTTGTATTTTGTGACTGAGCACCGGGTCTATAATATATTGTTGGCGTGCAAGAACCTTTGAACTGTTTATAGATATATATACACAATATGCTTGCACTCCAGATCCAATAGTGTTAATGCCCGGTGCAAATCCAATGTAAATATCCAAAAGCAAACAATGTAGTGGCCAGTCACCCCTTATCTAGGATCACTGTGTACAAATTTACCAGTAGTGCTGGTCACATATATTTCCTGGATTATTATTCACATGACACTTTTATGTCGAAAATTATGGTCCAACAAAAAATCTGTCTGTCTGTCTCTCTATCTAGCTATCTCTATTTATCTTTCTATCTCTATCTGTCTATCTATCTATCTCTCTATAGATAGATGCTATTAACAAGTGATAAGTGGAGAGCATGTATATCATTGTTCACCATTTTTTCTGTTGCTCACAGTATTAAATCCTTCTGCAGAATCCTTTTAACATATAACAAACAGACCTGCCCTTAACCTCCTGATGCATGTGTATGCTATTAGCTTTTCACTTACAATACACTGGAGCGAGTTACTGCAAAAGGAGCTATGTTGCAAAATACAAGGAACATCTTGCTCTAGTATTTGCTTCTAGTATTTGATTCAATGTATTTTTTTTTAGGCATTTCTTTTCCTTCACCAAAGTGAGTCTTTTAGAAATCATTATTAATTAAATTAAAGCTACACACTCTTTTTTCAGATGATCCAGCTGGTGCATTAACTTGGCAACCAAGCTATATCCTGTCATGCAGAAGGGAGGATGTGTTCAGAGGTTAAGGATAGATTTTGGTTCATCAAACAATTCATTATCAGCACATCTGTTACAACATCCTATTGGTAGCTTTGCAGCATCATTGTTTCAGTGTTGAGAAAAACATTGACTTTTAATTAATCACTAAGAACTCATTTGAGGTTTTTTGAGAACTAGACAAAGATCACAGCCCATCCAGACTGAGGAATGTATATATATATATATATATATATATATATATATATATATATATACAGGGCCGGATTAAGAGCTCAGTGGGCCTGGTGCTGACAATTATGATGGGCCTATTTACAGAATCTTATCGACCAAAAACACTAAAACGGTCATACCTCCCAAGCGTCATGTATCTGATGGAGATGGTGTTGGAGGGAAACTCATAGGATGCAGCTATAAGAAAACACATACTCTATGCTAATCTCTCTCTAATTTATGCTTTCATCTTTCAAGTAAATCCATACCCCCTAACAGCAGTGTCCAGTGAAGTCAATGGGTGGGGTAAAAGGGTAGGCCACTGGTGCGAATCACGTCACCAGACCTCCCAAAAGGGGAGAACATGCCCAAAAAGGGGGCATGTCTGTCCAAAGAATTTGAAGGACAGCCTGGCATGAATGCATGTCAGGCTGCCTGCCAATCCTGCAGGCTGCTCAACTAAGGGCATACTATGCAGGCAGCATTCTGAGCTTGACATAAATGCGTCTATATATGCGCTCACTCCATGCTTTCTAAGGACTGTCCCCTAGCACTCGCTGGTCAACTTGTCTCCTTATCTTCTTACTAGCAGGCATAAGTTCCTGGTATACAGTCTGAGACAGAGAAAAGGTGTATGTAGTGAGTGTAGAAGAAATGAGGGGACATACCACAGTGTTAGAGAGACCAACAGCATTACCTAAACTAATTTTATTGTCAGCCAGTCCACACAGGTTTTGTTCCCATACATCCCTCTTAAGCTTCCAAACTTAAAGGGACACTATAGTCACCAGAACAACTACAGCTTATTGTATTTGTTCTGGTAAGTAGAATCATTCCATTCAGGCCTTTTGCAGTAAACACTGTCTTTTCAGAGAAAATAACTCCACTGGCCACTCCTTAGATGGCTGATAGAGGTGCTTCCTGGGGCAGTACTGCCTAGTGTGCAGCACTGCCATTCAGTGTCTCCACCCTCTGCATGCAGACACTGAACTTTCCTCATAGATATGCATTGATTCAATTTATCTTTATGAGGAGATGCTGATTGGCCAGGGCTATGTTGGACTTGTGCTTGCTCTGCCCCTGATCTGCCTAGTTAACAGTCTCAGCCAATCCTATGGGCAAGTATTGTAATTTGCTCAGACCACCACTTCTAATGATGTCAGCAGACAGTCAGTTCAGAGGCAGAGCCAACAGCTGCAGACTTGAATACAAGTTATATTTTACTATACTTAGGGAGGCAAGAAGGAGCCAGGGTGGTGGTTTTAACATAATAGGGTCAGAAATACATGATTGTGTTCCGGACCCTGTAGTGCTCCTTTAAGCAAGAGTATGTGAAGAGTAGTTAGGGTTGCCACCTTTCTTGGGAAAAAATACCAGCCTTAATCATTTGTATAATCACAAGGAGTGACATCAGAGAAAATTCTGTAAAATCACCAACAAACTACTCACAGTTTGATTCTGATGTATAGATGGATTGCTCCCAATGTCTCCCTGTCTCCCAGTGTCTCAGTCTTGCAAGTCACCCAGTGTCTCAGTGTCCCTATGTATCACAGTGTCAGTGTCCCCATGTCGCCCAGTTCCCTACTCTCCCAGTGTCTCAGTGTCCCCATTTCTCCCAGTGTCCCAATGTCTCAGTGTGTCCCCATGTCACTAGGATACTGGGGACACAGTGAGACCCGGGGACACTGAGAGACATGGGGACATTGAGAGACCCGGGAACACACAGACATGGGGACACTGGGAGACATGGGGACACTGAGACATTTAGGGAAACAGGGAGAAATGGGGACACTGAGACACTAGGGACACAGACACTGAGACATGGGGACACTGAAACATTTGGGGACACTAAGACACTAGGGACACAGAGACATGGGAACACAGACACTGGGAGACTAGGGGACACTGGCTGGGAGACAGACACTTGGGGACACTGGGAGACATGGGGACAGTTGTGGACATAGACATGGGGACACTGGGACATATAGGGACACTGGGAGACATGGGGACACTAGGCACACTGAGACACTAGGAACACAGACACTGGGAGACATGGGGACACTGCAACATTTGGGGACACTAAGACACTAGGGACACAGAGACATGGGAACACAGACACTGGGAGACTAGGGGACACTGGCTGGGAGACAGACACTTGGGGACACTGGGAGACATGGGGACAGTTGTGGACATAGACATGAGGACACTGGGACATATAGGGACACATGGGGACACTAGGCACACTGAGAAACATGAGACACAGACACTGGGAGACTTGGGGACACTGAAACACTAGGGACACTGGCTGGGGACATGGGGACACTGGGAGAAATGGGGACATAGTGTCTCTGTGTCCCAATGTCTCAGTGTCTCCCAATGTCCCTATGTCTCACAGCGTCCCCATGTGTCTCAGCATCCCCATGTGTCCCATTGTCCCCTAGTGTCTCAGTGTCCCCAAGTGTCTGTGTTCCCAGGTCTCCCAGTGTCTGTGTCCCCATATGTCCTAGTGTCTCAGGGTCCCCTAGTGTCTGTGTCCCCTAGTGTCTGAGTGTCCCCATATGTCCCTTAGTGTCCCCTAGTGTCTCAGTGTCCCCATGTGTCCCTACTATCTTTCCCCCCATCCCTCACTTACTGTAGAGCTGTTGTCTGGACTCTGTGCTGTGTTGCTGCTCCCTCATGGATCAGTGAGTAGTAGAGAGAGGCAGGGAGGGATATGCTGTAACTTCCTTTCCCTGCCTCTCTCCACACACAGTGACCACTACTATCCGGTGCTGGTATTGCAGAGTAATCTCCATTTATTCTGAGAAAAATACCTGCATTTGTATTGCTGGTATTAATGCAATACCGGCACGGCCAGGCAGCCTCAAATACCGGCTGTGCCAGTAAAATACCAGTCAGGTGGCAAACCTAAGAGTAGTGTGTAAAAAAAAAAAAAAAAAGTTTTTTTTTTTTTTTTTTTTTTTAAATGGGCCTATTCCATGGGCCTGGGCCTGGAGCTGCAGCTCCATCAGCCCCTATGTTAATCCGGCCCTGTATATATATATATATATGTATATATAGAGAGCTGATCCTGGGCAGGTGCACAGTGCCCAGGCGCTCTATAGATAGACGTGCATCGTGTCGGGGAGTGCAGCAATAGTCCCCTCCCTTTGTGGTAGGCCACACCGGTTATGTTAGTCTCTGCCCATCACATGCAGAGCTCATGTTCCTCGACACCTCACTAAAGTCCTACACAGGAGCTGTGCTTAGAGCTCCTAGAAGTCTGGATGTGTTCCATCTTTGATACAGAACCTCAGGGATCATTAATCAAGACTACAACAAATACGTATAAATCTTTGACTACAGGTTAAAGTTTGAGAGGATTTGTAGAGTAATAGGAGGATTGGCTAGGGATTTAGGACAACTAGACACTTCAGAAGACAATATTAACCATTTCAGGGCCAGAGGACTTGACATCCCCTGGCCCTTTGGTATATGTTAAGGAGTTAGCCACTTCTGGAATTAATTATTTGGTTCTTTCACACCAAACTCCTCCAACCATGTCTTTATGGACCTTGCTTTGGGCACCAGGACACAGTCATGCTGGAATAGAAAAGGTCTTCACCAAATTGTTTCCACAAAGTTAGAAGCATAGCATTGTCCAAAATGTCTTGGCATGCAGAAGCATTACGATTTCCCTTCACTGGACGCAAGGGGTCTAGCCCAAGCCCTGAAAAGCAGCCCCATACCATAATCCCTCCTCCTTCAAACTTTACAATTGGCACAATGCTGGTAACATCAGGCAGTAATGTTCTCCCATCAGACTGCCAAAAAGAACATCAAGATTTAGAAGCATAGCATTGTCCAAAATGTCTTGGCATGCAGAAGCATTACGATTTCCCTTCACTGGACGCAAGGGGTCTAGCCCAAGCCCTGAAAAGCAGCCCCATACCATAATCCCTCCTCCTTCAAACTTTACAATTGGCACAATGCTGGTAACATCAGGCAGTAATGTTCTCCCATCAGACTGCCAAAAAGAACATCAAGATTCATCACTTCACAGAACTCATTTCCACTCCTTCAGAGTCTAGTGGTGGCATGCTTTAAACCACTCCGCCTGATGCTTGGCATTGAACCTGATGATATGAGGCTTGCATGCAGTTACTTGGTCAGGAAACCTATTCTATAAAGCTCCTGTCACACATTTTGTGTGTTGACATTAATGCCAGTGTACATTTGGCACTTTTCAGCTATGTAATACATACCAATGCACCATAGCACTCGGTGACCCTGCTCTGTGACTTTATATGGTCTTCTGCTTCATGGTTGAGTTGCTGATGTTCCTAAATGCTTCAATTTTTTAATATACTACTTACAATTGACACAGTGTCATGCTTTAATCCACTTAGCATTTTTTTTTTTAAAAATGTATGTAAATGCGGACTGCATGGCTAGGCTTGATTTTATCCACATGTGGCAATGGTCTGAATGAGACATCTAAATTCAATAATTAAGAGATGTGCTCCAATACTTTTGTTCATATATATACAGTTGCAAGAAAAAGTATGTGAACCCTTTGGAATGATATGGATTTCTGCACAAATTGGTCATAAAATGTGATCTGATCATCATCTAAGTCACAACAACAGACAATCACAGTGTGCTTAAACTAATAACACACAAAGAATGAAATGTTGCCATGTTTTTATTGAACACACCATGTAAACATTCACAGTGCAGGTGGAAAAAGTATGTGAACCCTTGGATTTAATAACTGGTTGAACCTCCGTTGGCAGCAATAACTTCAACCAAACGTTTCCTGTAGTTGCAGATCAGACGTGCACAACGGTCAGGAGTAATTCTTGACCATTCCTCTTGACAGAACTGTTTCAGTTCAGCAATATTCTTGGGATGTCTGGTGTGAATCGCTTTCTTGATGTCATGCCACAGCATCTCAATTGGGTTGAGGTTAGGACTCTGACTGGGCCACTTCAGAAGGCGTATTTTCTTCTGTTTAAGCCATTCTGTTGTTGATTTACTTCTATGCTTTGGGTCATTGTCCTGTTGCAACATCCATCTTCTGTTGAGCTTCAGCTGGTAGACAGATGGACTTAAGTTCTCCTGCAAAATGTCTTGATAAACTTGGGAATTCATTTTTCCTTCGATGATAGCAATCCGTCCAGGCCCTGACGCAGCAAAGCAGCCCCAAACCATGATGCCCCCACCACCATACTTCACAGATGGGATGAGGTTTTTTCATGTTGGTGTGCTGTGCCTCTTTTTCGCCACACATAGTGTTGTGTGTTTCTTCCAAACAACTCAACTTTGGTTTCATCTGTCCACAGAATATATGCCAGTACTGCTGTGGAACATCCAGGTGCTCTTGTGCAAACTGTAAACGTGCAGCAATGTTTTGTTTGGACAGCAGTGGCTTCCTCTGTGGTATCCTCCCATGACATCCATTCTTGTTTAGTGTTTTACGTATTGTAGATTCGCTAACAGGGATGTTAGCATTTGCCAGTGACTTTTGTAAGTCTTTAGCTGACACTCTAGGATTCTTCACCTCATTGAGCAGTCTGCGCTGTGCTCTTGCAGTCATCTTTACAGGACAACCACTCCTAAGGAGAGTAGCAGCAGTGCTGAAGTTTCTCCATTTATAGACAATTTGTCTTACCGTGGACTGATGAACAGCAAGGCTTTTGGAGATACTTTTATAACCCTTTCCAGCTTTATGCAAGTCAACAATTCTTAATCGTAGGTCTTCTGAGAGCTCTTTTGTGTGAGGCATCATTCACATCAGGCAATGCTTCTTGTGAAAAGCAAACCCAGAACTGGAGTGTGTTTTTTATAGGTCAGGGCAGCTGTAACCAACACCTCCAGTACTTGGTAACATGCTGAATGTGAGGCTCAAAGGTGAGGCCAAAATCAAGTATGACACCATGACAGCACGATTGCAAGGATGGACTGATGTGGATAACACTAACTTGAAGGAAGAGTGAAAGACAAGGAGCAGTATTAAGAGCAGGAAAGACAAGGAGCTCAGTTTTAGAGAAATTTTGTTTCAAAAAGCTGGAGGACATCCAGTCAGAGATGGAAGATAGGCAAACAGTGACACATTGCAGAACGGCAGGTGAGAGGTCCAGGGTGGAGAGATATATCTGGGTGTCATCAGTGTACAGGTGATAGTGGAATCCAAATGAGGTAATAAGTTTGCAAAGAGAGGAAGAATAAAGAGAAAATAGAAGGGGACCAAGGACAGAGTCTTGGGGGACTCCAACTGAGACAGTACGAAAGAAGGAGTTATCATTAGAAAAGGAGACATGAATGAGCATTGGGAGAAATAAGAGAAAAAAAACCACAAAAGGGCAGAGGCCCAGAGACCGAGTGATTGAAGAGTTTAAAGAAGGAGATAATTATCAACAGTGTCAAAGGCAGCAGAGAGGTCAAGAAGAATTAGTATGAAGCTGTGGACTTTGGATTTAGCTGCGATTAGGTCGTTAGTAACTTTGATAAGAGCAGTCTCAGTAGAGTGGAGGGCAACGGAAGCCAGATTGTAGAGGGTCAAGGAGAGAGTTGGAATTGAGTACACGAGACATACGGGTAAAGACAAGTCCTTCCAGAAACTTTGAGGGAAAAGCAGTGGCGTACACACAACCCATGGGGCACCGGTGCGAAAACTGATCCGTGGGCCCCCCCCGCGCGCGCGCTTACTCTGCGCGGGCTGGGGCCGCAACACATGACGGCGGGCACCTGGTCGCAGGGCTGCGACCTGTGTGACCGCGGTATGTACGCCAGTGCATGCATAAACACATACACTTAAAGGACCACTACAGACACCCAGATAACATCAGCTCAATGAAGTGTTCTGGGTGCCAGGTCTCTAGTTTTAACCCTGCAGCTGAAAACATAGAAGTTTCAGAGAAACTGCTATGTTTCACTGAGGGTTAATCCAGCCTCTAGTGGCTGTCTCATTGACAGCCGCTAGAGGATTTTCTGCGATTCTCACTGTGAAAATCACAGTGAGAAGACGCTGAACGTCCATAGGAAAGCATTGAGTAATGCTTTCCTATGGGCGGTTTGAATGCGCGCGTGGCTCTTGCCACGCATGCGCATTCATAGCTGAGAGGCGGATCGG
This sequence comes from Pelobates fuscus, assembly GCF_036172605.1. NCBI lineage: Eukaryota > Metazoa > Chordata > Amphibia > Anura > Pelobatidae > Pelobates > Pelobates fuscus. The sequence goes on along the minus strand of NC_086317.1, from coordinate 298,879,041 downwards.
GGCGGAGAGATTCCCAGCGCCAAGGGAGTCCGGCGCTGGAGAAAGGTAAGTGCTTAAGACACACACACACACTCTCATGAACAGGCACACACACTCAGTGACAGACATACATACACACTCACTAACAGATGCACACAAATATACTAAGTAACAGACACACACTAACACACACTCTAACACACACACACACTAACACACTCACACATTAACATACACTCACACACACTCTAAGACTAACACACACACACACTTTAACACACACACTCTAACACTAACACACTCACTCACACACACACACACACACTAACATACACTCACACACACTCTAACACACACTAACATACACTCACAAACACACACTCACACACTAACATACACTCACACACACCCACACACACTCACACTCACTAACACACTCACTAACACACTCACACTCACTAACACACTCACTAACACACACTCACACTCTAACTCACACTCACAAACACACACACACACTCTAACTCACACTCACTCACTCACTCACTCACAAACACACACACTAACATACACTCACACACACTCACACCCACTAACACTCATTAACACACTTACTAACACACTCACACTCTAACTCACACTCACACACACTAACACACTCACTAACACACACTCACACTCTAACACACACTCACAAACACACACTCACACTCTAACTCACTCACTCACAAACACACACTCACACACTCACTAACACACACTCACACTCTAACACACACTCACACTCTAACACACACTCATACTCTAACACACACTCATACTCTAACTCACACTCATACTCTAACTCACACTCATACTCTAACTCACACTCACTCACTCACAAACACACACTCACTAACACACACTCACACTCTAACACACACTCACACACTAACATACACTCACACACACACACACACACACACTCACACACACACACTAACACACTCACACACACTAACACACTCACTAACACACTCACTAACACACACTCACACTCTAACTCACTCACACTCTAACACACACTCACAAACACACACTCTCTAACTCACACTCACTCACTCACAAACACACACTCACACACTCACTAACACACACTCACACACTCACTAACACACACTCACACTCTAACACACACTCATACTCTAACTCACACTCATACTATAACTCACACTCATACTATAACTCACACTCATACTCTAACTCACACTCTAACTCACACTCATACTCTAACTCACACTCATACTCTAACTCTAACTCTAACTCACACTCACAAACACATTTGTTTTAATCCCCCCAGCCTCCTTACCTGTGGGAGAGCTGAGGGGATTCCCTGGGGTCCAGTGGTGTTGCTGGCCGGTCCTGCGGGCGCGCGAGGGAGCACTGTCTCCTGGGTGCTTCCTCTTCAGCTCCCTCGCGCGCCGCGTACTGATACCGGAGCCGTAAGATGACGTCATCTTCCGGCTCCGGTATCAGTGTGGTGCGCGAGGGAGCTGAAGAGGAAGCACTCAGGAGACAGTGCTCCCTTGCGCGCCCGCAGGACCGGCCAGCCGGGTGACAGCAGGGCCAGCCTCGGGGGACCCTGAGGTGGCCGGCTCCTGGGCCCCCCAGGAGAAGAGGCTGGCCCAGTGACATACATACCTCGGTCGCAGGGCGGCCGGGCCCCCTGGTGGGCCGGGCCCGGTCGCAGCCGCGACCCCTGCGACCCCGGTATGTACGCCACTGGGGAAAAGGGAGCAGGGAAATGGGATGATAGTCAGAGGAGGAGGATGGTTCGAGAGAGATGTTTTTTTTCAGGATAAATATTACAGTGGCATGTTTAAAGTCAGCAGGGACAATGCCAGAAGAGAGAGAGAGAGCAGTTGAAGATGTGTGTTAAGGAAGGCACAAGACAAGGGGAGAGATGGGACAGGATCAAGCTGGCGAGTGGTGAGGCGAGGCGAAAGGATAAGCGCAACCACCTTTTGTTTAGTAGCTGGGTAGAAAGTCTGAATGGTAGGAAAGGCATTATCTACGTGTGGTTAAGAAAGAGAAAGGCAGGGTGGGGAGAATTCTTCCTTAGCTGTTCAATCTTGTCAGTAAAGTAGCATGCAAAGCTATTGGCTGTATGGTTAGTTTGAGCAGGGCAAAGAAGAGAGTTATAGGCATCAAAGAGACACCTAGGATTGTGAGAGCATGAACTAATGAGAGAGGAAAAGTATGACTGTTTGGTGATGGCAATGGCTTTGCTGTATGAACATAATATGAATCTATAATGGAGAAAGTCTGACTGGGTGCGAGACTACCTCCAGGAGTGTTCAGCACAATGGGAGCATCTTTGCAGGTAGTGTGGTCAGTGTGGTCCTTGAGGTTCAAGAGATTTGTTCTTGGAACTCTGTCTCCATTAGTCATAAAATCTCAGACAAGGGCAAGATGGCACAATATCTCTCTACGTTAAGTTAAGTTTTACTTGAAAGTTCTGAGAGTGCTATCATTTTACTATTTATACAGTGAGGGAAAAAAGCATTTGATCCCCTGTTATTTTGAATATTTTTCCACTGACAACCAAACTAGCTTATTCACTCTGTTTATTTACTTTTCCTTGCTATTCTCAGCCAATCTGCAACTTTTACTTTCAGGCACATCTTCTGCTATTTATGACACCCAACTCACCCCCTCCCTCCCCTTCTCTAACATCAGTTGTTTTAAGTGTTAATCTAAGATTGAGCAGTAGTGCTTCAAAACTGGGGAAGAGATGAAAACTCTTCAAAGCTTTTCTTTGAAATATTATGTTAGTCCACTAAAAAAGTTATCATTGCATGCTGCAATAGTTTGGCTATTATATATATATATATATACGTAGTAGTTTGAAAAGCACTCCAAGGACTTCATATAAGGTGAAAATAAACTTAGCTTTATTCTGCAACAACCAAGGTGATCGACGTTTCAGTCCTACAACAGGACTTTCATCAGGATAACAGTGCATACAAAATGTGACAATATATATAGCAAACATAATTATTCAAAGTACATAGGATACAGCTGAATCTTACCTGAGTTTGTGTGTGCTCCAGTGTCATGCCAGCCGAAAAAACGCGGGCAAAAGCGGATTCTGCATATTGTATTCAGCAGCTGGGGCTGCTGTGAACCTCTGCGTGTTGGAGGTTGTCATGGCAACCAGCCGGGACGCTTAGAGGCGTGTTTACATTCCTGATAGTAGCCGCAAGTGCGATCGGCAGCACGGACACGGAAGCAGCACAACACTCAGTTTAGGAGGAAGATATACATCGGACTGATTTATGATAAATACACTCGGGCTGACAGTGTTGTACAGTAATACCTAGTGAGAAGAAGGGAGGCTAGACAAAGCTAGCAGATATATACAAATGCTAAACCGGAGAAATTTATAAGAGATATACCGGATCAATTAATACATATTTATATTCATGGGGGTGTCTAGTACATAATGTAACTAATGTAAATACAACAAAGTATCATCCCCAAATAAATAATAGTTTAAGCGGATACCACTTCGTTCAACTGTGTGCATAACCCCATAAGTTAATAATGGAGTGTATTAAGTTCATGCTGAAACCAAACGACTAGGGTTATGGTACATGTCCAATTCACCATATGTGCATCATACAGGCATATTAGTACGTCCAGAATGACCACCAACGGTAAATAACGGTAAATAACAAAACTGGAAATAACATAACCGAGATGATAATTGATTGATATCATAGGTGGCATATATGCAATGTAAGATATATATGTGTTATGTCTCAGGATTACATGTGTGAGGGTGTCTAGTGGGGCAGGAGCCTGGAGTGGAGAGTCTCGGTGGGTATTACAGTATCGTCAAAAATTATATACACACCTATCTACATATTTACAAATTTACAATCAGGGCTCGTAGTTTGCCTTATATACCCTAGTGGATAATAATAGCTAGAATGCTGTGGTTGGTGTGCCTGTAGAATGTATCTAATACAGTATGTTAAATCCACAACGCACCAATGGAAACCCGACATACAGGGGATTAATGTAGAGCAATGTCCATATAGCATAACAACCCAACATGCATGGAACTACTGTAGAGAAATGTTCATACAGCCCAGGCTGTATTTTTCATTTAGGCCCCTAGGGTGCACCTAAATGAAAAATACAGCCTGGGCATCTTTCTATAAGACCCTTCCCTACTATGTAATATGAACATTTCTCTACAGTAGTTCCATGCATGTTGGGTTGTTATGCTATATGGACATTGCTCTACATTAATCCCCTGTATGTCGGGTTTCCATTGGTGCATTGTGGATTTAACATACCGTATTAGATACATTCTACAGGCACACCAACCACAGCATTCTAGCTATTATTATCCACTAGGGTATATAAGGCAAACTACGAGCCCTGATTGTAAATTTGTAAATATGTAGATAGGTGTGTATATAATTTTTGACGATACTGTAATACCCACCGAGACTCTCCACTCCAGGCTCCTGCCCCACTAGACACCCTCACACATGTAATCCTGAGACATAACACATAGATATCTTACATTGCATATATGCCACCTATGATATCAATCAATTATCATCTCGGTTATGTTATTTCCAGTTTTGTTATTTACCGTTATTTACCGTTGGTGGTCATTCTGGACGTACTAATATGCCTGTATGATGCACATATGGTGAATTGGACATGTACCATAACCCTAGTCATTTGGTTTAAGCATGAACTTAATACACTCCATTATTAACTTATGGGGTTATGCACACAGTTGAACGAAGTGGTATCCGCTTAAACTATTATTTATTTGGGGATGATACTTTGTTGTATTTACATTAGTTACATTATGTACTAGACACCCCCATGAATATGAATATGTATTAATTGATCCGGTATATCTCTTATAAATTTCTCCGGTTTAGCATTTGTATATATCTGCTAGCTTTGTCTAGCCTCCCTTCTTCTCACTAGGTATTACTGTACAACACTGTCAGCCCGAGTGTATTTATCATATATCAGTCCGATGTATATCTTCCTCCTAAACTGAGTGCTGTGCTGCTTCCGTGTCCGTGCTGCCGATCGCACTTGCGGCTACTATCAGGAATGTAAACACGCCTCTAAGCGTCCCGGCTGGTTGCCATGACAACCTCCAACACGCAGAGGTTCACAGCAGCCCCAGCTGCTAAATACAATATGCAGAATCCGCTTTTGCCCGCGTTTTTTCGGCTGGCAGGACACTGGAGCACACACAAACTCAGGTAAGATTCAGCTGTATCCTATGTACTTTGAATAATTATGTTTGCTATATATATTGTCACATTTTGTATGCACTGTTATCCTGATGAAAGTCCTGTTGTAGGACTGAAACGTCGATCACCTTGGTTGTTGCAGAATAAAGCTAAGTTTATTTTCACCTTATATGAAGTCCTTGGAGTGCTTTTCAAACTACTACGTATATAATTGATGCCGACAAGCACCGGGCTATAAATTTCTAATTATACTGGAGTGCAAGCTTTTGGACATTGTTATATATTATATATATATATACAGTGAGAAAAAATATGGACTATATAGTGACAGGTAAACAAGTTTGTTTTCCTGGCACTATAGTGGTCCTTTTAGGCCAGTTTCTCCATGTACACCACATTTGCAGATGTGCATGAAGATGATCCCTTAATGTTGTATGTTTTTTTATTGTGTCTGGCTGTGTTATTGCCACATATATGTTGACACAGTTTGCATAGTGATTTACTGTATTGCACAGTGCCATTCTGTGTGAGATCCTGTTCTGTGGTCAGTTTGTCTGTTCATCTGTCTCTTGTGTCAGAGCAAATGCAATATCATCTGGTAGCCTGGCTGTGTATCATATCTTGTTTAGTGTGATTGGGATGGAAGCTGGAATTGTGGATATCTATCTGTGGGTTTTCTGTATACAGATGAATGAAGAATGACATTTGTGACAGTTACTGTGCAGTCCAAGAAACTCACACTATGATTTGAGAAGTTCATTTTAAGGTTTATTGACGGGTGGAATGAATTGAATGATTTATGGAAGTCTATTAGGCTTTCTTCTCCTTCTGTCCATATTATAAAAATATCATCGATGTAACAATAATATGTATATGGTGTATGAGGCTGTGTACATAAAAATCTGTTTTCTAGGTCAGCTATAAAGAAGTTTAGCGTATTGGGTGACATTGTCGATGAATCACCTGGTTCAATCTGGGGCTTGTCGACCATGTACAAATCCGACCTGATCACTATCGATCATAAAGGGGATAATCTTTGCTTATCTATTAGCCAAAATCTTATCATATAATTTGGTTTGTTGTTAAATAATTAAATTGGCCTTAAATTTGTATGTACACAGCCCCACAAACCATTTACATATTATCTCACCCCACTACATATCCTTCTCTAACATCAGTTGTTTTAAGTGTTAAACTCTATCAGGTTGATCAGTATTGCTTCAGACCTGAGGAAGAGAGGAAAACCCTTGAAAGCTTGTCTTTGAAATATTATGTTAGTCCAATAAAAAAAGTATAATTTCATACTGCAATACTCTGGCATTTTGGCATCTTGTCTACTGGACTAATACGGCTAATCCAATCTACACTATATATATATACACATATACAAAAAAACAAGCCCTGTGCTCAAACTCCCACTACTCTTGGGCGGCAGCAACGACCATAGCACACATCAGCCCCAATATATACAGTAAAAACCAAAGAAAAAAGTTACCTGCTCTCTTTCCGAAATCCCTACGCATATTTAAACAAATGGAGGTTATTTAGTTACTTCAATGGCCATTAGAGGGAAGTGTCATATACGTGAATATATCTTGATTGGTCAGGATATCCAGTGCACAATTGGGCAGACTTCTTGGCAAACTTAGAAGATTTTTACAAGCATTGTATCTACAAAAATTCCCCTAGACTTTAATGGTGATTTCTGTAGCAAAATGATTTGAAAAGTTTTTGTAACAGTATTAAATCATTTGGAAAGTGTATTATATTGAGGTATATGTTTTGTAGTACTGTGATAGGTGCATTTTTTGGTACCATGATTTAGTTCAAAATTAAGTTGTGAAAAAGTAACCAATAGAGATAAAAAGAAGAGAATCTGTAAGAAATATTAAATAATAAGTAAATATTTTTTAATTCTAAGATAAGCATTCAGTGGTTGTCTCCAACCATCAATCATCTTTTTTTCCCACCAATCATCTCTTTTTTTGGTACCATGGGCAGAATTCCAAATCACAAATCATATGTGGGGTAACAGTTTTTTGTTCCAAGGAGAGATCTGACTGCTATTCTGTGGCGAAGAAGGGATTATTTTCTAGTTTTTTGCAAAATTGGAAAGTTTTTTGCCTTCTTGTAGATCAACAGCAAAAACAGATGTGAACGAGAATGAACTTTATGGATGCAAATCTCTTTTCAGCCTGTGTAACTATGTAAATGAACATGCAAGTCCACTGCATGAGCCATTAGTTTTGTGATTAGTCAATGTAGTGGTTCATATTTTCACCTGATTGATCCTAATTCAGGCTAATTGTAGTTCATAATGAAACAAATCTAATATCATGTACCCTAGCACAGCTTGGAAAAGGATTTATATCTCCCCCAACTAGACCACATACCATTAGAGTGCTCCAAATGGGCTTCAGAGGGCCCCATCTTTGTAAATCCACTTCTAAATGATTATACAAAACCAGTTGACAGAACACACAGAAACCAAGCAACATATCCAGTACACTAAGCTCTAGTGGATACATTGTTTAGAGCATTCCTTTAAAGTATACAATTTGAACTTCCTTACTAACATGGTTTCTCCTGAAAGCTTGCTGTTCCAAACTTCTGTTTTCCCACTCAAAAGGTATTTCAAGATAATATGGGCCAAACTAGTCGTACAACTTATTACATACAATTTGAGAGCTGTGCAACAAAAACTTTGCAATAGACATGTGCGGTTTGTTTCGTTCCAAATGTACATTTGCACAAATTTCATGCCATTCGGACATTCGGATGCTTCCGAATGTCCGAAGTTCCGAAGTGATGAAGTTCGGTAGTTCGGAAGTGCCGAAGTGATTTTGATTTCTGAAAAGTGGCAAAACAAGAGAGAGGGAGAGAATATTATGTGAATGATGACAGGAATCATGACCAATAAGTTCATTCCTTTTGTGCAATAATGTCATATCCTGTACGCGTCACATCGCGGCTGCCAGAGGACCCTGAAGGATGCTCGAGGGAGCTGTGTTACAAACCCTCCCTCGCTGCCTGGCATTGGATGTGTGTCCCATGCACTCTCTACTGCGCATGACTGCATAAGACAAACATCATTAGTCAATTATTATATAGGATAGACATGTGCGATTCGTTTGGTTCCGAATGTACATTCATACGAATTTCATGCCATTTGGACATGTGGATGACGTTCGAACCAAACCAAATTGGTCTGAATTGCTGAAGCAGACACATTTTTTTACTGAACCGAATTTTTATCCCATGCACATCCCTACTTTGCGATTCACCTTTAATCCCAAATTGGCTGTTCTACCATAAGTTAGCAAATTTAATCCCATGGTGTGTAGGTTATTTTGCTATTTTAAACAACAATAAAAAAACAACAGAATACAAAATGTCTCAACAATGAATCAGAAAATGTATTGCCTTCTTAAACTAGAACTATAGTTTTCTAGCTGACATTGTTGTGTGTAGCTATACCCCATGCCCTGTCAAAATGCATTAATATACTACATTATTCTATTGTAAACCCAGCATCCCTGCTTGCATGTTACAATTGCTTGTCATATTTGATAATCCGTTTCTATGTTTTGCATAAATGTCAAGCAGGAGCTTGTACTGACTCACAGTTCAGCGCCTGCTTAAGGTCAACAACTCAAGTTTAAAAATCTGTTTACTTGCTAGCATATTCTACAAGATTATTGTCTATAGCAAAACATACCTATTGAGAATGCACAATGTTTGTGAGCCTGCAGATAAGAAAATAAATATAGTAAATAAAGGTATTTTATGCCAGCGAATTGCATGGGAGTCTGTATAATCCCTCATTATATACAAATGTAAGAAATACTTACTAAAAATTATCTTGGTTTGACAAAAATTATTTTCATTATTATTATTTTATCCAACTTGATCAGTCTTTGTTAGTGTACTGAATGTGATCATAAAACACATGTATACATTGAGGAGAACATCTGTATTGCTAGAGTGAAAGAACTGCCATGGTCATTGGTATACTGCCCAAGGTCTAGATCACTCCTTTATATTACCGTATGGTAGGCCGTGACTTTGGTCTCACAGGCACAAATAGCTCATCCCTAATACTCTTACATATACCTTAAATTCTAACATGTTCTCTAACCCTAAAAATTACCTTTATGCTGTTCACAAAATCTAACCTGTCCACATCTTCATGACCATTAATAAGTATGACAAGAAATGTGCCACTAATCAATTAGGTGATCAAAAGTTCAATAGGTCAGTATTTAGTCTGACACCAACACAATTGCCAGATGTATTTCTGTTGAACTAGGTTACCATAGAGGACATAGAATAAATGTCTACATGGTAGTCATTGCACTAGATGCCTAGGTGTCAAAACATATTTGAGACGACAGCAGTTCAGATGTAAAAAAAAAAGGAAAAGATAACTTGCATTGATGGTAAATTAAGTGGAGTAAGCCTAAATTGACATGGGGAGCTCATATAGAAAGTTTAGCTGATGTAGAAGAGAACGATGATATTTATATGAACATAAAGTAGATATGAATGCAGTGTATGAAATGTAGGATCGAGTGGTTAGAAAATCAACCAAGAAAAAAGGAAAAATATTGTTGAAGTTAGCAATGGGGAAATGAAAATGGGATTTGTAATATTGCATATATATTTTACTTGATTCCTGCTGAATAAGCCATCACTGCCATAGAAATAGAGAACACAGCAAAATATAATTTTATATTAGATATTACAGAACCTGGTAATTTTTTTTAGAAATAAAATCATGTTACTGTAGGTCTGAAAAACAGTAAATCAGACTATCAGATTGCTAAATTAAAAAAAAATATGATGGCTTATTATAAAAACACACATTATTTACTGTCTAACTACGCAGTTCTTCTCTGTACTGTCTTGCATTTAAACGTTACCTTTTATTACCTTACCATTCTTCAAAGTCAACCTGCTTTTTTTATTTTCTTTGCTTCTTGTCTATGCTTTTTCTCTTTTTTGCATTCCTCTCTTTTATCCAAAGTTCTTTATCTTACACATGCCCATTTCTATCTGTGTTTTGTGACCTCTTTCTTTGCCCTTAATCCTTTGCTCTCCTTTCTTTTCAATATTCTTCAGCTTTATATAATTTTCAGTGTGCCTTTTTTGATGTGTCTTACTTTCCTTTTTATCCATATGTTTTTTTTAAATAGTTTTTGCTGCTCTTCGTTTTCTTTTCTATTGCTGATTTCTGCTTGCATAAAAATACTTGTTATTTTTCTTTGACTTTTCTTTCTTTTTTCTTTGTGCATTTCTGTTCACCCTCATAATTGTTCTCTTCTTGTTCCATTTCTCTTCTACCTTTTGCCAGTCCCAATATCTCCCCTAAATCCTATTGTTCCGCTCCATGCACATTGTTCTACATTCTTCTCCTATATCTTACATCATTGTCCTTATCTGCTATCACTACTTTTGTCAGGTTCATAGTTAATAACAACAGTGAATCTGAAAATATATCCTGGAGAAGCAGTAATTTGTAGCTGGATGTCACAGTGACCAAGTGACATTGTCCTGTGGCATGAGTTTAGATATTAAAATTATTGATTCAGTTCTAAAAACGTAAGAAAAGAAGTGCACACTATACTAATTATTTCTGTCTCTTACTAGTTCAAACCTTACATTTAATGTATTATTTAGCTGACTTTTTGTTAATCTCTTTCAAATCCATTAACATCTTTATAGTGAGTAGGAGAAAACCAACCTTTGGCAATAAGAAAAATACATTCCCATGGGGAAAAATTAAGAGTGAATGAATGTATTAATTATTCAATGCAAGATGATAAGTATATTAATGAATAATATAACTAGTAAAAATGATCCTGTAACCCCTGAATTAAAAAAAATGCCTTCTCCTAAATTAATGTATAGGATATTTACTAATTGCATGTGATTTCTCAAAACCACTTAACATAAATACTAACCCTGTTTTCCAACAATAAGACAAGGAACTTGCGAGCAGAATTAACCATAGGGCAAACTTAGGCAGCTGCCTAGGGACCATAATTTGACAGGGCCATGGAATCATGTATTTGTTTGGCCCATTCACCATCCTTATGTGCTATGTCTTTTTAGCTAAAATCTGCAAGTTGAATTGTTAGTGTAGGACTTATCTAAGAGGTTTGCCTTGATGCAGTAGCGCAGCCACTGACAGTGCCTACTCCCATTTTCTTGTGTTGGTTCCCGGTTTGCTGGTTCATTGAGCAGAAGGAGATTCAGGGAGTGCATTTCACTGGATGATTTGGCATTATGTTATAAGTGTTCTTTCATTTCTAAACTGTGAGTGGTCAATTATTATATACATGGCCACAGTGTTATACAGCTGCAAATTATGTCTTGGTCAACTTGTTTGTTTGTTTTTTTAGGTTTATTTTATTGTAGTTTATTTCTCCATATGGTATATATTGAGCGTCACCTGTCTTGACTAACAAACAATTACATTGGTTCATTGCACATACTGTACCATGGGTGGGTAGTTTCAATAACAGCAAACGTTGGTGAGCTAAGGACCAACTTCTAAAAGGAGAAACGTCAATTCAGCAGATGAAAAATAAGTAAATGTGTATGTGATGCAAACAGTTTGGGTTGCCCTAAAACAGAGTATGCTACTGGTTTCATATGTTTTATATGCTTTCTCTATGGCAGGGGTAGGCATCCTCCGACACTCCTGATGCTGCAGACTACATTTCTAATAATGCATTGCCAGCATTATGGCCTTTAGAACAATATGGTAGATGTAGCCCACAATATGTGGATTGGCCTACCTTTGCTCAATGGCATGAAATCACAAAGGAGAGGAACAATGTAATTATGTGCATAAATTAGATTCTTGTTTGGAATACATCAGTAAATCTAATTTTAACATGTGGTGATTACAATTGCCATAATTCAAACCATAATATTGTCACAATAAATAAACATTCATTACTTTAGGTTAAAACTCGTTCCAAGGTCATCAAAACGAGTTATGTTGTTTCAAATAGTGCAATCTGTTATTCTCGGTGATTGGGAACCTGGCACAGTTTTTAGTGTTATAAAACAATGTATTATTATCATTATTATTATTATCACTATTATTATAGTGACAGATATGACTTTTTAACTTAAAATCAATTTCTCTTTCTGTTTCTCACCTCTTTCTAAGTTCCGATTCGACAAGGATCTGTCTCTTCTTTTGGGGTGGAGGTGGTGGCAGTTCATCCTTACCATGCTTAACAAGAATTTGCTCCCGTGTAGTCACCATAGTTACAGTTTCCATTACAGTTGTCTGTGATAGTGATGTCTGACTGGCAGTGACAGCCTGTGAAATCTGCGAGAAGTATTGAAACATAGGTCACATAATATTTGAAACATTTCCAAGGAGACAATTTAGAGTGTCAATACAAAATAATAAGCAGCTGCTGTTTGTCTGATCATAGACTGACCTGCTGTTAGTGCATCGAATGTACACGTTTTGTGTCTTACTCAAATAACACAAGACAGAACATCTAGCAGAAAACTAGAATAAGCAGAGCAATATAAAATAGTATCCGTGTTGCTATAGGAATCATGTCAAAGAGTCAAGAAAGGTAGATTTAATTTCAAACAATTGAAAACATACAGTAGCATCTCACTGATAAAGGATTATTTCATCATCTTTCTGAACGATGGTTTCAATGCCATGCGAATCCTGACTAATAACCTTCAATCATTTAACTAGTGCATAGTTTACTCCATATTTCACCACCCATTATATGCTATTCCTAATCTGTACCCACAGAGGCATTTAGAATGATAGATGAATACATCCATAAATGATCCTGGAAAATGCTGCCTGTAACTTGACATTGAAACTGACCACATTTTTGTTTTTATATATATATATATATATATATATATATATATATATATATATATATATCCTTTACTATCAGTAGTATGGTTAAGTTAAAAACTTCTGTATTCCTTGGATGACTTTCTCACATTTCACAGATGTTTCACACCATTGAACATATTGAGACATGTTATTATTTATTCTTATGGGGACACTACAGGCACCTCTTCTCATTGAAGAGGTCTTGTCTCTAGTCGTTGTCTACCAGACAGAGTTTACCTACATTAAATGATGCTGGCCATCCTCATGCTTTGCATGTGGATGTACAGAGTCTTCTAAATCCCCATAGGAAAGCAGGGAAAATAGAACCTGTTGTTGACAGAATGATCAATGTTGTAGACATGTTGGTAGACAGAATGATCAATTTAGATAGAGATGTTAGGATTTAAATTATCAGTAATGGTGAATAATTGGTAACTGAGGTGATATTACTAAGGGGTCACACATTGTGTATATGTGTATTATATTATGTGTGGTAATATGCAGTAGTAATTAGTGAATTGCAGAGCTCTGCAATAATATTTGGAGAAAATGAATGCATTACAGAGGTCCACCCTAATGTGTCCCTCCCAAGATGAAGCTCTGGATCCACCCCTGAGGATGATGGGTGCTCGATTGTGGAAACAAATGCATCTGTCTGAGCCAGAAGGGAAGTTTACAGTACATGGCACTGTGTCGGGCATCATCACTGGGTATGGTAGTGGTTTCAGAGGCTTAACTTGGCTGGGAGAAAAGCAGAGACCCTTACTACTACATCAAGTAGGATTTTCCTCTAACTCCTTCTTCTGATCATTTCCATGTGCCAGTGGCATTACTGGGAAAAAATGTCACAAAAGTTTGAAAATGTATCAATAATGGATTTAGAGATTGGGGAGGATGAGTAGAAAAGGGAAATCTCATTGGAGGTGTTATTTATCTCTCCGTATAAAATAATGTGGAGATAGAAGTTAACACCACTATCAGCTGCAGATTTTCCAATAATAAACTCTTTCTATTGATCTTCTCTCATTTGTGGTGCTTAGAGTGTCCTTTAATTTAAGTTACTATTCTTTTTTAAATTCTCTGTTAAGCACTTAAAGAGTTAACTGTCAATAGTTAGATTTTTGCACAACCAAGTAACAATTGGCTATTAGTTTCCCAGTCTTTAAAAAAAAAATAAAAAAAAATACACTTTTTTATTTATTTGTTGTTTTTTTCAACTTTGTATGGACTTCTGGCCCAGCATGTAAATAAGTTTAATCCCTGCAGTGTAGAATACATACTACATGTGTGTGTAGCACTACAGGATGAATGCCTGAGTGTGTATGCACTCATAAGTCATTTTTCTATAGATGCCTGGTTGGATTAGTGCAGTTAAGGCACTATGAAACAAGGTTTTCACCCACATCACAGAAGTACAATGGAGGTGAAGTATTTTTTTTTTACTTACCTCTACTACTTTATTTATTCCAGTAAATATGTTATAGTGTTTATTGAGGTGAGGTAACACAAATCTGTTGCTTCTCCAAACCAAAACAAAACCCAGAATTTTACTATATATGTCTGTTCAACTATAATTTACCTATTTTATATTAAGCGCAACAACACTTATTATATATCATTTTGTTCAGGAGTAATAGGGCTTTAATAGCACATCAAATATCAAAGTATATATATATATATATATATATATATATATATATATATATATATATCTCAATATAATTTAACGGGACACTGTAGGCACCGAAACCACTTAAGCTCTGTTGGTGGTCTGGGTGCTGTGTCCCTTTTGAACCTAGTGCAATGTAAAATCTTGCAGTTCCTGAGAAATGCAATGTTTACACTGCAGCTCTAAGTCTGCCCTCAGTAGCTGTCTACCAGACTACCAGACAGCCACTGAGGGTGCTTCCGGAATCGTAAAACAAACTTTTGGTCCATTATCTGACACTGGACGTCCTCACACTCTGCATGAGGACATCCAGCATCAGATTTTTCCCCATAGGAAAGCATTGATTCAATGCTTTCCAATGGGGAGGTCTAATGCGCATGCAGCATTTGTCGTGCATGCACATTAGACCCCACTCGTTGCGGGACGGAGGAGAGAGGACGGAGCTTCGACCCAACGCCTAGGGACATCAGCGCTGGGATCAGGTAAGTAAATAAAGGGTTTACTTACCTGATGCGAGGGAGGGGGAAAGAAGAGGGATCGGTATTGCCAGGGATACAGCTTTGTATTCCTGGCACTACAGTATCCCTTTAATGCAAATAAAATCCAAGCGTGTGAGAAATTAAGGCATTTTGATATTTTCCAAGTTCTGCATGGCATTTTAAATGTGAATGTCTTAATACTTTTACTTTTACTGCAATAAAATACATAGTTAGCTGTGATGTCCCATCACAATGATGCCCCCATGTTGTATGTTTTTATGGAAAGTTAAAGGATCAAATAAAGAGCTTGCCCATTTGAGTTTTTACAAATTGAAATTTGACAGATTGGTTTGATGGACCTACATTGCACTTGAGACCATATGGCCACCTTGGAATGAGAATTATCCCCATCATGACATACCATTTGTAAAAATAAACAACCCACGGTATTCAGAATGGGATATGTCCAATCTTTATTAGTGCCCACTTAGTTACAAACCCTGGCCATAGTTTAGTGTACATATCCATTATTTGTACTTTTCACACAATAGCAGAATATTCGCTGAATATACCATTGTCATTATACATTTTACTATTTTAAAACACTCTTATGTTCAGCGATGTCTCACAAGTATAACAGTAACCCCCATGTACAGGTGTTATAGGGTTTTAGAACGTTAAAAGGTCAAATATAGGGCTTGAAAATTAAATTTTCTGGAATGTTAGAGGACCGGTCCTCCATTACATAATTAATCAAGTAAAATAATTATACAGAAATAACATATAACTACACTTAGAAAATGATATATATATATATATATATATATATATATATATATATATATATATATATAAATAGATATATCCCCTGCACTCACGCTTGAAGAACAGTCCAATGCCGGGCGCACCACCAGAGCTCCAAGATATGTAGAAACAAACAAAAGGGAAGGCTGCTCTCCGGACTTTTAAAAACAAAAACGTTTATTCAAATAACATTAAAAGCGACCCCCTCATCAGGCCTTTTTTAGTCGAATGTATTGCCCACTGTCAGTCCCTTCGGGATCCATCCCTCATTCATCTTAATAAAGGTGAGGTAATCTAGACTTTTTTGACCTAGGCGACTTCTCTTCTCAGTGACAATATCTCCTGCTGCACTGAAGGTCCTTTCTGACAGGAAACTTGAAGCGGGGCAGTCCAGAAGTTCTATCGCAAATTGGGATAGCTCAGGCCACAGGTCAAGCCTGCACAAGCAGTAGTCAAGGGGTTCATCGCTCCTCAGAGTGTCGATATCTGCAGTTAAGGAGAGGTAGTCTGCTACCTGTCGGTCGAGTCGTTCTCTGAGGGTTTACACCGAAGGGCTGTGGCAATGCGTAGGACTTAAAAAGCTCCGCATGTGCTCCATCAACAACACGTCTGTAAAGCGTCCTGTCCTTGCCGGCGTGGTCGTGGGAGGAGGAGGATTACTTTCACCTCTTCCCCTGTTAGATTCCCGTTGTGCTGTGACATCACCCTTATATGCTGTGCAAAGCATACTTTTTAATTTATTTTGGAACTGCTGCATCCTTTCCGACTTGCGGTAATTTGGTAACATTTCAGGCACTTTCTGCTTATACCGGGGGTCTAGTAGCGTGGACACCCAGTACAGGTCGTTCTCCTTCAGCTTTTTTATACGAGGGTCCCTCAACAGGCACGACAGCATGAAAGACCCCATTTGCACAAGGTTGGATGCCGAGCTACTCATGTCCCGTTCCTCGTCCTCAGTGATCTCACTGAAGGTATGTTCTTCCCCCAGCCACGTACAACACCACGGGTACCAGATAGGTGACAACGAGCACCCTGGGATGCCTGTTGTTGTTGGTCTTCCTCCTCCTCCTCAAAGCCACATTCCTCCTCTGACTCCTCTTCCTCACAATCCTCTTCCAGCGTTGCCGCAGGTCCAGCAAGCGATGCTGATAAGGCTGTTTCTGGTGGTGATGGTGACCACAACTCTTCCTTTTTCTCTTCACGCTCATCTATGGCCTGATCCAGCACTCTTCGCAGGGCACGCTCCAGGAAGAAAACAAATGGTATGATGTCGCTGATGGTGCCTTCGGTGCGACTGACTAGGTTTGTCACCTCCTCAAAAGGACGCATGAGCCTACAGGCATTGTGCATGAGCGTCCAGTAGCGTGGCAAAAAAATTCCCAGTTCCACAGAGGCTGTCCTAGCACTCTGGTCATACAAATACTCGTTAATGGCTTTTTATTGTTGGAGCAGGCGGTCGAACATTAGGAGTGTTGAATTCCAACTTGTCGGGCTGTCGCAAATCAAGCGCCTCACTGGCATGTTGTTTCGCCGCTGGATATCTGAAAAGTGTGCCATGGCCGTGTAGCAATGCCTGAAATGGCCACACACATTCCTGTCCTGCTTCTGAACTTTCCCCCTGTTCTTCTTCTCTTCTAGCGGGCACCCACGTGACATCCACGGACGCATCGTCATCATCAACCGCTTCACTTGTATCTGACAACTCAGCAAAGGAAGCAGCAGCGGGTACATCATCATCATCACACCGTATGTCCATATGTGTAATGCTTCCTGACTGAGACATATCCCTGTTATCTACATCCTCTGGCAATAATGCTTGCGCATCACTCATTTCTACCAACTGATGTGTAAATAACTTCTCTGACATACCAAGTGAAGCGGCTGTGGTGCTAGTGTTGGTGGTGGCGGCAGGCGGGCGAGTGGTAACTTGAGAGGTGCCCGAAGCTAAGCTGGAGGAGGATGGTGCGTCAAGGTTCCGAGCGGAAGCTGTAGAAGATTGGGTGTCCTGTGTTAGCCAGTCAACTATGTCCTCAGAACTTTTCGAGTTCAGGGTACGTGGCCTCTGAACACTGGGCATTATTCTAGGGCCAAAGGGAATCACAGCACCACAACCACGACGGCCCCTACGGGGTGGCCTGCCTCTGCCTGTCATTTTTTTTCCGATTAGTGGTACTATGCGTGCAAGCTACTGTGACAACAGATATGAGTGACACTGTGCACTGGCAGAAGTTGGCAGAGTAGACGCTGTAGGCCTGACACACACGCTTGCAGACAACTAACTGCTATTCAATCTATAACAGTCCAAAAAATTTTTTTTTTTTAAATGTACACTACTGTTACACCAGATATGAGTTGCACTGGTGTGACACTGTGCCCTGGCAGGCCCTGAAATGCACACGTGTGAAGGAAAATTACTGCTATTATTTCACAGTCAAATTTCTATTTTATTTTTTTTTATGTACACTACTGTTACACCAGATATGAGTTGCACTGGTGTGACACTGTGCCCTGGCAGGCCCTGAAACGCACACGTGTGAAGGAAACTGACTGCTATTATATTAGAGTCAAAAAATATTTTGTTTTTGTTTTTAAATGCAAGCTATAGTGACACCAGATATGAGTGATGGCACTGGGCAAGTGGGCACAGTATACGCTGTGAGCCTGACACACACGCTGGCAGGCAGGCAGGCAACTGCAATTAGATTGCACAGGAAAAAAAAAGAAGACTGATGTTCTAGCTTTTTGGGGTGCTGTCCTTACAGCAGAGATCAGATGAGTCCTTCAGGACTGTAGTGGACACTGAATACACTAGCCTAGCTATTGATTTCCCTATTAAATCAGCAGCAGCTACACTGTCCCTCCTCTCACTAAGAATGCAGCTTCCGAATGAATCTAAAATGGATGCTGTCCAGGAGATGGGAGGGTCTGGGAGGGAGGGTCTGCTGCTGATTGGCTGGAATGTGTCTGCTGACTGTGAGGTATAGGGTCAAAGTTTCCTCAATGATGACGAATAGGGGGCAGACCGAACATCGCATATGTTCGCCATCCGTGGCGAACGCGAACAAGCTATGTTCTCCAGCAACTATTCGCCAGCGAACCGTTCGGAACATCACTACAAATGGGCTATTGGAACAAATCATTCCTGGACACAGAGTGAGAACCTAGACCTGCTTGAATGCTACTACAACAGCAGTCCCAATGAGAGAGGCTACAAGAGACCATCATCTACCCTAACACCAAACAGCTTCAAGAGAAATCTAGTGTCACAACTGGAATTTAAAAAATGGACTACAGAAGAAATCAATCATGCACCATGAGGAGGTAGAAATTCCCATACCCACATTTTTACATGCACCAGAATCCATACCCCAAGATTGCATAACAACAGATATAAGGGAAAAACTAGCAGTCAGGTACAGACTGTGCAAAGAGGCCTCTGGGACAGTCCAACACCTAGTAGCCAGATGCAAGATGTTAGCGGGAACAGCATATATGGAAAGACACAACCAAGTTGCTGGGATTGTGTACCGAAACATCTGCACAGAATATGGATTGGACCAGACTAAGTCCAAATGGGAGATACCACATATGATCCTGTCAAGATCCTAAATACTCAGTGACTATAACTGTTAGGCTACTAGGGGTGATTTGGTTTGGAACTCAACTGCAGCTTGCAAACTCCCTAATTACAATAGTAAAGAAATGGAGAATCCTTAAGTATCAATACTGTAGCTTTAAGAAAAGAGAGATTCACTGGTAACTTGATTCAACCGAAGTTTTAATAAGAGTTAAACTTAAAGGAATTGCATTTAGGCAATAATCCAATAATAAGAATTGCAAGTAATTCAACAACACAAAGTTCAGTATTAAGTATTTCTTCAGAGAGGCATTAAGTAACATTAGTTCATGAGAATAATCTTCAATAGGAACAATAATCAATTGGCTGAGAATAGTTGCAAAGCAAGAACAGTTCATAGTGAATAAGCATGATGGGAGTTGTCCTGCATGAGATTAGTAACTTGTAGCAATGAATATATTTGCAGAGCAAGAAACAGTTCATAGTGAATAAGCATGATGGGAGTTGTCCTTCATGAGATTAGTAACTTGTAGCAATGAATATATTTGCAGAGCAAGAAACAGTTCATAGAATAAATGATTTTGTAGGCAGATAGCTTAGTTGCTTAAAGTTATACTTAAGGTTTATATGGGTAGTCCTCCAATAGTCCAGACATATTGTCCACTTGTAAAGTAGCAAAGTTTCCTTTCTCCAATAATCCTTTATGGCTTGCAGCAATCCTTGCATTTGCTCAAAGGCTGGAAGGGTTTGTCTGGTGCAAGGTTCCCAGTAGCTGAGCCTATGGAGCTCCAGGAGGCAGCTCACACGTTAGCTCAAACAATCAATCACCAAGCACCCTCCCTCTGGCCCAATATCCCTAAATACTGTCAGAGCTGTGTCAGAGGGGGGTGGAGTCAGGCTCCTCACTGCTGAGAACTTAACCCTGAAGTGTTACTCCATGACAATAACATCAGGAAGAAGGAACATGAGAAGGTGGACAAATACCAAGGACTGAAAGAAGAACTAGAAAGGATGTAGAAAGTGAAGGAATTAGTAGTCCCAGTTGTGATAGGAACACTTGGGGCTGTGACTCCAAAGTTGGGGAAGTGGCTTCAACAGATTCCAGGTGTGACATCTGAGATCGCTATCCAGGTAGAGGACCTGAGATTAAGGAATAAACATACCACCCAGGAGGGGTAAAAAAATATATATTTTTAATTTCATTATACTAAATAAATTGTATATAGATAGAGAGAGCTCTATAGATAGAGATAGAGCTGTGCAGGATTTATACAGTTTAAATAATAGGTAAATATAATAATCTTATCTTTGATAACTCCCCAAAAGAAAAAGTCTTGTGAGTTGTATCATATTTGGCCTCACCACAATCTTTTTTAATACATATATACATTATAAATCACAGGTAAGACCACATCTTAAATAAACTGTGCAATTTTGGGCACCTGTTCTAAAGAAGGATATTATGGCACTAGAAAAAGTGCACAGATGGGCTACAAAATTAATAAAAGGAATGGAGCATCTTAGCTATGAAGAAAGGTTAACAAATTTGAACCTCGTTATTTAGAAAAATGGCACCTCAGAGAAATCTATCTGGGGCCAATACAAACCATTGTCTGGAAATCTATTCACAAACAGGACTATACATAGGACACAAGGTTGTGTGTTTAGACTGGAAGAAAGAAGATTTAGTCTAAGGCAAAGGATTTTTTTTTTTACCATAGAATAATAAGTATGTGGAATTATCTGCCTGAAGAAGTGGTTTTATCATAGTCTGTACAGATGTTTTAACAGCAACTAGATGCATACTTGCAAAACACATAATTTGCAATTGTATAATTTCTCAACTATATGGGTAGAAGCTTCTTGTTCCAAAATTAAATGTGATAGCCATTCTGGGGTCAAGTAGATTTTTCCCCCCTAGTTTGTTGCAAAATTAGAAGTACTTCAAACTGATATATTAAAAATATTGTGATGAGGTCAAATATGATACCCCAAAGTGCAAATACAAAATAGTTAGTGTTGTACATCACCTGTATATCTCATGTTGTGGTCCTTCATGGGTATAGGAACATTGTAAGTCATGTTTCCACAACTTTCACAGAGTTCCTGTACTGATCTGCAAATGAACCTAGATAGGGGGCATGTAGTTCATACTGCATTTCTGCAAATATCCTTAGCAATGGACATTGTTGTAAACCAAAGTATGGGCTATGATCCAAAAGAATCAGTGACTAGAACCAGTGCCATGCTGATGAGACCTACAGGGTCTGAAGTCCATGGCTGATTTTTCATCACTGATCCACATTCCTGTAAAGTTACAGTATGCTCTATGATCAACAAGGGTGAAGAGGGAAATACACTCACTAAAGTGAGCATTGCCATGAACTCAAAGTAAATGTGAAGTGCATTTTAAATGTATTGCCAACCCTAAACTGGAAGCCCTGGTGGCTTAGAGAATGTTTCTAATTTTATCTTAACTTACATTTGAAATTCACCTTAAATTCCCAACTATTATAATTTTAGTGAATAACCCTATTAATATTAACCTGATTTGCTATGAATTTAGGAACCATGTGATTTAATTGGTCCTTTGTAAAGCCCTTACAAATCATACATCTTAACCTGAATTTGAAATTTTCTGTGAAATTAATTTGAATGCCATTTTTATTGAATGTCACTTTAATGAATAACCTGCAATGAACTTAAGAACTGAATTATTTAATTTGTCCTTTCTAAAGCTCGAACAGGTCATCCACATATGAAAACATTTAGCAAGTTTACAGTTTAATTTTTGATTATTTTACAAGCTAATTTCATTTCAACTTACTAATGTGGTTGTTTAAAATAACGTATGCTGTCAAAAAAATTCAAAATGTAAAATATGTCAACATATTATCTAGAATGCTAGAATACAACTATATGAAAAAAAACACCAGAATTGTAGGCAAGAGAGAAAAAATAAAAATGTTCTATCATTTCTTCTACCATTTTTTTCTTTTAGGTGGAACATTTCACCTGCAACTGTAATTTATACATTAATATGCAATACCTATTTATACATTCTGATTTATTTTACTATTCTTTCTTTCCCTTATGATATTTAGAGTTTAAGTGCATTGAACTGTTGAAATTTATGTAAAGCTGCACTGTTCTAGGATGGAAGTTTAGAGTTATAACTATTGTAATATTTTTTCATATGTCTTTGTATGAAAGAGGTGAGTTTTAGGCTGCTGAGTAGTTTAAAACAGTAAAGTGATGAGCACCATTTCACGGTTAAATGTGCTCAGCGGGGAATTTGAGAGCATTTTAAGTTGGTTGGTTTTTTAAATGAGCAGAACAGAAAATGTTCACGGATTTTTTTGTAGGCTTCCATAAAAGGGACATTTCAAATCTGGCTGTCATTGTGAGCTGCATCAACAGCATGCTACTACATTTATATGAATTTCTCTATCACTCCTAAATGCTCTGACTTTCTGCCATTGATAAAAAGATAACATTATCATATCTACAAAAAAGATAACAGTTTGAGATTGAATGTCAAAATGTTCTCAATTATCAGATAATTCACTATTTTAGAGACCAGGCCATTGATTTCACCCTGGTTGCTATGGGGTAATGTCTACTAATATCTACTAAAAGGCTGAAAGACCTGAATTGGTCTTTCAGACAAATTTACTAATACCAAGTAAAGATTGCTTAGTATTAGTAAATTATGCCCCTACTCGCTATATAGAGGCATGTCTATTAAACAGTGAGCAGCCTGTGGCTGCTCACTGTTAAAAATAAAAAATAGAAATGTCCCCCCTCCCGAGCCCCCACTCATGCCGCACGAGAGGGGGCTTTTAAACTGAATGGGGGACCTATTGCCCCCCGGCCTCTACCCCTGAGTTGCGGGTGGGGGCCCTAAAGTAAAATAAGGGGGGGACCTATTGTCCTCCCCCCAGCCCCCACCCCTGAGCGGCAAGGTGGGGGCCCTAAATTAGAATAAGGGGGGACCTATTGTCCTCCACCCCGGCCCCCACCCCTGAGCATTGGGTGGGGGCCCTAAATTAGAATAAGGGGTGGGGATCTATTGTCCTCCCCCCAGCCCCCACCCCTGAGCGGCGGGTGGGGGCCCTAAATTAGAATAAGGGGGGGACCTATTGTCCTCCCTCCCCTGGACCCCACCCCTGAGTGGTGGGTGGGGGCCCTAAATTAGAATAAGGGAAGGATCTATTGTCCTCCCCCCAAAATTAGAATAAGGGGTGGGGATCTATTGTCCTCCCCCCAACCCCCACCCCTGAGCGGCAGGTGGGGGCCCTAAATTAGAATAACGGGGAGACCTATTTTCCTCCCCCCGGCCCCCACCCCTGAGCGGTGGGTGGGGCCCTAAATTAGAATAAGGGGGACCTATTGTCCCCCCCAAGCCCCCACCCCTGAGCGGCGGGTGGGGGCCCTATAGTAAAATAAGGGGGATGACATATTGTCCTCCCCCCTGGCCCCCACCCCAGAGTTGTGGGTGGAGACCCTAAATACCAATAAGAGGGGGCCTATTGTCCTCCCCGTTGGCCCCCACCCCTGAGCGGTGGGTGGAGGCCCTAAATACCTATAAGGGGGGGACCTATTGTCCTCCCCCTGGACTCCACCCCTAAGCGGTGGGTGGGGGCCCTAAATTAGAATAAGGAGGGGACATATTGTCCTCCTCTCTGGTCCCCACCCCTGAGCTGGGCGGATGGGGGCCATAAATACCAATAAGGGGGGGACACCTATTGTCCTCCCCCTGGCCCCCACTCCTGAGCAGCGGGTGGGGGCCCTAAATAAAAATGTAGTCCACTCCCAGGTGACTAGGGGTCCCCAAACCCCTAGTCACCCCCTCCCAAGAAAATTAATAAATCCTGACCAATAACTAGGTACCTGTAAAAAAAAAAAACCTTACCATTTGATGTCTTCTTTTTTCTAAAATCTTATTTTTACTGCCCCAAAAAAGGGCAAATAAAAATCCATAATAACCGTCGCACTTTAAAAAAAAAAAAACAGAGCGCAAAAAAAATAATCCATCGCGGTATAGCGAGTAGGGGCAGAATTGACTAATACTGAGTCATTTTTAATAGTATTAGTAAATTTGGCTGAAAGACCAATTTAGGTCTTTCAGCCTTTTGGTAGATAGCTCCCTAATACTGTGGGAATTAGGGAGTTATCTACTACGCGACTGCTAGAGAAGTCCTGAAGTGTCGAAGTACCCAACTTCCGAAATTCCGAAGTGCCAAAGTTCTGAAGTTCCGAAGTGCCAAAATTGCCAAAGTTCCGAAGTGTCAAAGTGCCGAAGTTCCGAAGTCCCGAATCGAACCGCATTGCCGAAGTTCAGAATTGCCGAAGTCCCGAATTTCGGAATGCGGAACCGAACCAAATATTTTCCCCATGCACATCCCTACAAAGAGGTAAGAGTTTCTACCAAGTAGGGAATTGCATGACTAGCTGAGGTATATTGTGTTTTTCATAATAAATAAACTTTTGTGATACGATGAACCATTTGTTTCATTCTGTTTTACAATTATTGCACTTTTTGCAATGTTTCTACAAAGTAGCATAGTAAAATAACAATTGAAATTAGATATCCATCAAGAAAGAAATCAGAAAACACTCCGAGCATCATAAGCACTATGGCTGTTCTAGTTCCTATAGTGCTAGGTGTGCCCTGGTGCCGCCATTGCAAGTAGTCAAACAGTTTTAGATCAGTTTAAATTCTTACCTAAGATGTGCAAAGGCTCCGCTCCCCACCTCTACCGTTTAGAACAGAGACAGAAGCTACCAAGCAGGAACTTCTGTTAGCTCCATATCCACTATGGCGCATCCCAAGCACGTCTTCCCAACTGCTGCAAATAACATATTTAAAGTCTAAAGGGAAACTAACTATAATCACTAGAGGATACAGCAGTGGGAATAGGACAATGAGTCTTTGGTTGCAGTCTTTACAGTTAAATTGTTTTCAAATTTCTTCCATTTTTCAATTTCTTTCCCCTCTGCTGCACAGGAGCAGCTAAGCCCAATGCTTGTAGCCTATCAGTGCCATCCATACTATTAATAATGAATAGAAAGCATGTAACCGATTCTTAACATGAAATAAAATGAATTAATGTGTAGATGCCTAGCACTGAGTCTTGAATATGGAAATCTGCATGATTGTACTGATGATTTATATTTATCACTTAATCCTAGAACCATTGTTGCTTTGTTTGTCTACTGTGAATTAATTTTAACAGAAAATATACATTTCAGAGTACCTTATTTTGGGGGGGTTAAAGGACTTAGAACAGTTTTTTTTTCCACAAGCACAATCCTGAACACTTGCACAATCTACAATCCACCACACAAAAAGCTTCAGGATTCAGATTTATAAAATAAAACATGTATGATAATACAAATGTTTGAATGCAAAACCAATCTCTATAAAATGTTTGCTTAATATGTAATAATGTTTTTTTTGTTTGTTTGTTTGTTTGTTTTTTAACCCCTTAAGGACACATGACATGTGTGACATGTCATGATTCCCTTTTTTTCCAGACGTCTGGTCCTTAAGAGGTTAAGAACACCAGATCAGTTGATGAGTTTTACTAGCACACTTCCTTTAAGCGCTTAATGCCCATATAAATGTATAGCAGTATAATTTCCATGTAATATTCATACTGCATATTTATGTGAATTAATATTAAGGCAAGTATTGTATTTGTTAACAAACTAAACATAACATTTTATCAATCTGTTTATTTCAACATGCACATACAATTAGCTAAAAAAAACAATTATTTAATAAAATATAAAAATGTATATATATGCTAGGTTTGTAAACATGTTAATAATTATTTAGAAGAGTAGCCAGTAATTGTATATGATTGTACGATTCTGTAATGAGAAGTTTTTTTATTTTCATGACATATTTTTCCTATTCACCAGTAAGTGGTGCTATTGTATGTGTTTAAAATCATTCTGTGTAAGTCGGGGGTTGAAATGCAGGTCCTCAGATTTTGTTATGCGAAGTGTCCTATAATATTCTGCCAAGCTATGACTGGCAGAGAATTATGACTTTATTCCAGCAACAGCTGGGTGCCTGAAATTCAACAGCCTTGTGGTAAATTAAATTAAATGTGTGTTGGCAAATGAAATATCAAACCAATATCCTCATGGTTTCCTGATCTACTGAATTACTTCACTAAGTGGTAGAACATAGGTGACTTGGATTAGCTATATACCTGATATGTTCTATTTATTTCCACTGAGTAGGCTGGCAATATATTTACTTTACATATATATAATTACATTGAGTAATCAAAATATGAAGGCAAAGTAAATGTATTACCAGCCTACTCAGTGGAAATAAATGTAATTATATATATATATATATATATATATATATATATATATATATATATATATACAGCCTTTTCCACATCTCCTGATGTACTGGCCTGTCTCCTGGTAGCGCCTCCATGCTCTGGACACTACGCTGACAGACACAGCAAACCTTCTTGCCACATCTTGCATTGATGTGCCATCCTGGATGAGCTGCACTACCTGAGCCACATGTGTGGGTTGTAGACTCCGTCTCATGCTACCACTAGAGTGAAAGCACCGCCAGCATTCAAAAGCGACCAAAACATCAGCCAGGAAGCATAGGAACTGAGAAGTGGTCTGTGGTCACCGCCTGCAGAACCACTCCTTTATTGGGGGTGTCTTGCTAATTGCCTATAATTTCCACCTGTTGTCTATCCCATTTGCACAACAGCATGTGACATTGTTTGGCACTCAGTGTTGCTTCCTAAGTGGACAGTTTGATTTCACAGAAGTGCGATTGACTTGGAGTTACATTGTGTTTTTTAAGTGTTCCCTTTATTTTTTTTTGAGCAGTATATATATATATATATATACTGCTAAAAAAAAAGGGAACACTTAAAAAGGCCATAGGAGGGCAACAACCTAGCAGCAGGACCGCTACCTCCGCCTTTGTGCAAGGAGGAACAGGAGGAGCACTGCCAGAGCCCTGCAAAATGACCTCCAGCAGGCCACAAATGTGCATGTGTCTGCTCAAACGGTCAGAAACAGACTCCATGAGGGTGGTATGACGGCCCGACATCCACAGGTGGGGGTTGTGCTTACAGCCCAACACCGTGCAGGACGTTTGGCATTTGCCAGAGAACAGCAAGATTGGCAAATTCACCACTATCGCCCTATGCTCTTCACAGGTGAAAGCAGGTTCACACTGAGCACATGTGACAGATGTGACAGAGTCTGGAGACGCCGTGGAGAACGTTCTGCTGCCTGCAACTTCCTCCGGCATGACCGGTTTGGCAGTGGGTCAGTAATGGTGTGGGGTGGCATTTCTTTGGGGGACCGCACAGCCCTCCATGTGCTCGCCAGAGGTAGCCTGACTGCCATTAGGTACCGAGATGAGGTCCTCAGACCCCTTCTGAGACCATATTCTGGTGCGGTTGGCCCTGGGTTCCTCCTAATGCAAGACAATGGTAGAACTCATGTGGCTGGAGTGTGTCAGCAGTTCCTGCAAGATGAAGGCATAGATGCTATGGACTGGCCCACCCATTCCCCAGACCTGAATCAAATTTAGCACATCTGGGACATCATGTCTCGTTCCATCCACCAACGTCACATTGCACCACAGACTGTCCAGGAGTTGGCAGATGCTTTAGTCCAGGTCTGGGAGGAGATCCCTCAGGAGACCCTCCGCCACCTCATCAGGAGCATGCACAGGCATTGTAGGGATGTCATACAGGCACGGGGTGGCCACACACACTACTGAGCCTCATTTTGACTTGTTTTAAGGACATCACATCAAAGTTGGATCAGCCTGTAGTGTGTTTTTCCACTTTAATTTTAAGTGTGACTCCAAATCCAGACCTCAGCACATACAACTATGTAAAGAACAAAGTATTTCAGAAGAATATTTAATTAATTCAGATCTAGGATGTGTTATTTTTGCGTTCCCTTTATTTTTTTGAGCAGTATATATATATATATATATACATACATTTGTAATCAAAATTATTCAATCACAATTGCAAATCAGGTTTATTGTACTTTCTTTAAGCTGTTTGCAATGAACAAATCAAACAAAAGCAATTGAAATAGCTCAACACAATGAATAGTTTAAGTGGTTTCCCCAAATGTAAGCATCTTTAGTACTTAGTAGAGCACCCTTTTGCTGTTATGACCTCCTAAAAACAAGATGTATAGCCAGACACCAGCTTCTGGCAGCGTTCCTAAGGAATGTTAGCCCATTGCTCATGAGCAATGGCTTCCAGTTCAGTAATATCATAGGGGTTGCGTGCTGCAATCCCTTTCTGAAAATCCAACTAAAGATTTTCTATGGGATTCAAGTCAGGTGACTGTGATGACAAATATATGTTTTCCTGGAGTTCTTCTGCAACCAAGCCTTGGTGTAATTTGAGGTATGCCCAACTTTCAGCTTCCTCACAGACAGCATGATATTCTCTCCTGTGATTTCCTGATACTTTAATGAATTCATCTTGCCTTCCACACGCTGCAGGTTTCCAGTGCCAGAGGAAGCAAAGCAGACCCAGAGCATCACATAGCCACCACCATGCTTAACTGTAGGCAGAGTGTTCTATACAGCGTATGTCTTATTCTTCTTCCTCCTTATTTTGAGACTGAAAAAGTCATTATAAGTTCCATTTTCAGTTGAATTTGGTGAAACCACTTAACCCCTTAAGGACACATGACATGTGTGACACGTCATGATTCCCTTTTATTCCAGAAGTTTGGTCCTTAAGGGGTTAAAGCATTCGTTCTGTGGACCTATTACAAAATGCTTTTGTTTGCTTTGCCCATTGCAAACATCTTAAAATCTGTACGTTTTGACAATTATCCTACTTTTCAATGGGGGTTTAATAATGTTGATTACAACTGTATATATACAGAATTTATAAATACATATTTTGTTGTAAAGATACATTTTATTTACACATGCTGTGCATTGGTTAATTTATGTATACTTTTACGTGGGCTAGAGAGTCTCAATTTACCATACATGAGTCTAAAACACGAATCATGGTCATTCTATCCCCACACATACAGTGTCACTGTGGTATAACATCACCAATATCTTTATAGTTAATTAATATTAATTAATTAATATCCAGAGCTATGCTTAGCTCCAATAGTGATGTGCATTTCACTTCCTCTAACACACATTAACACTGGTAAATAAAAAGAAAATTAAAGATCAATTAATCCTGACTTTCAGCCAAAGCCAACCACAAATAAGGTATTGGAATGGGTGGGATCATTCATCAGACCTCCACCCCCCTCGCCCAATTGACCTGTATCCAAATAACTTGCTTTATATTTTTGTATAGATCCATAACTTGTATTGGAGAAAAGCTGGCTAGCAAAACTGTAACACAAACCTGTGCGGAGCTTGCTTCAATTTTCTGTACTAGATTATCCCATCGCTGAGCAAAGCTTTCCAGCCTAGCCTCATTTTTCTGAGATACAGTCTTGTTCTTCAGAGCAGAAGCGAGATCCCGATTTAATGAGTAGAGTGTATCCATAGTCTTCTTTTTTAGCTCTAATTCTCCTTTCAGCATCTGTTAAAATAAATGAGTTTGTTTTATTAACTCTTCAAGGGAAATGTAGGTAAGATCTGAAAGATCTGAAACCTTACTTTCATAAGCAATAGTAATTTTACCATATTCTTCCCAAAACATAACTCCACTCTTATTTATCCAGTCTTGATTAGGTTTCAAAAAACAAATCCCATTTATTTACACCAGTTACTTGGTTCTGCAAAATTATCTTTAATCTTAAATATTTGTATTTTGGAGAGATGCAAGAATATAAAATAGAATCTATGCATAATAATGGATTTCTCGCACAGATTTTCTGCTTTTATAGCCTTGATACAAGGCAATATATGTATAAATATTACTAGCAAAAATAATAATAATGTATAATACATTTGCAAAATTGAGATGAGAACTGGGAAGATTGGAAATATCATAACCTTTTCTAATTAACTTGAACATGCATTGTAGTTATCATTCCCATAGCAATCACAGGAATTTATTATTGCATATTTTTTTTTATACATAATGCTACTTGTAAAATAATTGATCTGTATTAGTGTTTGTGCCTAATGTTTTCTAACTCAGCATTTACTTAAAAAATATATCCATTACATAATAAATAATTAAATATGAAACATACAATGAATAAAAATAAACCACAAATACCGCTAAATTTCTGAGATTGGAAAGCCTTTCATTTTGATCCTTGAAATCCTTGGTATGGATTTTGCTTACAGTCTCTTCTTTTTCTGTGAGCCAAGCATCAAACAGGCACTGAAATAGAATTGATGGACTTCTCTTAGTATTTAAATTAAGAAACAGGATTCTCACACAATAACTCATTACAGCAAAATCAAAAACAGATTAAATGGTTGTGGTTCCTTGCAGGGGCGTACCTAGAGCATTTGGCACCCGGGGCGGACCCTGAGTGTGGCACCCCCCCCCCCCTCCCCATAATAAAAATGTAAGAAAACACCCACATTTTTTCAATGTTTTCAATAATATTTATTGCACACATTTGTAAACTGCTTGTAAAATTTGTAAAATGCGCCAGTTTTGTAGAAGGGGGAAGTCCAGTGCTTTTGTAGAAAGGGTCTGGTGAGAACCTTCTAGAAAACTCCTGCCCTGCCCCTTTCTACAAAGCCCCTTGTCTCGCCCTTCATATAAAAACCCTGCACCCCGATCACATAAATGTCATACACTCCCTACACATAAAAACCCTGCAACCAAATCACATAAATTTCATTCACTCCCTACACATAAAAATCCTGCACACCCCCTTAATAAAAAACCCTGCACACCCCCTTAATAAAAAACAAAAACGTGCACAACCCCTCTTAATAACAAAAAACCTGCACACCCCCCTTATAAAAACCCTGCACACCCCCTTAACAAAAAACAAAAATCTGCAGTGCACATCCTCCCTTAATAAATAGAATACTGCAACCCCCTTAATAAAAAAAAACCTGCACCCCCATTATTTAAACCTCCCCCTTTAATTCTTTAATCCACAGCCCCCTTTAATTAATCCACACCCCCCTTAATTAATACACCCCCCTTAATTAATCCACACCCCCCTTAATTAATCCACACACCCCTTAATACACCCCCCTTAATTAATACACACCCCTTAATTAATCCACACCCCTCAATTAATACACACACCCCTTGATTAATCCTCACTGCCCCTTAATTAATACACCCCCCTTAATTAATCCACACCCCGCTTAATTAATACACCCCCCTCAATTAATACACACACCCCTTGATTAATCCTCACTGCCCCTTAATTAATACACCCCCCTTAATTAATACACCCCCCTTAATTAATAAACCCCCCTTAATTAATACACCCCTTTAATTATTCCTCACTCCCCTTAATTAATACACCCCCTTAATTAATCCTCACTTTCCCTTAATTAATACACTCCCCTTAATTAATACACACCCCCCTTAATTAATCCACACCCCCTTAATTAATCCTCACACCCCCCTTAATTAATCCACACCCCCTTAATACACCCCCTTAATTAATACTCACCCCCATTAATTAATACACCCCCATTAATTAATCCACACACCCCTTAATTAATACACCCCCTTAATTAATCCTCACACCCCCCTTAATTAATCCACACCCCCTTAATTAATACTCACCCCCATTAATTAATACACCCCCCTTAATTAATACTCACTCCCCCCTTAATTAATACAGCCCCCTTAATTAATCCACACCCCCCTTAATTAATACACCCCCTTAATTAATCCTCACACCCCCCTTAATTAATCCACACCCCCTTAATACACCCCTTAATTAATACTCACCCCCATTAATTAATACACCCCCCTTAATTAATTAATACACCCCCCTTAATTAATCCACACCCCCCTTAATTAATACACCCCCCTTAATACAGCCCCCTTAATTAATCCACACCCCCCTTAATTAATACACCCCCTTAATTAATCCTCACACCCCCCTTAATTAATCCACACCCCCTTAATTAATACTCACCCCCATTAATTAATACACCCCCTTAATTAATTAATACACCCCCCTTAATTAATCCTCACCCCTTTAATTAAACCTCCCTCCCGTTCTTTAATTAATCCATTATCCACCCCCCCTTTAATTAATTTAGCCCCATCACATAAAATGACTACTCACATTTTGATGATGCCTTGACTGCCTGAATATCCGTGAAGGCGGGCTGACGGCGCTGCGCACGACGTCATCATGTTGCGCGACGTCGCGGCCCGCAACACTCCTCCCCCTTCTCCTTGAATTAAGTCCTGCCGGGCGCAAAGGTGCTGCGGCTGTGCGCAGCCGCCGCAGCGTAATGATGGGGGGGTGACACATGACACTGGACGTCATGGCACCCCCCTAGTCAGTGGCACCCGGGGCGGGCCGCCCCCCCCGCCCCCCTCTTAGTACGCCACTGGTTCCTTGGCATGGTGAATTCTTCCAAGTTAGAGAGAGAGTCCATTTAAATATGGTCAAAAAAACATACATGGGTATAATTTAAAAGCTGTCCATTCACTTCTCCCGAATGTCAAAGTAAGCAGCATGGTGAAACAGCCAAGAAAGGTTCCTTGAGTGCAGCTAGGGCCATGTTCCCACTAGACCCCACTCTCTTGTTAATGGGGGTGGCTAAAACATCTTACATTTTTATATCTTAATTTGTGTGTGCTTGTGTCAGTGTTTGTGCTGGTGTGTGTATGTGTGTCTAGAAGTGGGTGTGTATATGTTAGCCTGTGTATGGCTGTCACCTGCATGTTGTGTATATTTGTCTGGCAATGTGTATTGGTGTCTGTGTTTGTGTCTGGCGTTGAGTATACTAGTGGGTGTATATGTGTTTGTGTGTGTGTGTGTGTGTGTGTGTGTGTGCCTGTCTGTCTGGCAGTTTGTATCTGGGTGTGTGTATATGTGAGTGTGTCTGGTATGAATATGTGTCCATGAGTTTGTGTGTGCATGTATATCAGTGTGTTTGTGTGGCAGTGTATGTGTATATATGCATACATCCCAGCACTCAAATGCAAACACTACACACAAATACACAACTACATTAACACACACATATTCCATATAAAAACATGCTTACAGTAAAACACACAAACACTGCTCAGTGCTTACAAATACCATCCTGCAATGACAGGCAAATGGTAGATTCCTAGGATGGGAGATGTACGAACAATGTGGATCTACCTATGGCCAGTCTTGCACTACAGGAGGACCCAAAAAATGTTCAGGGCCCTTTCGACATTTGTTCCACCACTGACAATTCATGCAGCAAATTCCTCCAATTTGCTGTTTTTCTTTACACTGTGTGACATGTATAGTTGGTGCAATATTTCAGTCATACATGGAGAAATTGATGATTAAAAATATCTCAAACTGTTGATCATGGTTAAACACTTCTTTGGCAACTATCCAGGATTATGCCCGTGCCTCATGTCGCCGTTAGCACACTCAGTCCTCAGCTGTTGTATTTTCTTTTTGTGTACCATTTTCTTTTCTTTTGCCAGTACATATGCCAGTAATTCAGATGTTTCCTGAGAAAATGTTATCTCTGCCAGACTCTTATACACAATATATTCTCCAACTGGGACCTGCCTGGTGAGGTACTCTTCTGGAGTCATATAGTCTATAAATAATGGTTAAGTTACCTGATAGTTCTTCCATGTGCAGTCATTTAACCTAGTTAACACTGTGTACTATCTCATCATCCCATGATGTACACTTGTCTGATTTACTTTATTATAAAAAAGTGCAGTATTGTCAATATTCCATGTTACATATCTATAATGTTTACTCCTGTCTATAACCTTGTAAAATGCCTTTAAAGCCTGTATTCCCATCTCTGCACTACACAAATAAAGAATGTGTAAAGTATCTCAAACTGTTGAACAGTTTTACAAAATGTAATGTAGTTATTCTGCCTCACTGATTAATATAAAGTTTAACTAAATGGCATTTAGTGAATAGATTCTGCAGTCAAAAAAAAAAAAAAAAGATATATGAATCTGATAACTGTTCTGTCAATATACTCTCTGTTTAGCTCCATACTCAACCAGATATAGCTTAGTCATCTGAATAACTGTTAGTAAACAACATATTTATTAAGTTGCTTGTTAATGTTACTAACCTGTTCTTCAGCAAAATGTTGCCACTTTATTAGAACATCTTGTAGGATACACCATCTGTCTTCTGTCCATCTGCATATTGTAGCCCAGCGATCTCCCAGATGCTGGAAAAATGTTAAGCAAATAGCAGCTTTAATAATATGTTTCCACGGTGTATTATAAGCGTTTATATACATTGAAACCTCAGTTGCAGTGAGCTGACTATCAACATAAATTAATTTCCATGACAGGAACTATAATCTATTAAATTACATTTTTATAATTGTATTTAGGGCATAATTACTCAAATAATATTAAGTACCTTCTGGCATAAGAGTTTTAATATGTGAAATTGTACAATATCTATGAATGAGCAAATGAAGCAAATTAACAATGTCTATGAATAATATTTTGTGTACAGGTAATAAGATGTGTTTCAAAAAGTTTCTACATTGAGGTGTATTTACTAAACAATGAGACTTGTTTAAAGGAAAAACATGTATTCCAGACCTTATAGTGTTAAACCCACCATTTAAGTGGCTTGCCTCCCCTCAGCCCCCTTAAAAGGAATTAAAACTCACCTTATTTTTAGGGCTGCACTGGTCCACTGGCGCTGGCCCTGCCCCACGATCCGCCTCCTTGATGACATCATCAGAATTGCAGATTATTAGCCAATCCAAAGATTTTCAAAGAATCCAAGAGCCGCACGTGCATTCAGCCAGTCTCATAGGAAAGCATTTACAATGCTTTCCTATGGACGCTGGCGTCTTCTCACTGTGATTATCACAGTGAGAAGCACGCAAGCGCCTCTAGCGGCTGTCAATGAGACAGCCACTAGAGGCTGGATTAACCCAAATATAAACATAGCAGTTTTTATAGCCGCGCACTCATTCAGCCAGTCTTATAGGAAAGCATTTACAATGCTTTCCTATGGACGCTGGCGTCTTCTCACTGTGATTTTCACAGTGAGAAGCACGCAAGCGCCTCTAGCGACTGTTAATGAGACCGCCACTAGAGGCTTGATTAACCCAAATATAAACATAGCAGTTTCTCTGAAACTGCTATGTTTATAGAAAAAAAGGTTAACCCTAGCTGGACCAGGCACCCATTAAGCTGAAGTGGTCTGGGTGCCTATAGTGATCCTTTAAGGTAAAAAGCATGGGACCCGGAATAGAGCAATGGACATAAAAAAAAAATGAGAAAAATAAAACAATACAGCAACAATAGTGTAGATGGTCTAGAAATATATTTTATTAAAATTTACAAAGACTGAAACCTAATGGTATCACTAGTAACTCACATTTACCAGAGCTAGTCAGCCAGCTCTAGTCTCTTTGCACATTATGACATTTCAGGCAGTCACCCACTTTATGCATATGAATATTTCACAACGCACAACTTACAACTTACACAAGCGTGTAAATCTCTTATTTCACACACATTCAACAAAGTCAAATTAGTAAAAATACAAATATGAAAGCCTTTTGCAAATGGCAATGTGTGAGTCTTTGTAGCTTCCAGCTGCTACCCACTTTTAACATATTGAGCTCTCAAGCACCACAAAGCCGTCTCCTCAAATTCAGATATTGCTGCTTTATAGGACTGCCCACATATGTGATGTGATGTCAGTCCATCAAAGCATTTCACTGTTAAAGTGTGTCAGGTCGTTTCAGTACTCCTCGTTGATCAGTCAGTATTTCAACCTCTAACAGCCCCTCCCCTCTTCTCCTCATTGGTAGTACTGCACACACCCCTTCATATGAAAATATAGCTCCATAATACATTTTAAGTCCTTACACTGCATCCATTTCATTTAATTGTCACCTCTACAAAAAACAAAAAAGGTAAAAATTACCTATTCGTTCTTATTATTGCACATCCTTATATACTAAATACGACTGTTACAGAGAAACTATTTAAAATGAAAATTAAATCTGAAAAGTAGAAAAGTAAAAAGAAATTTCTTGAGAAATTGGTTCAAATAAAAAGCACTCCACTTTTTATCTTGCTTTTTTTTTAATTTTGGTGTTGGTGGTGCACTTAAGTATTGTAGCAGAAACCTATTAAACTTTATAAAAGTATTTTTTTTCAATTTGACAATTTTTATTTTCATGAGTAAACAGGAGGTGGGTACAGAAAGAAGAAAAGGGTGGGTGGGGGGGGGGGGTTTATCATCAGCAAGATCAATAAAGTTTTGATGCGACATAACAGTTTCAATACAAACAGTACATACTTATTAAACATATTATAATCACTTGTTTGGCATAGATACAAAGTACATAGATCAACTCTAAGTCTATTTATCTGTACTTTACATGCTGCATATAAATGTTGTACTTGCTAATAACCAGGGTCTCTTACTGGTTATCTAGTGGTGGGTGCATAGTGGTGGCTTCTTGTATCGGGAGTCTACGTGTCTGTTTTATTGTGGGTAGTGAAGGTGAAGGGGAGATTATGCAGGTTGGGATGCTTGGGGTTGACGGGTCCTGTTACCCCTTAGGGCCTCCGTAGATGTGCCTGGTGTCTGATATTTCTTGGGCTATGTATGTGTTCCCCTTCTACTGTGTTTTATTAGCTTCCCTGTCTTGATGAGGTCCACTATTGCTCTGCTTCGTCCAGTATTCCTTCCACATGAGACTGGCCTTGGCTAAGATTTTCTTTTCACCATATTGGCGCCCATGCATAGATTCGTATTTCCAGTTGATGTTTACTTGGTCTATTAGATGTTCTATCCGGGGTGGGGTTGTTTTCTTCCATAGTCTGGCTAACACCGTCGCCGCCGAAATGAGTATGTGGTACGTAGTTGCCCATTGTACCTTGTTAATTTGTTCTGGCTGTATGAACAGGATGCAGGTGTTTGCGTCAGGTGTTATGTCTGTTTGCGAGGCCTGTGCTATGAGTTCTTGGGCCTTCTTCCAGAAGGGCTGCAATAACGAGCATGACCACCAGATGTGGAGCATTGTTCCAACTTGTGTATTGCATCTCCAGCATAAATTTGTGGATGTTTTAGGCCATATTCTATGTATTTTGTCTGGAACTAGATACCAGCGGTAAAGCAGTTTCCTTTGCAGTTCCAGGTGGTTCGTGCATGATGTGACGCCTTTGTGTGATACATACGCTTTTTTCCATTGATCTTCTTCTATAGTGCATTTAAGTTCTTTTTGCCATGCTTGCTTGAAGCTAATTTTGCCTTCAGTTTTGTTGGATAGTATTTGACTGTAGCATACTGAGATCGTTTTCTTATGGGGTATCCTGTCTAGGCATAATTTCTCAAAGTGTGACAGCATGGATGGTGCTCCTGTCTTGCTGTCGGTTGGTTTTATGCTTGCCATGCAGGATTTGATTTGTAGGTATGGAAATAACAGCCGACTTGGAAGGTTATATTTAGATTTCAACTCGGGAAACGGTAGCAACTTCCCTGCTTCGAATAGTTGTACTACATGTGTCACTCCCTGTGTCAGCCACGGCTGTTTGTCCAATGTAGGGATGATTTTCGTAAGTGCTTCTATGCTAGTGGATAGCGGGATTGTTTGGTAATTTGTCATGTCGTGTTTGAGTAAATCCCAGGTTTCTAGTAGTAATTGCGTCGTGGGCAGTAATTGGTACGTTTGCGGTCTCCACTTCGGTGGGGTCCATAGAATGGTTCTTATCTCTACGGGTTTCGCCCAGTGAGTCTCTATGTGTGACCACTGGGGGGTGTTGGCTTTTGACATTGTTTGTGCAATAGTGTTAAGTAGTGCTGCCTGGTAATATGCTTGGACGTCTGGGAAGCCTAGCCCGCCTTCCTTGATGGGTTTCTGCAGTATCTTGGTAGCTACTCTTGTTTTCTTGTTGTGCCAGGCGAATTTTAGGAATATGTTTTGGGTTTCTATGAGGAAACTCTTTGGTAATGGTATTTGTAGGGTTCTGAACAAATATTGTAGTTTGGGTAATAGTGACATCTTTATGGCTGCTATACGGCCTATCCATGATAGAAATTTCCCCTCCCAGTTTTGTAGGGTCGTTTTAATAGAGGCGAAGATTTGTCTATAATTGGCTATGAACAAGTTGGTTGGGTTTTTTGTGATCTTTAGGCCCAGGAATGTCAGATAGTCTGAGCGCCAATCTAATGGAAAGCTGTCTTGTAATCTTTCCAGTTTTTGCGTGGGGATGTTTATCCCCAAAGCTTGTGTTTTGTTCACATTGAGCTTATAGTATGAGTATTTCCCATATTGTTCGATCTGTTTCATTAGGTTAGGCATTGATATGTGCGGTTCTGTTAGTGTGAGAAAAACATCATCCGCGAAGAGGCTCAACTTGTATTCGTCATCTCCCAATCTGACACCTTTGATCGAGGGTTCACTGCGAATCTTGCTTGCTAGCGGTTCCAGTGCTAGTACGTATAATAGCGGCGACAGTGGGCAGCCTTGTCTGGTTCCATTTGTTATTTCGAAGGCCTCCGAACAGAAACCCGCATTGACAACCTTAGCTGTGGGATGATTATATAATGCGCTGATTGTTCCTAAGAATTGTTCAGGAAAGTTGAACTTGTGGAGAACCTCTTGAAGGAATGGCCAGCTGAGGCGGTCGAAGGCCTTCTCTGCATCCAATGATACCAGGAGACTTTCTTTACCCATTCTACGTATGCTGTGTACGAGGTTCAGCACTTTACGTGTGTTGTCAGATCCTTGCCTTCCTGCCACAAATCCCACCTGGTCATTGTGGATTAGTGACGGGAGTATCTTGCTTAGTCTTTGTGCATGAATTTTGGCGAATAGTTTGGCGTCAGTATTCAGTAGCGATATTGGACGAAAGTTAGGGCATTGTGTTGGAGACTTGCCCGGCTTCGGGAGTGTGATGATATGTGCTGTTAGTAGTTCTTGGGGTAAAGTGCCTAATTGCGTGGCCTGGTTAAACAATTGTGCCAGGTGCGGTGCCAGAGATTTACGGAAGATTTGATAGTATGAATTAGAGAAACCATCCGGTCCTGGAGCTTTGTTTTTTGGTAATAGTTTGATCGTATTCTCTACTTCTTCTTCTGTGATAGGTGCTACTAATTCAGTTTTTTGTGTATCCGTTAGAGATGGCAGTTGGAGGTCCTCCAGGTACCTTCGAATATCCTCCTTCTTTGGTTCTACTATGTCTTCTGCCTGTTTCAAGTTGTATAGGGCCTGGTAATATGTGGCAAAGGTTTTGCTGATATCTACCGGTGAGATTACTTTCTTGTTGGATTGGTCGATGAGGTATTCGATTTTGTTCTTTGCTTCTCTTTGTTTGAGTCGAGACGCCAAGAGTTTGCCGGCTTTGTTTCCTTGAGTGTATTGGTGCATGTTGAGTCTTCTTAGGTTGTAGTGCACTCGTTGAAGAGTATGTTCTTTAAGTTTGTCTTGTAGGTCTCTTATGGTTGCTTGTATTTTGGCGGTTGGTTCGGTTTTATGTAGCGCGAGTGCTTCTTGTAATTGTCTGTGCCAGCTTACCCATTGCGCCTGGGTGCTATGTTTCATCTGCGCAGCTCTTCGCAGTAGTAGTCCTCTGATCACCGCCTTGTGTGCTTGCCAAATTGTGCTCATTGGCATCTGTGGAGATTGGTTGGTGGTGAAGTAGTGTGTAATTTCTTTTTCTAGTGAATTTGTAAATGTTTCATCTGTTAGTAGCGACTCGTTAAGTCTCCATGGGCTTTTATGTTTGTATTCGTATTGATCTTTGATGGTCATTGTCACTGCTGCATGGTCTGACCAACTGATCACCTGTATATTGCTATTTGCCAATTGGTCTAAGTGCTGCCTATGGATGTGGAACCTGTCTATTCTTGTGTATGTCTTATGTGGTGCAGAGTAGTACGTGTAATCTTTTTGGTTCGGGTATAGCACCCGCCATACGTCATATAGTTGATAATCATCTAGCAGCTTTTTGTAAGTTATACAATTGGATTGGGTTTTTGCTTTTTGTTTAGAGTTCGGGCGTGCAGTGGTGTCCCAGGAGGGATCTACAATGTGATTGAAGTCTCCACAAAGGATTAGCATGCCTCTCTGGATTTTCGTTATTTTCGCCAGTAGTTTGTGGAGGAAATTCCGCTGGTCAGTGTTTGGAGCATATATCGATACTATTGTGTACTCTACGTTGTTAATCGTACAAAGCAGCAGAATATACCTTCCTGCGGGATCTATGTGTGATTCATGGTGTGTGAATGCTACTGTGTTTTTGATGAGGATTGACACTCCTTTGGTTTTTTGTCCCGTGACTGAGTGGTATTGGTGAGGGTATAGGTCTGGTCTAAAAGCGGGCGCAGTTTTGAAATGAGTTTCTTGCAGGCATGCGATGTCAGCCTGTTCTTGTTTTAGGTCGCGGTTTAAGCAGTGCCTTTTGTAAGGAGTATTCAGTCCTTTCACATTGTGAGAGTATATTTTCATTATTTAATGTTATGTTCCTGCCTGTATCCCAATTGTTTGTCTGTGGTAGGAAGCGCGCGGTGGCGTATGTGGCAGTTGTAGTGGTTTTATCTTGTATGTCGCTCGGCTCAGTGTCGTGGCCTGCAGTACTTATGTATCGTATGTCTAGTTTAAATCTAGTCCTTACTGTATCTTGTAGTTCTGAACTCACTGAATCGGGATGGGGTTTACCGTATAACTGGAATGGGGATAGGTGATGGGGAATGGGAGGAAGTAACAAATTAGTAGTCTCGACTATTAATGCCCAAAGGCGGGCTTGAGTGCTAAAGGTTAGCACTAAGTGAGAGCGTGATGTGGGGTTAATTAACGGTGTGGTAACAATAATGCTCGACCCTCGTCCTTAGCTGGCAGGGTTGATATTTAAGTTGAATGCGTAGGGATTGAGCTCATCGGAGTATTGGTCTAAGCCCTTAGTTCTGTAGGGGTTTTGCATTGACCCATACTTATGTCTACTGTCACCCTTTCCTCTCTCTGGCTGGTTTCGTGTCATGCTCCTAAATAGTGTGCTATGGATCAGCCTGGTGATTGTTGGAGAAAGAGGATTGAGTGGTAGACGCTACCCGTTTTGCTGTTTATGGGTTGCTATGTGTACATTCTCAATAAGTTTTCTTGCATGTGTAAAATAATCTCATTATGACATTGTCTCACTGTTTCTAAACACATACCATTTAAATGCATAGCTTATGGTATCTAGATTGTTATTTAGCTTTAAACACAACAGTTTACTTTACTTTGATCCTGGACCTCAATCTTTAGGTCGCATTAACACATTGTAAATTTACTGCTATGCAAACATAAGGTAACTTATATAACAACATTATTATATTAGATTGGCTGTTAAATGATATGCAAACCATTAGATGTTATTTCTGGTTGTGGGAAGATCATTCATTTGCGGGATTTCTTCCAGTCCGCGTGAGTTTCCCGTGGGGGCCGTGAGTCCTCTGGACTTGGTCGCACGCTGATTCCCCACGTTTTCAGGATTCGCCTGCCTTCCTCTGGTGTCAATATGGTGGTTAGAGTCCCGTTTCTGTGGATGGTTAGACGGACTGGATGGCCCCATCGATAAGGGAGCCTCTGGGATCTCAAGGCCTCTGTAATTCCTCGGAATTCTCTGCGTTTCTGGAGAGTGAGGGCAGATAAGTCTGAAAAAAGCTGGATGTTTCTGTATTTTTCTGGTAGGTCGTCCTTCGTCCTTGATGCTTGCATGATGGTGTCTTTTACGTGGTTGTAATGGAGTTTGGCCAGCACATCCCGTGAGGCCTCCGCTGGTAAAAACTTTGGTTTGGCCACTCTGTGCACTCTATCGATGAGCAGCATATCGACGGGTATGTCTGGAGCCAGCGATTTAAACAATCCTGTCAAGAATTCTTGTAAGTCCGGTTGTTTCACCTCTTCAGAAATGTTTCTAAATCTTATGTTTTGGCGTCTTGACCTGTCTTCCAGATCCATTATTTTCAGTTGTAGCTGTTCTTGTTGGTGCTCGAGGGTTTGTACATGTTCCGCCATGTCATTATGGGCTTCCGCATATTCTCCCATTCTATTTTCCATTCTCGCTGTGCGGATCTTGTATGTCCTTTTTCATGTCGGCCAAGGTGTTGTTGATGTTGGTCAGGATTTTGTCCGACATTGAATCTAGGCATTTCTGTAGTACTCCTTGTGTGATCGGCAAATTATCTGTAGGATCTTGCTGCAAAGGCAGCGTGTCGTCTCCGTCGCCGC
Organism: Pelobates fuscus; assembly: GCF_036172605.1. Taxonomy (NCBI): domain Eukaryota; kingdom Metazoa; phylum Chordata; class Amphibia; order Anura; family Pelobatidae; genus Pelobates; species Pelobates fuscus. Next base: position 298,836,013 of record NC_086317.1, on the reverse strand, counting down.
CATCTTGCTCGCTTCCTCGCATTGCGGCCGGTTTGTGAGTTTGCGGCCTCGTTCCAAAGAACGTGTTTTTGTCCCCTTTGTCCGGGTTTTTGGGCTTGCATTTTGTTTGCGACATTCTTAGGGTCTCCGGTGGCTTCTTACCCTGTATTTCGCTGTTAAAAGACGCTTATTTCGGGTCTGTGAGAGCGGAGCTCCGGCTACATGCGACCGTCCTCGTTGCGGGTTAGACCACGCCCCTATAAAAGTATTTTAAGTGGATTTTTTAAATATGTTTTTTCCCCTCAAAATTAAAATTTATAAGTTATTCCTGCATTTTTTTTATATTTTTGAGATATTAAATAGATTTTCTCACAGCTTGCCCTGTCTTGATTCAGCATCATATAAATTGAAAGAACTAGCCACATTGAAAAGAAGTCCCAAGGTCGATTGTTCACCAATGCTGAATTGCCTGCAAAATTCACCTATTGCAACTCACTCTGCCCAAATTGGCTCAATAAAGTAAACAAATAAAACCAAAATAAATGAATCTCTAAAAATGACGAGTTGCCTTAATTAATTGGGAAGCTATATTACTGCTTTTTCTTTTCTTCACCTTTGCTTCTCTAAAAATCGATAAATAACGTATTACAAAAAAACATTTTCTACAATTATTTTATGCTTGGTTCTTTAAGTGGTCTAAAATGCTTTGTTTTAAATCTGTGAAAGACCAATTCAGTGCACTTTGGGGATCAACCAAGAATTTATAATCACATTTGGTCGTTGAAATAAGAAAGCTAGACAAGACTACATGCTAGGCTTCCAAGGGAGAATTCATTAAGGAAATCAAGCGAGCAAATTAAATATAGTATCATGATCTTTCAAATGCACAGTTGTTAATAGTGTATTGAAAGATGTTTGAATGAAATACAGGTATTATAAAGTATATTCTTTAGGATTTCATCAAATGTGTTTGCAGGTCTAATTAAAAGTGCTTTACTCTTGGCTGAACTTTTTGAGTTGAAAATAAATATTGCTTGTCTTTGTCGGATGAAGCCGATTTAAAAGCCTGTAAACTTTTTTTTTTGAAAGAGGGAACACTATTGTAACTAGAGAACACTTTGCATTCAACATGAGATGACATATTGATGATCAGAGAAGCACTTTGGAGTAACAGTCTAGTGAACCATACAAAGAAGGAAAGTGTACAGGGTTATTCTCGAAAGTGAGAATTCAAAGTGAATTCAAACAGAATTAAACAATTTATGACAAAGTAGCAGAACTGGTAGCATAGCTAGATTTGAGGTGTTTTTTTTTCTAATTTGGCTGCTTTTAACATAGCCTTTGAGTTTGACATGCTTGCTATAGAGGTTAAGACGGGCCAAATAAACAAAATTTTTGTTTATGTGGGCCGCAAAAAAACCTAAACTTTAGTTTCCATAGAAACATAGGTTTATTTAAAAAAATACAGTATAAAAAAAAGTTGCCTAATGATACTGGATGTCCTCGTGCTCGTAGGGCTTCAAAATAAACAAAAGAGCAAATTTATTCTAAGAAATGCATTTGCATATAAACAACATTTCAGTCCAACTACCTTGACATATTAAGAAATGTTTGGTAATCGGACTGAAAATATGGTGAATGTATGCTGTTACACAGCTGTAAAAAATTAAAGACATCTTTTGATTTTGAAGTACTATGAGTGCATTCTTCACTTTGAATGAGATCATCAAACTTGATGATCTCAGCCAATCCAGTGCTTTCCCATAGGAAATCATTGTGAGGCTATTGTGCAGGTGTGGCAAAAAGCTGCGCAGCCAAACAGCATCTCCATGGGGTGTTCAGCTCCTCCGTGTAGACCCAACCTAGCACACTGCCCCTCCTCCCACTCTAATACACTGCCCACAAATCCAATACATTGCCCGCAAATCCAACACACTGCCCCTCCTCCCTCCACTCATCCACTCCACTCCATACACTGCCCCTTCACCCAATCTAATACATTGCCCCTTAATATAATACACTGCCCCTCCTCCCACCACTCTACTTTAATACACTGCCCTTCCTCCCACCAATTTAACACACTGCCCCCACCACTCTAATAGACTGTACCCTCCCTTCCATTAATACACTGCCACCACTACACAATTTAATACAATGGCCTCCTGACTTCCCCAAATTAATACACTGCACCCCCCCATTAATACACTGCCACCACTCCCCAATTTAATACAATGGCCTCCTAACTTTCCCAAATTAATACACTGCATCCTCCCCACATTAATACACTGCCACCACTCCCCAATTTAATACACTGGGCCCCTCCCCCACCCAGGATAATACACTGTACCTTCCTTCTCTTAAATTAATAAACTGCCCTCCCCCCAATTTAACACACTAAGCCCCCCCCACCACTACCACTCTGCACTGCCGTCCCCCCAATTTAATACACTGGCCTCCTCCCTCCCCCAAATTAATAGTGCCCCCTCCCACTCTCAAATTAATACAGTGCCCCCTCAATCAAATTAATATACTGCCCCCTCCCTCAAATTAATACACTGTCCCCTCCCTCTCCCAAATTAATACAGTACCCCCTCCCACCCTTAAATTAATACAGTGCCCTTCCTTCAGATTAATACACTGCCCTCCCTCTCTCAAATTATTACAGCACCCCCTCCCTCCCTCAAATTAATACAGAGCTTCCTCTCTCCTCCAAATTAATACAGTTCCCCTTTCCCTCCCTCAAATTAATACAGTGCCCCCTCCTTCAGATTAACACATTGCCCTCCCTCAAATTAACACAGTGCCATTTGAGTATGTCCTTCATTTTGGCTTTGGGTGAGTCTCTATTCGTATGTCTGTGAATGTGTGCCTGTATGTGTAAGTTTCTAGATGTGTTTGTGAGTGTATGTCTGGGAGGGGGCTAGAGTGGGACCTTTGAATTGTATTTAAAGATCCCTAGTTCTCATATGACATAATGTAATACAATTTTGTATACAAACACGGACATGTATTCCTGACACTATAGTGTTAAAACCACCATCTAGCCCTGCTCCCTCCCCCCTGGCCTCCCAATATAGTAAAATATTACTTGTCAAGTCTGTAGCTGCTGGCTCTGCCCCTGTCTGCTGACATCAACAGAAGTGGTGGTCTGAGCCAATAACAATGCTTCCCCATATGATTGGCTGAGACTGTCAGGGAGGCAGATCAGTGGCAAATACAGCCCTGACCAATCAGCATCTCCTGATAGAGATTAATTCAATCAATGCATCTCTATGAGGAAATTTCAGTGTCTGCATGCAGAGGGTGAACACTGAATGTTGTGTTGTACACTAGGCAGGACTGCCCAAGGAAGCAGCTGTATCAGTCATCTGAGGAGTGGCCAGTGAAGTTATCACTAGGCTGTAATGTAAACACTGCATTTTCTCTGAAACACAGTGTTTACAGCAAAAAGCCTGAAGGGAATGATTATACTCACAAGAACACATGCAATAAGCTGTAGTTGTTCTGGTGACTATAGTGTCCCTTTAAAAAATTTAAATGCTATGTGTGTGGAAATGCTTCATTCAGAGGCTGTGAGCACTGGAATATAGGAGAAGTCATACTTATTTTGGTTAGTGTTGCTGTTTAACTCTGTAAGGCTACATAGCAATACTAATATTTGGATGCATAATTAAAAATGAAACTTCATCATTATGATCCAAATTGCTGAGTGTAGGTCTAGGGAGTGGGGAAGGATGATCTGAAAAAGCAGCCTATTGCACCTATATCCACTATGGTAATCTGTCCGTTTAACTCCTATTTAATGATGCATGTATTAATTGTATATTAAATAAAACAAATACCTATATATTAAGAGAAACTATACTAGTTCCTTCAAATGTATTAACCAAACTATTTATAAGAAAGGCATGACTGAACAAAGGCTAATTACAATAGTGATTACCTGTCCACCCACACATGGAATAAAATGAAACAGCAAACATAATTACTTCCCTCCGACTCAAAAAATACAGTTTCAATTTCACTTTACAATCCTAATTTGAGTTGATATGCCAAGAGTATATATCGGAACATAGTGAAATCTTATGCTTGTGTAAATTAGATCATTGTTTTTTTGTTTTTTTACATTAGGTTATAATTACAGTAAAAAGCATGCAAAAACCCTAAAATACTAGTTACTTCATTTGTATGTAAGGGTACAATAATAACACTTTCACCCTGGGACTTGTGTATGCGCAACTTTGGGGTATGTGTACAAATTAAATTTAGTAATGGCAAATAATTTATTGGGTTATTTTGTTTGTAAAGCATGTTGAGAATAGAATCAGAGAGCTCACAGCACAGCTGGTGTCTGAAAGCTGAATAGCTCCTTGTACAAAGCTTTGCATAAGCCCACCTTTAGATTGAACTTCCCCCTTAGAAACATAGAAACATAGAATGTGACGGCAGATAAGAACCATTCGACCCATCTAGTCTGCCCAATTTTCTAAAAATGTTCATTAGTCCCCGGCCCTATCTTATAGTTAGGATAGCCTTATGCCTATCCCACGCATGCTTAAACTCCTTTACTGTGTTAACCTCTACCACTTCAGCTGGAAGGCTATTCCATGCATCCACTACCCTCTCAGTAAAGTAATAATTTCTGATATTATTTTTAAACCTTTGCCCCTCTAATTTAGGACTATGTCCTCTTGTTGTGGTAGTTTTTTTCAATTTTAAATATAGTCTCCTCCTTTACTGTGTTGATTCTCTTTATGTATTTAAATGTTTCTATCATATCCCCCCTGTCTGGTCTTTCCTCCAAGCTATACATGTTGAGTTACCTTAACCTTTCCTGGTAAGTTTTATCCTGCAATCCATGAACCAGTTTAGTAGCCCTTCTCTGAACTCTCTCCAAAGTATCAATATCCTGAAGATACGGTCTCCAGTACTGCATACAATACTCTAAGTGAGGTCTCACCAGTGTTCTGTACAATGGCAAGAGCACTTATCTCTTTATACTGCTAATACATCTCCCTATATAACCAAGCATTCTGCTAGCTTTTTTAATAAGTATAGCATAATGAAAGTGTCTTATTGTGCTTAGTTTTAAATATATCAACTAGTCTGTCTGCTACTGATGTTTTTTTGTTTTTTTTTAAGGCGGCCTAGTGGGTTACAAAGTACTGATTTCTCTATGAGAGTATTTATCTATCTGTCTGTCTGTATATCTATCTATTGGCTGTGTTGGTGTGCCCATTTAAGTGCGCCCTTCATTTTGGCTTTGAGTGAGTCTCTGTTTCTATGTCTGTGAATGTGTGTCTGTATGTGTAAGTTTCTAGATGTGTTTGTGAGTGTATGTCTGGGAGGGGGCTAGAGTGGGACCTTTGAATTGTATTTAAAGATTCCTGGTTCTCATATGAGATAATGTAATGCAATTTTGTATATATACACACACACACACACACACACACAGTTATCAATTTTTTTTTAATTTGTCATTATGAGATTGCTAGTTCAAAGAGTAACTCAGATACACCACCTGATCAGTCCTCTTTAAGTTCTAAATGTGGCCATGGCATTATGTTGGAAATCCTACACACTAGAGAAGCACTGCAATTAGGAGTATCAGCATGTGCCCAAGCACTAAACCCAGAATTAAGGTCTATTTGTATGGAGCGAGACCAGTTGTCTGGAGGCAAGAGAGAGGGGCAGAAAGAAGCATAGGAAGCAGGGCCGGCGCGTCCATAAGGCGGCACAGGCGGCCGCCTTAGGGCGCACCGGCTCTGGGGGCGCAAAATTCCAGTGACCGGCAGGAGGGAAGTGCTCCCTCCTGCCTGGTCACCTCCTGGATCCCCGGAGCTGCTGGGAGGCGTGCGGCTGAAGTTGATTAGGAGGCGGCGAGGGAGCTCTCTGATCTCTCTGACCGGCTCCCTCGCGCGCCTTTTGCTGATGCCGCGGGAGCCGGAATATGACGTCATATTCCGGCTCCCGCGGCATCAGAAAACAGCCTGCGAGGGAGCCGGTCAGAGAGATCAGAGAGCTCCCTCGCCGCCTCCTAATCAACTTCAGCCGCACGCCTCCCAGCAGCCTCACTGAACCACCAATGAGAGACCCACGCCAGCACTCCAGGTAGGGAGGCTGGGTGGGACATTTAAATGTAATTTATTATTAATTACTTTATTAATTACTGTGTGTGTGCATGTGAGTGTGAGTGTCTGTCAGTGTGTGTGTAAGTGTGTCTATGAGTTTGTGTGTGAGTGTGTATGTCAGTGTGTGTGTGTCTGTCAGTATGTGTGTCTGTCAGTGTGTGTGTCTGTCAGTGTGTGTGTAAGTGTGTCTATGAGTTTGTGTGTGAGTGAGTGTGTCTGTCGGTGTGTGTGAGTATGTCAGTGTGTGTGTGCGCATCTGAGTGTGTGTGTTCGAGTATGTGTCTGTGAGTTTGTGTGTGTGTGTGAGTATGTAATTTTCTGTATGCCTATCTGTATGACGGTATGCCTCTGTATGTATGTATGTATGTGTCCGTATGCCTGTATGTCTTGTACGTATGTTTCTGTATGTCTCTGTATGCATGTATGTAACTGTATGTATGTTTGTCTCTGAATGTCTGTATATATGTCTCTGTATGCATGTATGTAACTGTATGCCTTTATGTCTCTGTATGTACGTATGTGTGTGTCTGTGTGTCTCTGTATGTCTTTGTATGCATGTTTCTGTATGTATGTGTCTGTATGACGGTATGCCTCTGTATGTATGTATGTGTCTGTATGATGGTATGCCTGTGTATGTATGTATGTGTCTGTATGCCTGTCTATATGAATGTGTCTGTATGACGTTATGTCTCTGTATGCATGCATGTATCTGTATGTGTGTATGTCTTTGCATGCCTGTATGTATGTATGTATGTATGTATGTATGTGTCTGCATGCCTGTATGTCTCTGTATGTATGTTTCTTTATGCCTGTATTTCTGTATGTATGTGCCTGAATGTCTTTGTATGTATGTTTCTGTATGCCTGTCTGTATGTATGTGTCTGTATGATGGTATGCCTCTGTATGCAAGTATGTCTTTATATGCCTGCATGTCTCTGTATGCATGTATGCCTCTGCTTGTATGTCTCTGACTGTATGTGTCTGTATGTCTCTGTATGATTATTGCTGTCTTTGTATGACAGTGTACCTGTATGACTTTGACTGTGTGACTGAAAAATGATGCCTGTGTGCCTGTGGCTTGGGAGGAAAGACACACAGGTGAAGATGCATTTTTTTTTTTTTAATGAGGGTTGGGGGCGCCAAAATGCATCTTCGCCTGTGTAACTAAAAATCCTAGCACCGGCCCTGATAGGAAGTACCACGTTGTGTGCATGTATCAGTGTGTGTGTCTATGTAGCTGTGTGTGTCTGTCAGTATGTGTGCATGTCTATGTGTATATACATATGGACAATATGTGTATCTATGGAAAAATATATACTGGAAATATATGGAACTAATGTGAATTATTAGAATATGTTGAAAATTTGGTAATGTATCTACAATATAATTTTCTTATCTATAATTCCATTATTCTGTAATTATTATTTTTTTCCCATCCAACAAAAATATTCGCTTTGGGTTCCATAAATAATGTTCTACCTAAGTATATTGATATAAAAAATTAATGTAAACATTACTTTCCGAGTTGCTCAAAATGTTTGGATTCTGGAAGTGTTTTTTCAAGCTGCTTAGTAGTATAGAGGTTAATCATTTGGCTTGATACAAATAGAATAACTTTTTTGGGGAGTATCAACAAATCATAAATGTAAAGTTGATATAATTAAAGGTTACAATAGGAGCATTATGAAAAATGTAGCACAAACTCACGTATGTCTCTTTAAGGCAAATTATTCTTATAAGTCCAGAATATGAGGGCAGACTTTGCATCTTTTTCTTTTAAGGGACAATGTTTTCATTAACATAAATTGATATAGGAATCTGTTCATGGATTTAGATTTAATGGCTCCCTATGACAATCTAACGAGATCTGGAAAATGGCAATTTTGCTTTCCTTCTCAGGAGTGGGATGGAACTACTTCAATTTTCTTTTTCTTTTGCTTTGATTGTACTATTTCACAGTGTGATATACAACAGTATGTCCGAACCTGTTAGATCCAGAAGAAAGTTGAGTAAGCTAATGAAATATGTGCCATATATCATGCCTTAAAGTAGCACAGATGTTAAGTAAGATGTAATTAAAATGTTTGTAAGCAAATAAATTATAGCTCAGCGTGAACTTTATTTCCATAAAATTCAAGCAATTAGATTTATGTGTTAGATAGGCAAATCAGCTAGCTAATCATGGTGAACCAGAATTGTAGTAGCATCACAAATGGTGCGCACATCCTGTCTAGATTGTCTTTTTATACACTTTTGGAAGGTTGGAACTCAACTTTTTTTTATTTATTTCTCTCAATCAAGGATTACCTGAATTATGCCAGTTAATTGCAATAACCAAATCAGATTTTAATATGTATGTGATATGTTATTAATCAGTATTTTTTTTTTACAATATCTGCTCTTTCTTTATGATGTTTTCTAGTAGCAACCATTCTTAATAGTAGTAAACATGTCTCATTGCTTTGATCTTTACTGCTTGTAGTAAGAAACTGAATCTAAATTATGGTAAAATAATGATAATATATTGCATAAACAAGAAATATATTGAACACTGCATGTCCAAAAAATAAATAAGTAAATAAATAAATTAATAATCAATGAACCCGTGAATGATTTCCTGCTCATCGCTGGTGAGTTTTTGTTAACACTTTTTATTATGTTTAATTCCTCTTTCTTTTTCCAAAATGAGGGTCTTTGATGGTTGGCTAAATTTGCATCCTCCTTCACTAACTTCTATATGGAGTGGTGGAAGAAGACTTTTTGGAAATGGGCTCAGAGTGGATTTGTGTTCCTGTATTTTGTTTTACAAATATTACATTGATGACTTGTTATTCATCTGGAAAGGGGATGATAATTTGCTTCTGAATACATTTACACTGATGAATAATAGCAATCTTAACTTGGGGTTTACTTTAAGTTATGATTCAGACTGAAATGTTTATCGTGATTTAATGTTATGTTTTACACATTCAGGCATTAGTATATGTACATATAGAAAACCTACTGCTGGAAATACACTTCTCCATGCCACTTCTTGCCACCCAAGACATCTCATTAAGTCTATACCAGTTGGTCAGTTCCTAAGGTTACGGAGGTACTGTTATTTTATGATGTTATGGAAGAGTCTAATGCTCTGAAGGAGAGGTTTTTTTTTGAGAGGCCTTACAATCTGATAGAAGTAGTTTTCTTTCCAAGACTTTTAACAGCAATTAATGTCTGATGAATAATTTTAAACATTCCTTACCAACTTTTGTACCTTAATTTAGTTCCTAATTTAAAAAAGTCAAACAAACTGTTCACAAACATTTAAGAGTAATGATTCTCTCGTAAAAATTTTTAATGACTAATGATTCTCTCCTAAAAAAAAATAATAATGGGAAATGTTAGTGTGTAGCAAAACAGTTTAATACTCTGGGGAAATTCTTTAAACCCAGTCTCTTTTCTTCTGGTCATGGTCAAATGCATAGCTGTCTTTCCATTTATGGTATGCACAAATATAGTGGGATTCCATGTTTACGTTGTGGATATGTGTAAGTTACTAATGTTGCTTCTTCTAGAGTCACGTGTAAAACATATGACATGAGATAATCCATTACTTGTTGCTCAACACATGTGATCTATCTGTATGAAATGCAACAGAGTAATTAATTCTCATGATTAGCAGTCTCCTACTACTGTTACACCTCCAGGTGTAACAACAGTTGCACAGGATGACTATGATGTCACTTATGGCTACACTCATCTTAATTCTTATCCTTTTAGGTTTCGCGCCTGCTAGGTGACCAACTAGTATTGGTATTAGCAGTGAAACCATAGTGTTCAATGAACCCCTCCTCAATGTCATGTTTCATGCCAAGCTGAATTCACAATCAGGCTAAACCAAAATGAAGATACCACAGTCTCAATGATACTTAACAACCAAAAAATGAATAGCCTACAATAAAACAGAATATTGTCATCGAGTTTAATATTTCTTATAATGTATATATCTTTATTTTAACAATGACACTGATAAACTGATAACGATCCATAAATGTGTTTTTAAATGACATCAGTATTTAGAATTTTAATATGAAGGAAAGCCACATGCCTTTCTGCTTCTGTTTTTAGAATTTTTTTAAGGATAATTTTAGGAGACAAATCACTTCTCATTGGTTGAAAGGAGAACACTTAAGTTAAATAAATCCTGTATAAATAAAACTGCATTTTACTTTGTTAAAAAATTATATAGCAATGGTCAAGCATGTTGAATGTGCTAATTTATGGGAAATGATGAATAACAACAAATAACAGTATTTTGTGAGTTTGAATGACAGCATCACCGAAACCAGCAATTGCTAATAACAACCTGACACATTCCAACAGAAAGTTTTCATTAAAGGAGTTTTCATGGGGGTAATCTATCTTGATAAAAGCAGATTAATTGAATGCAGAGTTGTATTAATTTGTTTTTTACATTTATAATTTCTGCTTTATTATAATTATTAGTACTCTGAAATAATATACATGTTATTTCAAAGAACCCCAATATAAGAATGACTTGTGTTTAATCAGTTTTAATTAATTTATGTTAATTTTCAAGTTACATTTGCTTGTGATTAGGGTTGAGCAAACCCGAACTGGAAAGTTCGGGTTCGTACCGAACATTAGGTTTTTTGGACCCCGGACCCGAACACGGACATATCACTGTATGTTTGGGTTGGAGTTCGGTGTTCGGCGATTTAATGATGCGTTTTGAAAGGCTGCAGGGCAGGCAATCAACAAGCATCACAGCCTTGCCTACTAATGGCATGGCTGTGATTGGCCAGTGCAGCATGTGACCCAGCCTCTATATAAGCTGGTTACTTAGTATTATTAAATTATGCCCCTACTAGCTATACCGCGAGTAGGGGCATGTCTAGTAAGCAGTGAGCAGCCTAAAAAAAAGCAAACATTCCCCCCTCCTGAGCCCCCACCCGCGACGTGCGTGTGGGGGCTTTTAAACTCAAGGGGGGACCTATTGCCCCCCCAACCCCCACCCCTGAGCTGTGGGTGGGGGCTCTAAATATCAATAAGGGGGGGACCTATTGTCCTCCTCCCTGGCCCCCACCCCTGAGCGGTGGGTGGGGGCCCAAAATATCAATAAGGGGGACCTATTGTCCCCCCCGGCCCCCAGCCCTGAGCGGTGGGTGGGGGCCCTGAATATCAATAAGGGGGGGACCTATTGTCCTCCCTCTGGCCTCAACCCCTGTGCGGAAGGTGGGGGCCCTAAATAACAATAAGGGGGGACCTACTGTCCTCCCCTCTGGCCCCCACCCCTGAGCGGTGGGTGGGGGCCCTAAATATCAATAAGGGGGGGACCTATTGCCCTCCCCCTTAGCCCCCACCCCTGCGTGGCAGGTGGGGGCCCTAAATAACAATAAGGGGGGACCTACTGTCCTCCCCCCGGGCCCCACCTCTGAATAAAAATGTAACCCTCCCCTCCAGGTGACTAGGGGTCCCCAAACTCCTAGTCACCTCCCTCCCCACCAAAAAATAACCCCTACCTACGCCTCTCATCCTAAAAATAATGAGGGGGGATCCTTATCTACCTAATATCCTCCCCTCTGGCCCCCACCACTGAGTGGCGGGTGGGGGCCCTAAATAAATATTTAAACCTCCCCAGGTGACTAGGGGTCCACAAACCCCTAGTCACCCCCCATCCCCACTCAAAAAAATAACCCCTACCTACCCCCTCATCCTATAAATAATAAGAGGGGACCCTTATCTAAATACCTGTAAAAAAAAACAAAAAAACATTTGATGTCTTCTTTCTTCTAAACTCTTCTTTTTTTCAGCCGCAAAAAAGGCCAAATAAAAATCCATAATAACTGACGCACAAAAAAAAAACGAGCGCAAACAAAATAAATCCCTTTTCACCCATGGAGGGCTCCGCGCAGACTGAACTCTGCAGGGTTGGTGCAGGTTTATAAAGCCTTGCCCCGCCCTGCAATTAGGCTCTGAGCACTCTGATTGGTGGGTTTAAGCCATCCAGTCAGAGTGCTCTGACAGGTAAATGAAGAGACTGACAGGTAAGTCTCTACATTTACCTGTCACAGCACTCTGATTGGTTGGCTTGAAATCCACCAATCAGAGTGCTCTGTATCATTTTATACAGCGTGGGAAAGTTCTTTGGAATTTTCCCACGCTGTGTAATTTGACTCATAACACTCTGATTGGTTACTTAATCCGCCAATCAAAGTGCTCTGTGTCATTTTACACAGCATGGGAAAGTTCTTTTTTAGGGCACCCACCCGTCGCCACTGGCTGCTCACTGTTTACTAGATACGCCCCTTCTCGTGGTATAGCGAATAGGGTCTGAATTTACTAATACTAAGTAATCTTTACTTAGTATTAGTAAATTTGGCTGAAAGACCAATTTAGGTCTTTCAGCCTTTTGGTAGATAGCTCGCTAATACCGTGGGAATTAAGGAGTTATCTACTAAGCGGCTGCTTATTTTATGTATTTTATGTTATTTTAAGTGATTTCCCTATCCACATTTGTTTGCAGGGCACTTGTCCTACTCTTACCCCCATTACCCTAATTCCTTTTGCAGCCCTCTAGCCCTTTCCAGGACTTTTTTAGAGGCATTCGGGGTCAAGTTCGGGGTCAAGTTCGGGGTCAAGTTCGATCCCGAACCCGAACCCGAACATCCAGGTGTCCACTCAACTCTTCTTGTGATATGTAAGAAAAATGTCTATATTTATGTTAAAACAATTATTATTACAGGTACATTACAGGCACTATAGCAACTTCATTTCAATTAAGTTGCCAACATGCATGGCAGTCCCGGGCATCATCTTCTCTGGGGCTGCACCGTTTCTGTGGAACTAACTTCCCTTTTTCGTTAGAGGCTGACCCAGTCTCCCCTCCTTCAAAAAATTATTAAAAATTGACTTAAAAAAATTAAAAATGTCAATTAAACTGTTAAACACCCTGAGGAGCCAGGTAAGGTCTAAGCAGAACAGGGACATGTGAGTGTCCAGTGGAATGTGGTAAAGGGTCTTGGGGTGTGGGTGGAGAAGTATGGGGTAGATGGGTGGGTTGCCATCTAACAGGGTAGCAGACAAGATGGGGGTCTTCACCTGCAGGTTAAGTTGGCTCATCTTTAGGCCTCCGCGGCTGTTGTTGTCTCCCGGTGGTAGCAGAAGTCCCCAGAGGCAAGCTCGGCCTCCGGAGCGTTTTGCCCCTCCTGGGCTCAGGAGTGCAGACATGGCCTTGCGGATCTGTCGGTCTGCGCCCGCGAGGCTTGGTTCAGCTCCCTTGCAGGCTCCGGGCACTACCCGGGCACCCCTTGAGGAGGCTGTCTCCTACACCTTCCTGTAGTAGCTCTGCTAGCCCCTTGCCCTCACTTGGGGTATTGTCCGGTCCTACCGGGCACCCCTTGCCTTCCCGTGGCTAAGCTGTTATAGGAACCGCAGGGCAACGGAGCTGCTCCTTCGGGGTTTCCTTGATGGGTTTTGGATTCCCCACAGAGTGAGGGATTCTCCTGGGGTTTGTCTGAACCTCAAGTCAGTGCTTGATAACTCTGAGGTGGAGGCTGACAAGCTCAATAAGGAGCTGTTTCTTGGACTGATGGATGGCCCGTTCACAGCCCCACCAATCCCAAACCTATGTGTCTCCATGTTGGGGGTGGCGCCTAAGAAGGAGCAAGGTAAGTTTCGGCTGATTCACCACTTGTCCTACCTATTCAGGGGGCTTGGTGCATAGTGATATTTATGAGGGATTGTGTAGGGTGTCGTACGCATCCTCTGACGCTGCGGTTTGGATGGTCTGGGTGGCAGGCCCAGGGGCTCTTATGGCAAAAGCGGATATTGAGGCTGCCTTTTGGCTGCTTCCAGTTCACCTATTGGATTGTTTCTTCCAGGACAGTTATTACGTGGACTTGTGTCTACTCATGGGTTGTTCGATATCCTGCTTCTATTTTGAATGTTTTAGTACGTTCCTGAAATGGGTGGTGTTGGAAGAAGCAGCGTGTAACTCGCATTATTTGGATGACTTCAAGGTGTTGGTCCTTCTGGTTCGAATGTGTTTTCACACCTTCTTCAAACCCTGGAATGGGTCTCTCGGTTCTTTGGGGCTCCGCTTTCCCCAGATAAGATGGTGGGTCCTTCCACTTGTCTGAGCTTCTTGGGGATTGAGATTGATTCGGTTGCTGGGGAATGTCGTTTGCCGGAGTATAAGGTGTTGGATCTGCTTGGCTTGGTCTCTGCCGCTGGGTCCCTGAAAAAGATTCAGTTGTGACAACTGCAGTCGCTCCTGGGTAAGCTGCAATTTGCGTGCCGGATTATTCCTATGGGAATGTGTTTAATTGCCGCTTGGCAGAGGTGACCAAGGGGGTGGAACGCCCTCATCATTATGTGCATTTCACTCGCCCATTATGCGAGGATCTAGCGGTTTGGTCCGTCTTCTTGGATGGGTTTAATGGTCGGTCCTATTGGCAGGCGCCTAAAGTGTCCAATGCCGAGCTCCACCTTTTCAGCTAGTGGGTGGAAATCAAGAGGCAGCTCGGTGGTTTTCAGTCAGATGGTGAGTGTGTGCAAGGTTTGTTACAGCTAATTTGGTTCTGGGAAGCCTCAGGCTGTTCCTCCCCAGCTGTGTCCATTAAGTTGTCTGGGCTGAGCTTTTGGTTTAAGCTCACCAGGTTTTCGTACATCACAAAGGATGTTCTAGTTTCATTGGTTATGAAGGGATGGCGTAAGGGACCCAAGCTTTCGGAGTCTCGGACGCTGGTTTCAGGCACTCTTATGCTGGGCTTGTTCACTGTTCTGCCGCGGTCTTGTTTCTCCCCATTCAAAGTGTTGTTGTTTCAGTTAGCATTCGCCTTTGCCTTTTTTGGGAACATGCTGGTGGGCAAGCTCGTGAGCCCACCCAAAATGGTCCCTGGGGGTTTGTTATTTTGGGATTTTTTTAGTGAAGCAGATGCAGTGAGGTTTTTGATTTGCAAGTCCAAGACAGACGTTCTTGGATGGGGCACTTGGGTCACGATACAAAGAATCCCTGGATCTATGGTCTGTCCTCTGGCATGTCTTCGTGCATTCTGTGAGGTTCACCCAGCAGGCATGGGTCCTTTGTTAGTTCACAGGGATGCTAGTTTCCTATCTCGTATCAGGGTTTTCCACATTGCTTTGGAGCTGTCTAGTGCAGAGTTTGGGGGGGCACTCCTTTCGTATAGGGGCTGCTACTGAGGCATCTCATCTGGGGTTGGCTGAGGAAGTTATCCAGAGGATTGGGAGATGGGAATCTGGGAGGTTCCGATTGTATGTTCGAACAACTGGACTGATTCCATTCCCCCTGTATGTCCTGGAAAGTGAGTATGGGTCATCGGCCATTCTTATATTCATTGGGCGCAACGGTGGGCTAAAGTTTGTCCCGGGGGACTACAACTGGGCATGTCACCAGCAATGGCAGAAGTCCATTGGTTCGGTACCCGGGGGAGGCGGTGGCAGCGCCTCTTGCCTAAATTGGTCTGTTTGCCTACTTGGTGTTCCTGATATTATTCTGATATATGCTGGGGGGGAACAATCTTGGCACTATTCTGGTGTGGGATCTGGGGGAGATGATCCATAAGAATTTGACTGAGCTATGGCTCAAATTCCCAAGGGTGTGTCTAGTGTGGTCAGAGGTGCTATCTCTGAACTATTGGAGGGGGGCAAGAGACCACAGGGCTCTTGAACAGAGCAGAATTAAACTTAATAAGCACATTTTGAGGTTTGTGAAGGGAATGGGGGGGGGGGGCTCACGGTGCATCACTGCATCTTTGAGAGTAACGCAGCAATTTATTTTAGGAGTGACGAGGTCCATCTGACGGAGGTAGGACTGGATCTATTTAATTTGGCATTGCAGGATACACTGGAGGATGCCATGGCATTGGTTTTGTGGCGGTATATGGCCCTTGTCAACAGGGGGTTGGACCAGCAGTCCGTGGAAAGTGGATGGGTAAGGCTGTCCCTCCCCTAACCTCAGATAGAGTTATGGATAACGGACGTGCCCACTGAGCCAATAAGTGGCTGTTGGTTAGCATTACGAAATGGAAGGCCCAAAAACGGCCTTGTGCTAGGTGGAATGAGGGGGAGGGGCAGCTGCCCTAAGTTATGTTTGGTTGGCAAGGTGATATTCAGTGACCTATCCATTTACTGAGTAATTGTGTATATAGTGTTTTATGTTAGAAAAGTTGAAGTTTAAAGGTTTATATATATTTATATTTGAATAAATCTGTGGCCTATTTTAATCCAAAGCAAGTCTGTTGTGGTTCATTTTGGGAAATAAGAGGTTGGGGTGGTTTATCAATGGTGAAGGTTGCCCATACACATACCTACACACATGGCTCCCAACTAATTCCTCTCCTGCAAATGTAATTAAAAAAAAAAAAAAACTAAGTCTTCAGTGAATACTATTCTACCAATCTACTTCCCTAATACTTCCCTTACCTTTTGTGTCACTTTGCCCCACTCCCTCTAGCATGTAAGCTCATTGAGCACGGCCCTCAACCCCTCTATTTGTGTCAAACTTGTCTGGTTACAATTACATGTTTGTTAGCCCACCCATTGTAAAGCGCTGTGGAATTTGTTGGCACTATATAAATATAATAATAATTATAATCTTACTATTGAAGGTAAACCCATTAGTTCACAGTTTGACTCCAAAATTTGGAAGATGGTGCCTTATCTCTCAGCTCGGCAACTTACTTTCTTTGTCTGAGGCTTCAGTCAGGAGGAAGCCTTGGTCGAAGCTAAAAGTCTCAGTGCTGTTCATCTATGCAACATCATTGGGGAGGTATTGCTTCCTCCATCTGTGGCTTAATTCAATGCTTCTCATGGAGGAGGTTTGGGAAACTGATGAGCACACAAGGAAGCACCAAAGGCGCATCTAGTACTTCTCTTAGGAAGACATTGAAGTTAAAGGGACACTATAGTCATCAGAACAACTACAGCTTATTGCATTTGTTCTGGTGAGTAGAATCATTCCATTCAGGCTTTTTGCAGTAAACACTGTCTTTACAGAGAAAATGCAGTGTTTAAATCACAGCTTAGTGATAACTTCACTGGCCACTCCTTATATGGCTGCTAGAGGTGCTTCCAGGAGCAGTTCTGCCTAGTGTGCATCACAACATTCAGTGTCTCTACCCTCTGTATGCAGACATTGAACTTTCCTTATAGAGATGCATTGATTCAATTTATCTCTATGAGTAGATGATGATTGGCCAGGGCTTGTGCTAGCTCTGCCCCTGATCTTCCTCCTTGACAGTCTCAGCCAATCCTATGGGGAAGAATTGTGATTGGCTCATACTCCACTTCTGAGGATGTCAGAGGTCAGAGGCAGTTCAGAGGCAGGCAGGGAAGAGCCAGCATCTGCAGACTTGAATACAAGTATGATTTTACTATATTTAGGGAGGCAATGAGGGTTAGGTGGAATAGATGGTGGTTTTAACACTTACGGTTTAGGAATACATGTTTGTGTTCCTGACCCTATAGTGTTCCTTTAATGCTTTCCAATGAGTTGCCACATCATGTGACAATGTTTTACCTAGTCAATGCAGCAAAAGCAGTGCCTCCAGTTCTATAAAACTACAGTTTTGAAAAAATCCACTCAGTAATCCATCATGGATTGATTCCAATATGCTGGTGAATATATTATCCATCCACCACTCACTTAAAGCTGTCCCAAGCAGAATGTCAAATGCTCCCACAATCAACATGCTTGCCAAGACCTTGTTACATGTTCTAAATGATTTTATCCAGAAAATGAAATATTGTTGTTGCTGATTTTATAATATATATATATGCCAGAACTTTGAGCCCATATACAGGCAAATAGCTCTAATAAAAATAAACTTCTTTCCTGGGAAGAGAAGATAGATTATGCATTTATACTGTTTCAAAACAACTACAGTGATACAATGGATGTCAGAAAGATAATTAGTGCCTTCTAACCACCTGTGTTTTGAGCACAGGTTTATGTTATTCTTCAAAATGTGTGCATACTGATTTGTTATGCTTGGCCATATACCAAAAGAGAGGAAATTACATTCAGAATATTCTGTGAAAAATATACACAGTTCTTAAAAATAAATATCACAGGAAAAAACATTTTAATTTTAATGGTTACATTGGCAAACATTTTTATAATTCTGCTGACTACATTTATGATTTGTTGACTCAGTTTATTGGTGTTATCAATTAATTTATGTCTTCCATCTCATAATATCTGCAGTGCTGGACTCTTGGGTATTCTCATTTATATAATAATATTGTATGCAAAAACATGC
Organism: Pelobates fuscus; assembly: GCF_036172605.1. NCBI lineage: Eukaryota > Metazoa > Chordata > Amphibia > Anura > Pelobatidae > Pelobates > Pelobates fuscus. The sequence goes on along the minus strand of NC_086317.1, from coordinate 298,817,616 downwards.
TTCTTTTTCTATCTTCTGTTGTGACGATAATTATTCTAATTAGTTAAGCAGCTATTAGTTGCATATACAGTCAGGTCCATAAATATTGGGACATCGACACAATTCTAATCTTTTTGGCTCTATACACCAACACAATGGGTTTGAAATGAAACAAACAAGATGTGCTTTAACTGCAGACTTTCAGCTTTAATTTGAGGGTATTTACATCCAAATCAGGTGAACGTGTTGGAATTACAACAGTTTGTATATGTGCCTCCCACTTTTTAAGGGACCAAAAGTAATGGGACAGATTAACAGTCATAAATCAAACTTTCACTTTTTAATACTTGGTTGCAAATCCTTTGCAGTCAATTACAGCCTGAAGTCTGGAACGCATAGACATCACCAGATGCTGGGTTTCATCCCTGGTGATGCTCTGCCAGGCCTCTACTGCAACTGTATTCAGTTCCTGCTTGTTCTTGGGGCATTTTCCCTTCAGTTTTGTCTTCATCAAGTGAAATGCATGCTCAATCGGATTCAGATCAGGTGATTGACTTGGCCATTGCATAACATTCCACTTCTTTCCCTTAAAAAACTCTTTGGTTGCTTTTGTAGTATGCTTCGGGCCATTGTCCATCTGCACTGTGAAGCGCCGTCTAATTAGTTCTGAAACATTTGGCTGAATATGAGCAGATAATATTGCCAAAAACACTTCAGAATTCATCCTGCTGCTTTTGTCAGCAGTCACATCATCAATAAATACAAGAGAACCATTGGCAGCCATACATGCCCAGGCCATGACACTACCACCACCATGCTTCACTGATGTGGTGGTATGCTTTGGATCATGAGCAGTTCCTTTCCTTCTCCTACTCTTCTCTTCCCATCACTCTGGTACAAGTTGATATATATATAAAGTCCTGATGAAAGTCTGTGCGTAACAGACTGAAACGTTGATTTATTTGTAAAGTAAATTAAAAGTTAAGTTTTATACTTATTCCAAGTCTTGGGAATGCTATCTGGATAATTTATCTTTATATATATATATGTGAGAGTACAACACTGATGTCTATAGAAGATCCCGCAAAACAGCGGCAGCCTCCACAGATAGTCTCATGATGTGCAAGACGATCCTTTATTCCCAAAGCTGTGGCTAGTGATGGCAGTGGGATGTGACACAACTTGATGGCGGTAACTCTCCCTTCTGCCAAACTTTTTGAAGTTAAGCATTTACCATAATACAGAGTAATCTCTACTTATTTTTATTATTATTATTATTGTTATTTATATAGCGCCAACAAATGCCACAATGCTGTACAATGTGTGGACTAACAAACACGAAAATGTAACCAGACGAGCTGGACGCACAGAAACAGAGGGGTTAAGGGCCCTGTTCAATGAGCTTCCATGCTAAAGGGAGTTGGGTAAAGTGACACAAAAGGTAGGGGTAGAAAAGGATGTTTGTTAAATAGTATTCACAGAAGATTTCTTTTTTTTAACAGTTTAGGGTGTGGGGGGAGCTATTATCAGTTAAGCTGATACGCTTTACTGAAGACGTGAGTTTTCAATTATTTTTTTTGAATGAGTGGAGACTGGGTGAACATCTTACGAAGAAGGGAAGAGAGTTCCACTACTTATATATGATATGAAGTTTGTATTCAAAATTCTACATATGCCACCTGTAAACTCTCTGCTTCATAGCTCTCTTCTGTGTTTTATGTTCGCTTCCCTGCCATTACAACTACCTTCATGTCAGGAGCCCTCCTGACCGCACCTTTGTCTCTTCTCCCATTACTTACTACATTCAATTTAGAACATTTCCTTTAATTTAGGACCCTCCCATTTTAGATCCCTAATCCTTGCATGTACTTTCTGTATTTGCACATCCTCTCTTCAATATAGGATTCTCCCTCTCTTTCAGTTTTGCCTTCCACAACCATTATTATAAAGCAACCTACCTTCCTTTATAGTATTTCCCATTTTCTATCAGCACTATCTACCTATATAAATTGCTATGTCCTCCCTAAACTAACCCCCTTCTTATCTACCAGCAAAAGCACCTTTCTTGTTATGACCTTCTCCAACTAAGGACCATTTAACTTTCTAAAGATCCTTAATAATGTTGTGAATGCAAGGTTACATTAGTATGTCAGCTAGTTCAGTGATGCCCTGGACAGATATTTCATATGTAGCAGACAGTTTGTTGTGTCCGACACAGATATATCACTGTCTGTCCTGCTGCCGCAGGCGTTAGGACAGGAAAAGACAAACAGAAAGGCGTAATCTATAAACAGATGCTTAGCACATAGATTAACCAGGGCTCACAGTTTCAAGTTCTACTCTACCAAAAAGGAAAAGTGAGATAGAAAGTGTCCAGAACAACTTTACCATACTTCAAAGATAAAGATTAAGAGTCCATTGTACACTTAATATGTTGACTTTCTACTTGCCAGGGTGTAATATTTAAAAGCCAATGGCTTCTTGGTGAATGTTAAATTTGAGCCCTGTAATAACTATAGGCAGCTCTAAAATAAAATAATGTATAATTAATACACATTTCCATATCATGCAAAGATGGTCATAATATATTTACTTTAGTTAAAATAAATGACAACAATATAAAATATGGCATAAACAATAAGAGAGATAGGTGTATGCTTTCTACTAATACTGGTTTGTGGATTTACGATTAACGTTGGAATACACACCTGCAATTGGTCTTCTAATGCAGCTGTGGCTTTGTCTCCACTAGATTCCTCCACAACAACCACCATATGAGTGAGGGAGTTTACTCGGACTTGCTCCTGTTCTAGATCATCCTGCAATACCTGTAAAATTGAGAGAGACACATATTTATGATGCACATTTTCAACAATTGAATAAGAATCCACAAAGTATGATGCGTGTGCCAAATATTTCATATAATTGCAGGAAGTCAAATTCAGTACAAATTATAGATTTCAATATTATCACTGCATACCTAACTAAAATATAACATTATGTCTATTGGTGACAATGACTTTAATTCCCCAATTTAATAACTCCATGAGCCATTCCAATTTGTTCTTGCACACAGAAACAACAACAATTAATCGTGCTATGTAAAAATAGTGTTTAACTGCTTAAGGAACATTAATATTGCATGCCAGACTGGCAATCTGATCTGTAATAATCCCATACCAGAAATGCTAACTTTGACACTTCAAATTTAGTAAGTTACTATTCACTCAATATTCACCCTGTCTCTTAACTGGTTTGTAGCTGCAGATTCTATTTTTAGGCTGAATACAGTTTGTTCTTTATGCTTTACAATTTTATGATTCTTTAGTCTTCCCAGATATGGGATACCAGGGAACAATATCGGAATGACAGGACAGGATCCCAAAATATGGAATGTGGTGCAGAAATCAGTACTATTGGGAGGCCTGTGACAGTATGCATTTAGAGTCATTACTGTATGCAATGCTAAGAGGCTGTCTGTAGCTAACATTAATATTTTGTGAAACGTTGTATCTTACCCCTTAAATTCCTTTCCCTCCCTTTCACAGACTTGATTACTGAATTTGTGTTAGAGCAGTGTCTTATATTTGGATAGTTTACTTGATTTGGACTCCTAAATGCCAAACTTTATTGGGATTGGATGGGTCTACCTTCTTATGTTTATTTATGCTATTATTATTAACCATTTTGTGGTAAAAATATAGTAATTCTACATGAATGGTTTCAGTTTATGTTTATATATTTACTTTTTTTTTTTTTTTTTTTAGAGATATTTATACCCCTTCAATATCAATATTAACTATACACATAATTATGTATTTTGCAGTTCACCCTTATTTATACTTTTGTTATAATTACCAGTCTGTAGAGGAACAAATTTCCCTGTAAGAAGCCATTAGTCACTGATTTAATGCCTGTAAATGTGCTCAAAATGTAAGCTCACAACTTGCTTTAAAAAGGTAGAGGAAGTTTCAATGGGTCATATCATTCCTACAATCAGGGATTGGGGAAGAATGAATGGACTCTTCCAATTCACTGTGAGCATTACATTACCAGTCCAGAGATTGATAAAGATTAGTATATACGTTTTACATATTTGTATTTTATAAATATATGATTTAACTGTATTTACTGTATGTGGGCATTATGTTCAAATTAAGACAATATTTTTACAGTCTGTTGCTATTTTTAGTAAGCTGTGCTGTTAGTAATGCCTACAGAGTCCTTGTAAATGGCTATAAACTAGATATTTGAGCATTTTATTTATCTATTTCTGTCACATCTACTGTATGTGAGAAAGATTACATGTTTGCTTTCATAACATTTCAGACACCGTGTGGAATTTTGCAAGATAAAGGACACTGTATACAGTATAAAGCGGATCATTTCCCAAATATTTTATAACACATGGATGAATAAACGCAAAATAAAAATTGTGTACATCTACACAATATTAATTGTTAAGTTGGTCTGCATAGCAATATATATACATAACGTTGTTGTGGTGTGTTATGATATGTTTATATGCTAGCTATGCACCTCTTGCTCCAAGAAATGGTAATGCTAATATTCAATCAAAATGTGATCGGTAGTGAACCAGTTAATATGCATTTTTGTTCCTATTTTATAAAAGTTACACAGTATACTTCCTAAAATCTTCCTGTCTACAGCCAATATTTTGTGTTATTTTAGATTCCCATAATACAATTATATAAACATATGTGGTTGGTAGCACAATGCCCACATACAGCAAATGTGGTTAGCTAACTACTGTATTCCAAAGGACATTGCAAGAACATACTCACTAATCCTCTCTACTTCTTTTTCTTCTTGGCGATTCAACAGCACTGCATTTTATAAACATCTTTATGTGTTCTGATGTATATTTCATGCACCATAAGAATTCCTCACAATCAGGAATACCCCTTAATTAATCAGGCATATGATCAATTTTATATATATATATTTGTATTATTTGTATTTTATGAGATGTCTCCACTGTTGTATTGTATATCATGAGTTATGTCGGTTATAAATATATATTGTGCCAAGAGCATTAGCAAGTCCATTAAGCTCGCTGTCATTCAGTACATAGTACTGGTGTACAATCTCAACCCATTAAAGAACACTTATGGTTTACGTCATCATAAAAATCTATTCTTCAAGATAACTTTTCCGAGCTGTTAAGTCTCACTAACATCCCATGATACTTTGTTTAATTAAATATGAAAATAAAGTAGAATATGTCAAACAACCTTTATTCAAATAATTAAATTATTTGCATATTTGCCTTAATATTGATTAATAAATTGCAGAATTGTTTTGTAAATTGTCCCATGTCTCTGCTTCTAAGAAATCAGTATGAAAAGTGCCTTTATAGATGTCATACTTCAATAAATATCTTGAGATTAAAGTAATACAGAAAGCAGAGTATCTATGTTCAAAGTCACAATATAAATGATATGATGAGAAATGCATTCTAGAAGATTAAATGTAAATTCAGAGAGTATTTTAGTGCATAACAGAAATACAGTGATAAATATTTCTGGGCAAAGTGCATTTTGAATGCAAATAATTTAGGAAGGTAACTGCTATAAATAGCAAATGGTCAGCAGCATTTTAAGGATTGTGACAGTATTTTTTAATAATAAAAAGAAGTAACTGCCGATGATATATAACACATTAAAAACTATCTTAAAAACTGGGACTTTAAAATCATTAACTTTTTTATATTCTGCTTAAGCTAGAGGCTGAGAACGTGTACAGTTTTCGCACCCAAACATGTGTGTATAGCATAAATGTAAAAGTTAAAAGCAATTAATTATATATCTATATAGCATTTATATTTTATTTTTTTTTAAAAACGTAAAAAATTGTAACTTGAAAATAAATGTCATTTCACAGCTTTTCTAATCTCTCTGTATAATTCACAATGCATCACATGGGAGCAAAAGATTGAGGATCATACCAAAACTATTAAAAACATTATAATATAGTTTTTTTTGTTTTTTTTTAATACTTTGAGTCATTTTTTCAGGTTTAATTTATGTATCTAGCTGTTTACTGAGAGTTTCACAAAGAAAGCCACTTAACTAGATAAGTAAAGGAGAGAGAAAGTTTCTGGAAGTTTCATTGTCCATCTATACTTGCAAAGAATTTATAAATTATGCTAGTAATTTACCACTAGCTTGTATTTATTTTAGAATCTCTCTACACTTCATTCTTTTATTAGACTTTAAATTTTTATTTTAAAATGTCAGGGAGCAGGGCCATAGGCCCATAGGTCCCGATGGAACCATAGCTCCAGATGGCACTTTGACAGTCATCTCCATGGGGCTGTGCAGTCTCTATTGAGTAGGAGTATAGGATGGTACTGGTGTTATAAGACAATAAATATAGCACTCTTTATGTGAGTCTTCTGGAATGTGGTTCTAAACCAACAGAAATAGTATACATATTCACATTTGATTGTTTTATCTACACAAAGACAAGCTTTGTCACATTATTTATTTTATTAACTTTTTAAAATCTTTATTTAGTCTCAAACATTTAGTTAATACAATATTATTTCTTCATGACATTTCGTCCATAGCCGTCCATGTCAATGCCAGCAGGGGGAGTGCCTGTAATGACAGGTACTCCCCCTGCTGCCTGGAAATAAAATAAAATAAGTTAAATCAGTGTTAAAAATAAATAATATATACTTAGATCATATATATATATATATCTATTATATATATATGATCTAAGTATATATATATACACATATACACATAAATATACATACACTGTCTATGTGTATTTTAATATTAATATATACATAATTATATATATATATTAATATCAAAATACACGTACAATGATATTGATTAAATATATATATATAATTTTCATTATATATATATATTTATATATAATAAAAAATAAATAAATATATAAATACGTTAAAAAATAAAATTTAAAAAATAATACAAATAAATAGATAAAAAATATATAAACATGCGTCATTTCGTTCTAATTGTATTTAAAATTAATATATATATATATATATATTAATATCAAAATACATGTAGAACAAAATAATATATATATATATTATATATACCTATATATAAATTATATATACCTATATATAAATAAAAATAATAACAAAAATTATATACATATATATATACACATATATATATACACACATATATATATATATATATATATATATAATAATTCTACGTATATATTTATGTAAGAATTTGACATAATTAGGTCATTTTATTAATTACAATTTGCAGGACCTGCCTGACAACCCAGGCCGAAAGTTCAGGGAATTAAATTTTCTAGCACTATATTTAACCCTGTAACTTTCCAAGACACCATAAAACCTGTACATGGGGGGTACTGTTTTACTCGGAAGACTTCGCTGAACACAAATATTAGTGTTTCAAAACAGTAAAATATATTACAACGACGATATCATCAGTGACAGTGAAATTTTTTGCATTCTTCACACACAAATGGCACTTACACTGACGATATAATTGTTGTGATACGTTTTACTGTTTTGAAACACTAATATTTGTGTTCAGCGAAGTCTCCTGAGTATAACAGTACCCCTTATGTACAGGTTTTATGGTGTTTTCAAAAATTTCAGAGTCAAATATAAGGTTTGTGTTTCAGTTTTTTTCACATTAAAATTCGCCAGGTTGCCTTTGGGACCGTATGGTAGCCAAGGAATGAAAATTATCCCCATGATGGCATACCATTTGCAATAGTACACAACTAGTGTTGTCGCGAACCCGAAATTTTCGGTTCACGAACGGCGAACGCGAACTTCCGCAAATGTTCGCGAACCGGCGAACCGCGCGAACCGCCATTGACTTCAATGGGCAGGCGAATTTTAAAACCAACAGGGACTCTTTCTGGCCACAAAAGTGATGGAAAAGTTGTTTCAAGGGGACTGGACTGTGGCATGCCGGAGGGGGATCCATGGCAAAACTCCCATGGAAAATTACACAGTTGATGCAGAGTCTGCTTTTAATCCATAAAGGGCAGAAATCACCTAACATTGACACCTGTCCTCAAAGCCCCTGATACACACTGACACAGAGCAGAATAGAGACTGTTCCCCGTCCTCAGAGACCATGATACACACTGACACAGAGCAGAATAGAGACTGTTACCCCTACATAGGGTCACTTGGCAGATATGGCGGGGTCGTGGGAGGGGGAGGATGACTTTCACCTCTTCCCCTGTTACATTCCCGTTGTGCTGTGACATCACCCTTATACGCTGTGTAAAGCATACTATTTAATTTGATCAGCATGGCCACTTGAGTTTTTATAGTTTTCACGCTGCTTGTAGTTTATATATGGTTCACAAAAATCAAACAAACAATAAAGTAAACATGTAAGGATTCAGAATATTCTTTCAAACCCTTACACATTGTGTGTACGTATTTTTTGTCTTAAGTTTGTGGCTTTAAAGAGGTTTACGTAGTTTCTATGATGTGCATAACATGTTCTTGTAAATGTTTGTTAAATTTTTCCTGGAATTGTAATTTTTGAATCTGAATAAAGATAGTCAAATCCCTGATACACACTGACACAGAGCAGAATAGGGACTGTTCCCCCTACATAGGGTCACTTGGCAGATATGGATTGACACCTATCCTAATGATCCCTGATACACACTGACACAGAGCAGAATAGAGACTGTTCCCCCTACATAGGGTCACTTGGCAGATATGGATTGACACCTGTCCTCAAAACCCCTGATACACACTGACACAGATCAGAATAGGGACTGTTCCCCCTACATAGGGTCACTTGGCAGATATGGATTGACACCTGTCCTCAAAACCCCTGATACACACTGACACAGAGCAGAATAGGGACTGTTCCTCCTACATAGGGTCACTTGGCAGATATGGATTGACACCTGTCCTCAAAACCCCTGATACACACTGACACAGAGCAGAATAGGGACTGTTCCCCCTACATAGGGTCACTTGGCAGATATGGATTGACACCTGTCCTCAAAACCCCTGATACACACTGACACAGAGCAGAATAGAGACTGTTCCCTGTCCACAGAGACCATGATACACACTGACACAGAGCAGAATAGAGACTGTTCACCGTCCACAGAGACCATGATACACACTGACACAGAGCAGAATAGAGACTGTTCCCCGTCCACAGAGACCATGATACACACTGACACAGAGCAGAATAGGGACTGTTCCCCCTACATAGGGTCACTTGGCAGGTATGGATTGACACCTGTCCTCAAAGCCCCTGATACACACTGACACAGAGCAGAATAGAGACTGTTCCCTCTCCACAGAGTCCATGATACACACTGACACAGAGCAGAATAGAGACTGTTCCCCGTCCACAGAGACCATGATACACACTGACACAGAGCAGAATAGAGACTGTTCCCTGTCCACAGAGTCCATGATACACACTGACACAGAGCAGAATAGAGACTGTTCCCCGTCCACAGAGACCATGATACACACTGACACAGAGCAGAATAGAGACTGTTCACCGTCCACAGAGACCATGATACACACTGACACAGAGCAGAATAGAGACTGTTCCCCCTACATAGGGTCACTTGGCAGATATGGATTGACACCTGTCCTCAAAACCCCTGATACACACTGACACAGAGCAGAATAGGGACTGTTCCCCCTACATAGGGTCACTTGGCAGATATGGATTGACACCTGTCCTCAAAACCCCTGATACACACTGACACAGAGCAGAATAGGGACTGTTCCTCCTACATAGGGTCACTTGGCAGATATGGATTGACACCTGTCCTCAAAACCCCTGATACACACTGACACAGAGCAGAATAGGGACTGTTCCCCCTACATAGGGTCACTTGGCAGATATGGATTGACACCTGTCCTCAAAACCCCTGATACACACTGACACAGAGCAGAATAGAGACTGTTCCCTGTCCACAGAGACCATGATACACACTGACACAGAGCAGAATAGAGACTGTTCACCGTCCACAAAGACCATGATACACACTGACACAGAGCAGAATAGAGACTGTTCCCCGTCCACAGAGACCATGATACACACTGACACAGAGCAGAATAGGGACTGTTCCCCCTACATAGGGTCACTTGGCAGATATGGATTGACACCTGTCCTCAAAGCCCCTGATACACACTGACACAGAGCAGAATAGAGACTGTTCCCTGTCCACAGAGTCCATGATACACACTGACACAGAGCAGAATAGAGACTGTTCCCCGTCCACAGAGACCATGATACACACTGACACAGAGCAGAATAGAGACTGTTCCCTGTCCACAGAGTCCATGATACACACTGACACAGAGCAGAATAGAGACTGTTCCCCGTCCACAGAGACCATGATACACACTGACACAGAGCAGAATAGAGACTGTTCACCATCCACAGAGACCATGATACACACTGACACAGAGCAGAATAGAGACTGTTCCCCGTCCACAGAGACCATGATACACACTGACACAGAGCAGAATAGGGACTGTTCCCCCTACATAGGGTCACTTGGCAGGTATGGATTGACACCTGTCCTCAAAGCCCCTGATACACACTGACACAGAGCAGAATAGAGACTGTTCCCTGTCCACAGAGCCCATGATACACACTGACACAGAGCAGAATAGAGACTGTTCCCCGTCCACAGAGACCATGATACACACTGACACAGAGCAGAATAGAGACTGTTCCCCGTCCACAGAGACCATGATACACACTGACACAGAGCAGAATAGGGACTGTTACCCCTACATAGGGTCACTTGGCAGGTATGGATTGATACCTGTCCTCAAAGCCCATGATACACACTGGGGGGAGCTACTGTCCTCCCCAACCCCTGCGCGGTGGGTGGGGGCCATAAATCACAATGGGGGGACCTACTGTCCTCCCCCCCTCGGCCCCCACCCCTGCGCGGTGGGTGGGGGCCATAAATCACAATGGGGGGGCCTACTTTCCTCCCCCCCGGCCCCCATCCCTGCGCGGTGGGTGGGGGGCATAAATCACAATGGGACGGACCTACTGATAGGAGTGGAGTATTGTTCATATCAGTTTAATACCTTCCGCGTCTCCTATCAGTGGACGTGTATATGGCAGCCATTTTAGGAACCGCACACCTGGGACCCAAGCAAGGTCACCTCGTTCAAGCTGCTCTGGTTCCTTGATGAGCCAGCTGCCCGTGAGTTAACATGTCCCGTGGAGAAGCACTCTGTCCTGTAAAGCCTCACCACAAAAAAATTAAATAAATAACAGCACTCGGAGTGGTGAGTTTAGTAAATGTTCATATCAGTTTAATACCTTCCGCGTCTCCTATCAGAGGACATGTATATGGCAGCCATTTTAGGAACCGCACACCTGGGACCCGAGCAAGGTCACCTCTTTCAACAGGCGACATGATTTGGCCCTGTAAAACTATCCTGGATATTCTCTACAATTTCTATGGATATGGCATTGATTTATGTAACAGGGAGATGGAAGAAGATGCTTGGTCGGTCCTCTTACTTGAAATTTGGGGCACTGCGCGGGCAAGCTAATGTGCCACCAGATAGGAGTGGTGAGTTTAGTATTGTTCATATCAGTTTAATACCTTCCGCGTCTCCTACCAGAGGACATGTATATGGCAGCCATTTTATGAACCGCACACCTGGGACCCGAGCAAGGTCACCTCTTTCAACAGGCGACATGATTTGGCCCTGTAAAACTATCCTGGATATTCTCTACAATTTCTATGGATATGGCATTGATTTATGTAACAGGGAGATGGAAGAAGATGCTTGGTCGGTCCTCTTACTTGAAATTTGGGGCACTGCACGGGCAAGCTAATGTGCCACCAGATAGGAGTGGTGAGTTTAGTATTGTTCATATCAGTTTAATACCTTCCGCGTCTCCTATCAGTGGACGTGTAAATGGCAGAGATTTTTAATTGTTGAATCACCTCCCCTTTTTAGGCCAAGGTGGGAAGATGCTTAGACCACTGGTATATTGGTGCCATCTTGGAGGATTTTTTTTTGGTTTGGTTTTTGAAGCCACAGTGCTGCACCAGTGGGCCTAAAAATTAGGCATGTACACATGCCTGAAAAATTTGGTATTGTTGCAGCCGCTGCTGTAGCAGCGGCCAGAAAAATTGATGTTTGTTTCACAGGCAGAAAGTGCCCTAAAACATGGCGGCTTGAACCCTAGTTGGTGGCGGATAAGTCACGCAAGTCAAACGTCATTCAGAGCTAAAATACAGCAGCGTGTGGACCATCTTTAGCCCAAGGCAGCTCATCTCATCAGGCCTTTTTTAATCGAATGTATCGCCCAGTGTCAGTCCCTTCGGGATCCATCCCTCATTCATCTTAATAAAGGTGAGGTAATCTAGACTTTTTTGACCTAGGCGACTTCTCTTCTCAGTGACAATACCTTCTGCTGCACTGAAGGTCCTTTCTGACAGGACACTTGAAGCGGGGCAGGCCAGAAGTTCTATCGCAAATGGGGATAGCTCAGGCCACAGGTCAAGCCTGCACACCCAGTAGTCAAGGGGTTCATCGCTCCTCAGAGTGTCGATATCTGCAGTTAAGGCGAGGTAGTCTGCTACCTGTCGGTCGAGTCGCTCTCTGAGGGTGGATCCCGAAGGGCTGTGGCGATGCATAGGACTTAAAAAGGGCCGCATGTCCTCCAACAACAACACGTCTTTAAAGCGTCCTGTCCTTGCCGGCGTGGTCGTGGGAGGAGGAGGAGGAGGATGACTTCCACCTCTCCCCCTGTTAGATTCCCGTTGTGCTGTGACATCACCCTTATACGCTGTGTAAAGCATACTTTTTAATTTATTTTGCAAATGCTGCATCCTTTCCGACTTGTTGTAATTCGGTAACATTTCCGCCACTTTCTGCTTATACCGGGGGTCTAGTAGCGTGGACACCCAGTACAGGTCGTTCTCCTTCAGCCTTTTTATACGAGGGTCCCTCAACAGGCAGGACAGCATGAAAGACCCCATTTGCACAAGGTTGGATGCCGAGCTACTCATTTCCCGTTCCTCCTCCTCACTGATGTCATTGAAGGTATGTTCTTCCCCCCAGCCACGTACAACACCACGGGTACCAGATAGGTGACAACGAGCACCCTGGGATGCCTGTTGTGTTTGGTCTTGCTCCTCCTCCTCCTCCTCAAAGCTACAATCCTCCTCTGACTCCTCTTCCTCACAATCCTCTTCCAGCGTTGCCGCAGGTCCAGCAAGCGATGCTGATAAGGCTGTTTCTGGTGGTGATGGTGACCACAACTCTTCCTCTTCCTCTTCACGCTCATCTACAGCCTGATCCAGCACTCTTCGCAGGGCACGCTCCAGGAAGAAAACAAATGGTATGATGTCGCTGATGGTGCCTTCGTTGCGACTGACTAGGTTTGTCACCTCCTCAAAAGGACGCATGAGCCTACAGGCATTGCGCATGAGCGTCCAGTAACGTGGCAAAAAAATCCCCAGCTCCCCAGAGGCTGTCCTAGCACCCCGGTCATACAAATATTCATTAACAGCTTTTTCTTGTTGGAGCAGGCGGTCGAACATTAGGAGTGTTGAATTCCAACGTGTAGGGCTGTCGCAAATCAAGCGCCTCACTGGCATGTTGTTTCGCCGCTGGATATCGGCAAAGTGAGCCATGGCCGTGTAGGAACGCCTGAAATGGCCACACACCTTCCTGGCCTGCTTCAGGACGTCCTGTAAGCCTGTGTACTTATGCACAAAGCGTTGTACGATCAGATTACACACATGTGCCATGCACGGCACATGTGTCAACTTGCCCAACTTCAATGCCGCTATCAATTTTTTTCCGTTGTCACACACCACTTTGCCGATATCCAGTTGCTGCGGAGTCAGCCACTTTTCCACCTGTGCGTTCAGGGCGGACAGGAGTGCTTGTCCGGTGTGACTCTCTGCTTTCAAGCAAGTCAAACCCAAGACGGCGTGACACTGCCGTATCCGGGATGTGGAATAGTACCTGGGGAGCTGGGGGGGTGCCGTTGATGTGGAGCAAGACGCAGCAGCACAAGAGGACTCAGCCGAGGAGGTTATGGAAGAGGATGGAGTAGGAGGAGTAGAGGAGTCACCAACTCCTCTGCAATGCCACGCATTCCTTGCTTGTCAGCCGTCAGCAGGTTTACCCAATGCGCAGTGTAGGTGATATACCTGCCCTGACCATGCTTTGCAGACCAGGTATCAGTGGTCAGATGGACCCTTGCCCCAACACTGTGTGCCAGACATGCCATGACTTCCTTTTGCACAATCGAGTACAAGTTGGGGATTGCCATTTGTGAAAAGAAATTCCGGCCGGGTACCTTCCACTGCAGTGTCCCAATAGCTTAAAATTTTTTGAACGCCTCAGACTCAACCAGATTGTATGGTAAAAGCTGGCGGGCTAATAGTTCGGACAAGCCAGCTGTCAGACGCTGGGCAAGGGGGTGACTTGGTGACATTGGCTTCTTACGCTCAAACATGTCCTTGACAGACACATGGCTGTGGGCAGATGAGCGGGAACTGCTCAAGGCGGGAGACCGAGTGGCGGATGGTTGAGAGGGGGCAAGAAGGACAGCAGTGGTTGACGTGGCTGAAGATGCAAGACCAGGAGGAGGATGGCGACTTAGAGTAGGCGTGCTGCTTGTACTCATGTGTTGATCCCATAGGCGTTTGTGATGTGAGATCATGTGCCTACGCAAAGCAGTTGTACCTAGGTGGGTGTTGGACCTCCCACGACTCAGTTTCCTTTGGCACAGGTTGCAAATGGCATCGCTGTTGTCCGAGGCAGACACACAAAAAAAATGCCACACTGCTGAGCTCTGCAATGACGGCATTCTGGTGGTGGACACAGCATGCGTTGATTGGCGTGCTGTCGGGCTGACCCCGGGTGCCAATGCATGCTGTCTGACTGTGCCACTAGCTCCTTGCGACGACCCCCCCCCTGCTTCCAACTCGTCTCCTCCTCCTCCTCTCTGTCTCCCCATCTGAACTTTCACCCTGTTCTTCTTCTTGCCGAGCGGGCACCCACGTGACATCCATGGACGCATCGTCATCATCAACCGCTTCGCTTGTATCTGACAACTCAGAAAAGGAAGCAGCAGCGGGTACAACATCATCATCATCACACCGTACCTCCATGTGTTTAATGCTGCCTGCCTGAGACATATCCCTGTTATCTACATCCTCTAGCAATAATGGTTGCGCATCACTCATTTCTTCAAACGGGTGTGTGAATAACTCCTCTGACATACCAAGTAAAGCGGCTGTGGTGCTAGTTTTGGTGGTGGCGGCAGGCGGGTGAGTGCTATCTTGAGAGGTGCCTGAAGCTAAGCTGGAGGAGGATGGTGCGTCAAGGTTCTGAGCGGAGGCTGTACAAGATTGGGTGTCCTGTGTTAGCCAGTCAACTATGTCCTCAGAACTTTTCAAGTTCAGGGTACGTGGCTTCTGAAAACTGGGCATTATTCTAGGGCAAAAGGGAATCACAGCACCACGACCACGACGGCCCCTGCGGGGTGGCCTGCCTCTGCCTGTCATTTTTTTGGGGATTAGTGGTACTATGCGTGCAAGCTACTGTGAGACCAGATATGATTGGCAATGTGAACTGTAACAGTTCTGCAGAGCACACACTGTAGGCCTGACACACCCGCTTGAAGACAAGTAACTGCTATTCAATCTATAACAGTGAAAAAAAAATGTTGGTTTTAAAAGCACGCTATAGAGACACCAGATATGATTGGCAATGTGCACTGGAACAGTTCTGGAGAGCACACGCTGAAGGAAGGCCTGACAGAGCCGCTTGAAGGACACTGACTGGCTGCTATTAGCTTACACTGGAAACCTTTTTTCTTTGTAAAAGCATGCTAAACAGACACCAGATATGATTGGCAACTGTCAAAGACTGTGCAAATGGGCAAGGCATCCAACCTGACACAGAAGCTGGCAGGCAGGCAACTGCTCTTCTATTACAGTGAAAGAAAATTATTTCTTTTAAATGTAAAGCTTAACCTATTGTTAAAACAGATATGAGTGGTGGCACTGACTGTGCAAATGGGCAAGGCATCCAACCTGACACAGAAGCTGGCAGGCAGGCAACTGCACTTCAATTACAGTGAAAAAAAAATATTTCTTTTAAATGTAAAGCTTAACCTATTGTTAAAACAGATATGAGTGGTGGCACTGACTGTGCAAATGGGCAAGGCATCCAACCTGACACAGAAGCTGGCAGGCAGGCAACTGCTCTTCTATTACAGTGAAAGAAAATTATTTCTTTTAAATGTAAAGCTTAACCTATTGTTAAAACAGATATGAGTGGTGGCACTGACTGTGCAAATGGGCAAGGCATCCAACCTGACACAGAAGCTGGCAGGCAGGCAACTGCACTTCAATTACAGTGAAAAAAAAATATTTCTTTTAAATGTAAAGCTTAACCTATTGTTAAAACAGATATGAGTGGTGGCACTGACTGTGCAAATGGGCAAGGCATCCAACCTGACACAGAAGCTGGCAGGCAGGCAACTGCTCTTCTATTACAGTGAAAGAAAATTATTTCTTTTAAATGTAAAGCTTAACCTATTGTTAAAACAGATATGAGTGGTGGCACTGACTGTGCAAATGGGCAAGGCATCCAACCTGACACAGAAGCTGGCAGGCAGGCAACTGCTCTTCTTTTACAGTGAAAAAAAATGATTTCTTTTAAATGTAAAGCTTAACCTATTGTTAAAACAGATATGAGTGGTGGCACTGACTGTGCAAATGGGCAAGGCATCCAACCTGACACAGAAGCTGGCAGGCAGGCAACTGCTCTTCTATTACAGTGAAAAAAAATATTTCTTTTAAATGTAAATCTTAACCTATTGTTAAAACAGATATGAGTGGTGGCACTGACTGTGCAAATGGGCAAGGCATCCAACCTGACACAGAAGCTGGCAGGCAGGCAACTGCTCTTCTATTACAGTGAAAAAAAATTATTTCTTTTAAATGTAAAGCTTAACCTATTGTTAAAACAGATATGAGTGGTGGCACTGACTGTGCAAATGGGCAAGGCATCCAACCTGACACAGAAGCTGGCAGGCAGGCAACTGCTCTTCTGTTACAGTGAAAAAAAATTATTTCTTTTAAATGTAAAGCTTAACCTATTGTTAAAACAGATATGAGTGGTGGCACTGACTGTGCAAATGGGCAAGGCATCCAACCTGACACAGAAGCTGGCAGGCAGGCAACTGCTCTTCTATTACAGTGGAAAAAAAATATTTCTTTTAAATGTAAATCTTAACCTATTGTAAAAAACAGATATGAGTGGTGGCACTGGGCAAGTAGGCACAGTATCCAATGTGAACCTCACACAGAAGCTGGCAGGCAGGCACCTGCAATTACATTACACAGGAAAAAAAAAAAAAAAAAGCAGCCTGATGTTCTAGCCCTAAAAAGGGCTTTTTGGGGTGCTGTCCTTACAGCAGAGATCAGATGAGTCCTTCAGGATTGTAGTGGACACTGAATACCCTAGCCTAGCTATCAATTTCCCTATCTAATCAGCAGCAGCTAAACTTTCCCTCCTCTCACTAAGCATGCAGCTTCAGAATGAATCGAAAATGGATGCTGGGAGGGAGGTTGGAGGGTGTGGAAGGGAGGGAGTGCTGCAGATTGGCTGGAATGTGTCTGCTGACCGAGAGGCACAGGGTCAAAGTTTGCCCAAAGATGACGAATAGGGGGCGGATCGAACTGCGCATGTGTCCGCCCGCCGCGGCGAACGCGAACACACTAAGTTCGCCGGGAACTGTTCGCCGGCAGACAGTTCGGTACATCACTATACACAACCCAGGGTATTGCAAATAGGGTATGTTCAGTTTTTTTTAGTAGCCACTTAGTCACAAACACTGGCCAAAATTTGCGTTCAAATTAGTTTTTTGCATTTTCAAATATTAACACTAACTTTGGCCAGTGTTTGTGACCAAGTGGCTACTAAAAAAGACTGGACATACTCCATTTGCAATACCTTGGGTTGTCTACTTTTGCAAATGGTATGCCATCATGGGGGTAATTCCTATTCCTGGACTAACATATGGTCTCAAAGGCAACGTAACCAATCTGGCGAATTTCAATGTGAAAAAACTGAAATATGTAACATGCTATATTTGACCCTGTAACTTCCCAAAACACCATAAAACCTGTACATAGGGGGTACTGTTTTACACGTGAGACATCACTGAATACAAATATGTGTATTGTATTGCAGTAAAAGCAAACAGTATTTTGACATTCACAGTGAAAATGTCACGTAGAACTAAAACAACTTAAAAAATTCTTATTTTCTCCAATTTTTTTATATTTTTTTCATATTAAAATGTTCCATACCTAAATATTTGATGTTAAACGAAAGCCCTGTTTCCCCTGAAGAAAATGATATATAATAAGTGTCGGTGCATTCAATATGAAAGAGGTGAATTACGGTTGGACAGACATATAGCGCAAATGCCAGGTTTTGTTTACTTTTTTTGGATCCCAAATTGTACATTTGGCTGCGGTCTTAAGGGGTTAATATACTTATGCATATGATTTGTAGTAATAAATATAAATATAAAGATAGAAGGTATGCAGTAGCTTATTTCCTGAGTGGGGGTTAACCTCTAGTGAAATTCATTCACTAATAATGCACAAAAGTGTGAGGGTAACAGGAGAGAAAGGATATTGGTAGAGTATCCTATGAAGTGGAATACCCTACTGGTTGCAGGAAACAGTAAGGGTACAGTAGAGAACTTAACATGCAAACTTAATGCGTGAATATTAAATACTAATTACGTATATGGGGAACATTATGCAAGTCTCAGACAAGTGTTGATTTTATTCTATTTGATTTATTTATTTTTTGTTTTACACACTAGTGTTTTTGGGTGAAGCGAAGCACACTAGCCCAACCGACCATGAACCCCCTCGGGGATTTCGACCGACTGTGTGCGAACTTCTGGGTGCTGCTGTGCGACCGCGGAATAGCCTACCATCTGGCCGTGAAAATGGTGTCCAAATGGGTCCGTCCAGTGACCAGGCGGCGCCATTACAGTCATTTTACGCAAGCACCTAAACAAGCGACTAGACCCCGCGAACAACGACAAGCTCAAGGGCGGGAAACAACGCCATACCGCATAGGCAAATTCCATGGCCCCCACACTCGAGAGACCACGATGGCTAAGATAGCCTCCCACACAAGCTACTCACCAGCTCCAAAAGCAGGCGCCCAGCAAGGGTCACATCCACCCCTCCACAGCATAGCCGCAAAACGGAGAGATGACTCACCGCCCAGCGACTTCCTACGAGACCCAGAGATGGCAAGCCTTCGCACTCCGGGGAGCTGGCACCAAATACATCGACCACCGCTGGGAGCTCACTCGCAACCCCAACGTGGTATCGGTTGATCCAGCAGAGACTTGGACTTAACACCAGGCACAGTACCAGGCACTATAACTCTGCATCACATACCCCTCACGAACTCCCACGAAACTCAGTTGAGAATGTTATATGTACCCACAGTTTTAGGTTTCTCCTTTCTCTTTAGGCGGCCATTGCTGGCCCTTGATACGCAGCGAACCAGCTTACCGTGCAGTTTAAAAGCATACCCACAGCATGACAATGCAACATGAGCCCCAGCATAACATATAGGTTAAACACGGAGACACAAACTGAAGGGTTTCTCTTGCCTATATCTAGTTGTTACACATAAGGAGAAATGTGCAGTTCCCTCAGGATGTATTGAGGTGTAACTTTACGTCCATGCTAGTTTCACAAACCGTAGCAGCATGTTAAAATAATACCAACCGCTATGAGTGTATTACCCTTATCTAATCTGTAAATAGTTTGTTATTGCTAGATGATATGTGACATGTTGTTACCAGACGTTTCTGATTCCATTATGCATCAATATAACTAAAATATGTACTACTCAAAAGACGCACCCAACCCATCGTTCTGTACCTAGCCTGTAGTAACCTCACTAAGCCTATTCTTCAGCGTTTGACAAAGCATCTACTAACCAAAAAATTGTGCAGATTTACCAATGCCACTTCCATATATTACCCTGTAACAAATTTTGCCTGTTTATGCTGTTGTGGCATACCTGAGCAACTTGTATTTTACGCTTGCACTACAAAAATAAAGAATTTAAAAAAAAAAAAAAAAAGTTAAGTTTTAATATCCACGCATTAATGTTGCACGTTCTCTACTGTACCCTTACTGTTTCCTACAACTAGTAGAGTATTCCACTCCATAGGATACTCTACCAATATCCTTTCTCTCCTGTTCCCCTTACACTTTTGTGTAGTAATAAATATACTTAATTTTTTATAAAGAAATAAGAAATCAGATGCATTGTTAATGGGTTATACCCAGGAGTGTAGGAATATATACACTGGGAACATACAGAGAAGATTTTCTTGTAAACTTATATTTTTACAGCCTCAATGAAAAAAATATGATTTTCTTTTTAATCCGATCTTACAACACCTTCACTTCTGCTTTGTTAACTGAACTTTAATCGTATATAAGGCTCCTGCAGATTCAAGCAAACTAGGTAATTAACTGAACAAGAGATAAGAAAATTTAAATTAAACACACTGTGCAATATGGAAAACTACAACAATTTTACTTTTTGTCCAGTATGTGCACAGGTAGGCTGCTTCAGTCAGGGGAACTGTGGCTAAAACAAAGTGATTTTTACTCCTAAATGGCAGAAAATTGGCAGTGCGACTGCAGCGGGATAGTCTATGTACCAAATCCACTTCATTAAGCTTCAGTTGCTCTGGTGATTAAAGTTTTCCTTTAATTAATTAAGAGCATCTTGGATAAAACTATTTTCAGTACTATCGTGCTCAAATTAAGAGTTTTCCACGATAGCCTTGTCTCATGATGCCTTTTCCATCCTTTATGCATTGAACCATAAAAAGTTCACTTAAGTATCCAAATGCAAGCAGAAACAGGCTAATGAATAACCTAATTACTTACGTATCCATACAATAAATACAATTGTAATTAGATAGGATAATCCTTAGAACACAGCTTGTTACCAGAGTATAGTAGTGGGATTATTATAAGTTGGTTTAACAGCTTTTCATTAAAAACCTAAATACAAACATTTAATTAGCCATTTTAAAGTTGTTGTTATTGATTATGTGAAAGCTAAATAATCAGGATGAAGTGATTATAAGTAAGTAACTGCTTAGTAAATGAATTAGAATTTTTTTCTAATCTGTTTATTGTCCACCAATTTATATTTCTTTCAGCCAAATTTTAAAGAAAATATATATTGTTGTGTGCTTTTTAATTACCAGAAACCAGTTTTAAAATCAGAAAAAAAATGTGTACAAGAAGAAGAACAAATAAATTCAAAGAAAGATTATTTCAAAATATGAGTTATTATCTATGGAACTCCTGTTCTTCTGCAATGTTTTAAACTTGTTCTTCACTGTATAAAGGTTTCCAGTAGGGAATTGTTGGTTACACTATATCACATGTAGATAAGCGTAGAAAAAAAAGTCACACTTCTGCTGGGGAAAATTTCGCATTTTTGCTCTCAATAGCTAATATCATGGAAAATACAGATAATGTTTTTTTTTTGTTTGTTTTTTTTTACTTCTTTTGCCTTGAGCAATAAGCTATTTGAGGGCAGTTATTAACGACAAGACAGCATATGGCGGTTTAGTATGATAAATATTTGTATTCAACATACAGTAATCTCACCGTGTCAGATATAAAGAAAGTAAGTAATATTCCGGGAATATACAAATACAATATTTCTTAAAGTGAATAACATTCACCTCAAATTACAATACAAATAGAATACCAACAGAAAGTAATTCTCTTCACTATCTGCAGCTCCTCATTTCGAAAATGAACAAAAATAAGGTATTTATAGAATGCATAAAAAGATTGTTTATAAAACATTCGCTTTTTCAAGGTAAGGTCATTTTTAAGAAAATACTTTCTACCAAGTTTGAAGTACTTTTAGAAGGAGTTTCACTTGCAAAAAAAATGACTAAGCAATATACTGTTATAGATATTCTATTACAAAGTCCTTATAAAGACTAGTAATGCATATATTTAATGGAAACTGGAGGGGTTGAATAGCCAGTTGGGCTTTAATTGTGCTGCTGGTGACCCTACAAATTGGTAACATCTATCTACACTATGTTACTGTGCATATCATTACGTTATATACTAATCACATACACTCAAAAGAGAACATTTATAGTTGTAATTCCCTTGTGGTTTAGCAACATAGACCGTCCTCCTCACTATGCCAAATCATAACAAAGGAAGAGTCTTAATAGAAATGTCCAGCTTAATGTAAAAGTTTGAAATTAAAAACACTATCAGGGTTATTTACTAAAATGAGAATGCAACTCGAATTCAAGGGAAAATTGGAAAATGAAAAATGGGAAAACAAGAAAGAGCCCCACAATAGGTTGAGGTGGCCCATTTAAAATAAAATCAACTAAATATAACATACCTCGACAACGGTATGAAAAATGGCAAGTTCAGTGATAATCATGGAATTTAAAACCCCTGCACCTACAGTGAATGAGCAGTGTTATTTATTTATAATATTCTAACCAATCACATCTGTTAAATATCATCATATTGATCACCATGCCACACATTGGATGAGATTGGGTTGCCTTCCAACATGTCAAAACTTGTTAAAAGAGCATTACAAGTTTTTCTAAACTGGCCTCAATCCACTGGGCACTGAGTGGTAGAGGTTAAAATGCCAAATTTGCTGCAGTGGAAGTAACTATCTTTTTTTATACATAGGGTAAGGAGAATGACATTTATTTTTATGGTGGACTTAATCCTTTTTATATGTAAAATATATGTATATATAATTTTGCATCTAATTTAGTATTGCATTTTCTTTACAATTTGGTTGTTGCTAAATTGATGAATTGCTAAAGTCTTTTTACTCAGTTTATGCTAAGCTCAAAAATCCACAAGTGAATATGGACTTTTGGGGAAAGCCTGATTTATGTACAGCATGAATTCAGCTCTACTTGGTTACAAATGTGAAGATTAGGAGATAACCTTCACCATACATCTGAGAAAGAAGCTGTCAAAATGAAATGTAGGCTTGAATTCTGCAGCTGGTTAGAAATTTCAATTTAGGTTTGTAAAGATGTGATTTTTTTTAAGTTGAACAAATATTAAAAAGACATTCAGAAATGTAAAATATAATAATCTGTACATCAGAAATAAAAAGTGATTGAACTCATTAGCATGACATAATGAAACATTCCTTTGGTTGTTATAATAGCTGAGTTGTTCAAGGTTATGCTAAAATCGGAAAGATAAGCATCTGCTGCTGCTTGGCTACATAAAGACAAAAGGCTCCATTTGAGATATTAGATATCACGCACTTGAAATATCTGACCTTTTGCCTTGTTATGATGTAGTAGCCCAGGCAACATATGTTCCATTCTTATCTTTATAACAAAACATTTTAATCGTAATCCTAACACAATTTCCCATAATTGCAATGTGCAATTAAAAAAAGAAAAAAATGTACACTCCCAGAAATGTAATATACAGTCCGTTTTTGTTTATCTAAAAAAATTACATACGAAAAGCTAAATTGCTAAAATCATAAATTTGTAGTGTTCTCTGAGCATGACATTTTTAAGGAACACTCCAGACCTCTAAACGAATGAAATATTTAGTTTATTATCATTATGGATATTCCTCAACAACGATTCTCCCAGAGCTACAGTTATTTAAACATTTACACTTAATAGCTAGGTAACAAAACATTTATTGTATCCATACTCTTTGCTCGCAGTTCATAGCTGTATTTCATCCATTCATGAATAAATAGCATTTTACATTGCAAAGAACTACAAAATTTAACAAATGCAACTAATTAGGGACTTCATTTAATATTTTTAATACTCTTTTCAAATTACCACAATCTGATAGAAAAAAAATCAAATGATGTATCTAGAAATATTCCTATAGACTTTATTAGTAGCATTTGTAGGTACAACATTTGAAAACGTTTGTGATTGTGAACATTTTAAAAGGTTATCCAAAAATATTAAATAAATACCTAGGTTTCCACTGTCCTCCAGTGTACAAAACATGAATTCATTTCTCTGCCAAGAACCTATTCTGATGCAGAGGGGCTGTAAAACATCTTATACATTACTGTACATGAGTTAAAGTGACTCTGTAAGGTATAAGGCTACATTCAGGTAACTAGGGAGGAGGTGGTGTTCTGGGTAAAGTTTCAGACAACAGTATTTGCTATATGTGGACATCTAGTTTCTTTAAAATATACAACCTTAGCAAATCCACTGGAAAAAAGTAAAAAAATATTTAAGGCATACAAAAGAAAATAATATTTAAAGTTAGACCTTTGCGTTAGCTTTTTTCAAGTTTGCTTTCAGAATTGTGTCTCTTGTTGACTGTTCTTATCACCAGAATGAAACATTGGAGTGAAAAGGCATATTATAATCAGTGATACACATAGGTGATTCTGACAGATTCTGCAGATAAAACATATGAGTTACTGAACACGCTCAATATATTAATAAGTAACAAACCCTGTGGTCTTCTAGTTGATGTTTTATATCTTCCAAATCAGGACCCAGTTCAGCATCCATTTTCTTTGTTCGATCCTCTGTCTGAGAGAGCCAGTCACTTAGTTGTTTTAATTGTTGATTTTGAAGATCCATCAATGTTTTATGGAGGCTAGAAAAAAAAAAAACATCAATGTTTTACGGAAGCTAGAAAAATAAAATATAACAAAATGTACAACATAACATGAAACATATAATAACAACTGTGTGCAGTTAAAGGCACACTCTAAACACCAAAACTACCCAAGAGTGCTATAGTTTTTATTTTGTTAAGAATGCCCTGGTAATCTGTCCAATGTAAGTAGACAAACTTTTATGGAACAGTTTGAAATCTTAGCTGAGGTCCACCCACTTTCTGCTTCATTGCAGCCCGTTGTAGAGTCACAAGCTCATATCAGGAGCTTATATTAGCTCACCTGGGCTGTGCAGTGCAGGGCCTGCTCACTCTCAGCCAAGCTAAGGCTGTAAAGGCATGGATTAGTGGCCAGCAGACCACTACATGGTTTGATTACTTACATTGTGTGGGTGCCAGAGCACACCTAGCACCATAACCACTAGAGTGATCTGTAGTGGTTACAGTGCTTGTAGCATTCCTTTAATAATAATCACTGACAATGGTATCAGGTACATGCATACATGAATTTGCAATTAATAATATACAGCAAAGCCGATTAAAAGCTAACCCTCTCCCTTCAATACTTTAGAACAAAAACTCCCATGATACTTTGCTGGCTTGTAGAATGGCAAAGTGTCATAAAAGTTGTTCTAAAATATCTGTAGATCTAACTTAGCACCCCTGCTATACAGAGATGTAGGTGAGAAGGGGGATGTGCACTTACTGCATTGTATTATCAAAGTATTGATTTAAATCACCGTAAAATGACTGTGATATAACAGTGGAATATAAGGGAAAATATTAATGTAATTCACTTTCAAAGGAAAAGCAAAACACAATGTACATAGTATTCCTGAAAATAAATATCTCACTGACTTTCTTTTGCCTGAACATATTCTCATCCTCAAGCCGCATTAACTGACATTAACATTATCTAACAAACATCTGTTTAAACTATGTCCTGCTTCAGGATGGGGCTGGATCAGTTGCTTGCATAGGCCAGGCCAGCTCAATTACTTTTTCATTGTTTCTCTTTTTATTTGGTAATTTTCTACTTTGTGCATGCTTTTGTTTACACTCTATATTTTCCCTTTTATATTATTGCTTTTGTTTTTCTTTTGAAGGCCTCAGTTTCACCCATTTTTCTTTTTTTTATATATTATTTACCTTTCTGTTTCTTTTTTATATTGGGATTACAAGATTGGAACTGCCTATAATTCTGGCAAGCCCAGAGCCCGATTTACCATCTACTCCACAATTTCATGAGTCAGTTGAAAACTGAAAGCTCAACCATTGGAAGGATGTAGATGTCATAGACAAAGATTAATAATTATATATATTCAAGAAATGTTAATATTTGTTTTCCAGTGTCATTATAACCACCCATCCCAGCAATTTGTTGGTTTCCATTATACAAGGACTAGTTGAAATTCTATGTTTCCGCCGATTCACTTTTACAAACAGTATGACTGATATCTACTCATATAGTTTTCAAAAAATTTCATAATATGTCAAACTGACTCATTGTAAACTAACAATTGGCAGTGAATATGCTGCCACTTTCAACTTCATCTTTAATTTGACATTTAAACAGAATAGTTGCCACATGTTGCTTTCTATCTCCTTTATGCACTGGGCTTTTCTGTCCAGCTGGAGTGAAACCAATTCCATTATTTGCTTATAACAATTTGCTGACCACGAGAGAGCACTAGAGAGCTCTATTCAAAATAAGTGAATGTATTTCCTTAATCCTAATATCTGCTATACAGTCAAAACACTGTGTGGCACCAACCTGCATCTCCTCATAGAGAAGCATTGTATCAATGCATCTCTAGGAGGAAAGTTCAACACCTCCATGCACAACTTGGAGATGCTGAACGTCAGTGCTGCAGATAGGTTTATAATCAGCACTCAACTAACATTAAGGCATAAAAAAAAATACATTTAAAAATATGAAAATATATCCATTTATGGTATTGCAATTGTTTTTATATTTGTATCTATCTATATATCTATCTATCAATCTATAATTTGAATATCTCTCGTGTCTTGCTTTAGTTTTTTTTTCTGATATGAACATTCCTACATACTTTGATTGCAATGCATCATTGAAAAGCAGTTGTACTCCTGATAGTAATATACATAATTGATAGGGAGTAGTATTTCAATGTTGCTGACCTTGGTATGTCTTAGTTTATATTACATACATTGCAGTTTTGAGTGTGGACATTTTCTATTTTATTATAATTATTCTATAAAATGGGTGTCATGTTCTTAGGAATACATAAATGCTTACTTTAAATTGTTAAATTTATATATATTAAATTGTTCAATTTATATGTCATTATAAGCATAAAAAAGGGCTGGAAATTGAATCAATATAATGATCATGAAATGACAATATTACTTTATTTCCTTTAATAGTAGTTACATTCATATTTATTTATTTATAAAACATTTTATTATTTTAAATGAAAGAAATTGATTTGACAGATGTTGGAAATACAGTGCCGAACATCCTAATAAATATGTGCAATTCTATTAATTTATAATAAATAACAAATCAAAATTAGCATATAATACAAGATTAAGTAAAGTGACACATTCAGTTTCACATAACTATTGTACCGTAAGCAAAATGAGAGGGGAAATTGGAAAACTATTCAAAGGGAAGAATTCTCAACGAGTACCAGTCAGTGAATTGAACAGTTTTGTGAATAAGAGCTTTGTGATGGGGATCCAAAGCCCAAAGTCTGGGCTCCCAATAACTTATTTTCCTACAGTAATAGTAGGTCTCCAGACAATCCAATTTAAGCACATAATGTAGCAAAGAACCAAGGTGCATTAGTCTTGAGAGATCCAAGTATAGAAGATGGTTGTTCTGGCAGCCGTCAAAATCATATGAATACACTTAAAGTGTGTAGTATTGTCACTAGAGGCACCTGCTCATTGAAGACTTGCAATTATTGAAAAACGAAATATTTTGCATTGACATACACTGTTAATGCTTCTCTATGAGAAGCATGTGATTGGTGAAGTGTGATGATTGCTGAGCATGCACTATAGGGCTCAATTGCTTTCCTACGAGAAGAAATAGACTGGCACAAGATCATCATCAGCCTCAGAAGAGGAGAGGTTAACTTTAACGGAAAGGGGAAGGTAATACTATAATGGGCGACAGAAACACTAACATAATTAATTATAATTACATATTAAATATATTAACTTATAATGTTAGTGTTTGTTTCTATCTGTTAAACTTTTGGCCATGAGAAAGACTTTAACTATCCTCGTGTAGGTAGAATAACAGTATCGAAAATGAACCTGCTACCTTTCATTCTGTAGAGATTTCACGTTTGTATCAACAGCAAAAAACAGATGTGAGGAACGCTGATCTTCATGGACATATGTCTATTTTCAGCCTATGAATCTATTTGCCCAGTGGATTATAAAAATCCTTCCAAGCTTGAATCCTAAAATGTATTGCATTATATATCATCTAAATGCCCTTTAATAATCAAATGATGTTTATTACTTCACAATCCCTGGCATGTTGGGAACCCCTAACCTTAAACAGTATTTCCAAGTGGCCCTACTGACTCAGTCTATACTGTGGTTGCCAGGGCTTTTCTTCCATTACCCCATGCATATTCTCTTGTGGCTCTTACCGAATTACACTTTCCATTTGTCTCACCCATACAATAACTAGTATTGCTGGCAATCTACTGTAGAACTGGCAGATAAAAACATCAAAACCTGCTAAACTAGCTACACTCCAGAAGATGTCATGGTAAACCACTTACTATACTGATTTTGAATGTTCATTCAAATGTTCACATTTATCTCCCGATTTAGTCAAATGTGTAGTAACAAGAATGCTTTAAATGCACAAGAAAAGCCTGTACAGTGTTATC
The DNA here is from genome assembly GCF_036172605.1 of Pelobates fuscus. Lineage (NCBI taxonomy): Eukaryota > Metazoa > Chordata > Amphibia > Anura > Pelobatidae > Pelobates > Pelobates fuscus. Next base: position 298,788,961 of record NC_086317.1, on the reverse strand, counting down.
TGACTTGCTTCTCTTGCTCTGCAATTTAAGTGTTAAATTTAATCTTTTTCGTAGCACTAGAAAGTTTTGTACCTGCTCATAATCATAACCTACGGCAATTTTCTGCAATTCCTGAAAACTAAACTTAAAATATGGGATATGTGATGTTGGTCAGACAGCTAAGTAAGCTGCAATTTAGAAAATCATGCTCATTTAAAAGACAGCGCCACTCTATATTTCATGTTTATAGTTGAAGACACATGCATAAAGCAGAAGCCATTTGTAAGTTTTGGAAGCGATCCGAAGCATGGATGGCCTTATATCTTTCCTGTATCACATCGTATTTTAGGACTTATTATTTCATTCACTCCTAAATGTCCTTTTTACTGTAACAATAATGATAACATTAATCTCTATAACACTTTGCCAAAAAAAAAAATAATTTCACACATAAGCTGTCAAATTTCATGATTTTATATTAATAAAAATATATTTATTTTCTGAAACAACTTATTTTCCGTAATAGAAACAACAAATAATCCAGAACCCTAAGTGTTTTTTAAGTTTTTTTTTATTGCTGCTTTTTAATTTATTACATTCTCTTAATTTCATATTCCATTCTTCTAATACTGAGATTAGACAATTTGCATGGAGTATTGCATAGCGTTTCAATGCTTGTGCATAAATGTTTGGTTTCTTCTCAAGCATATCTTTAATCTCTCATTACCTTTAATATCACAATTTTTGCAGCTTTGACTACACCTGCAGTTAGGTCCAGACATACTTGGACACTGACTAATTTTGTTATGAATACAAACAATAGTGTATTTTACAATTCACAACCAAAGTGCTTATATATTATACAGTCATAAAAAATAAATGAATACATTGCTTCCCTTATATGCAGAGTCTCCACCCGAAGATATCCTCTTATCGTCAACACACAAATCTAAATACCATAGGGGTGATACTGATGAAATGAAAGAAAAGGGTAAAACATAGCGCAGAATGTTTGTACACTTGGAAAAAAAATATGGTACAATTGGCCGCTCACTATAGCTAAAAGCAAAAAATGCCTTCAGAATAATACAAGTCCTCTCAAATCTCAATTTTCAATCTCCTCTATTCTCTGGACTGTAGGGATGCCTTCAGATAGTGTATACCCTCAGGTGACTTCCCAGGTCTCTGGTTGGTAAATCAGTTAGCAGCAATAAAGAGATATAATGCAACAAAGTGAATTAAAAAACAAGTAAAGTGCAGAAAAAGATTTGTCCACCTGTGGTGATATTGCACATTAATTATTATTAACTTCCATGTAAGTGAATAAAACTTTTTTCTGCACTTTACTTGTTTTTTTGTTTTTTTTTACTTGTTTTTATTCTTATTTTATTTTTGCTTATAGGAATTGTGAGTGACTAATTGTACCATATATTTTTCCAAGTCTACAAACGGTCTGCGTCATGTTGTGCTGCTTTTGCTCCCTTTAGCAGGATCACGCCTATGATTTTTAGACTAATTTTGTTAATTCTACTGTTTACCACAATAAATGTAAAATATAATTAAATAATGAAGATTAACTCAAATCAGTCTCTCAGCTTTAATCTGATGGTATTCACATCCAAATTGGAGGAATGGTTTAGCAATTACAGCTCTTTAATATGAATTTTATCCATCCATCGTAGGCAAATTGTGGCGAATGCAGCGCTTATATTCCCAATATTCATCTATGAAAAGCATTAGATTGGCCCACCATCCTGGAGTTCCGTCACCAGGATGACGCAACCCAAGGATGAGATCGCTGCAGTGCCGAAGGAGACTCGGCGCTCGAGAAAAAGTATTTTCTTTTTCATTTTTATTTTTGTACAGATGTAGAAGGGGGAGATAAGGATGTCAGGACTGTAGCATTACAAATTCAGGTATGTATTCCTAACTCTAAAGTATTCCTTAAAAAAAATAAATGAAAATTGTATTAAATGTATATTTGTAATGTATTATTTTGCATAGTCTTTTTTTGCTTGGTGATATAAATATACCAGAGTATATCTGTGAACAGAATCACTGTGCTTTGAGCAACAACATAAAAAGGGCTAATGCAAAACTGCCACTTCCTGCTCAATCAGCCATGAGCCTATTTGACATGTCTTGTTCATCTGGGATCAGAACCCTTCAAACTGGTAACGGAGAATATACAAACCTGCCACATTATCCAGGGGCTGACAGACTGACATAAACAGAACCTTATGTGAAAGCAGTGTAGCAAAAACATAATTTCTGACTTGCATCTGCCCTGTGTTCTACTGGGTACAATGGTTTTCCTTTAATCAATCGAATCTGGTATAAAAAAGTTACATTTTTTTATTTTTTTATTTGTGCTATATATATATATATATATATATATATATATATATATATATATATATATATATATATATATATATAAATCCGATATAGAATGACTGCTCACCGGTCTTTTAAAATGTAAATATTTTATTGGATAAAGTTAAAAAGTTTCAGTCCCCGCTCGGGACTTTCTTCAGGGTCAATAACAGGACAACTGGTTCAGTCCCTGCTCCTGTCCTGTTATTGACCCTGAAGAAAGTCCAGAGCGGGGACTGAAACGTTGGTCATTTTTTTACTTTAGCCAATAAAATATTTACATTTTAAAAGACCGGTGAGCAGCGATGCCATTCTATATCAGATTTGTGTCTTTGGAGCTCAGGTTTTTGCACCCAGCAGTGAAGGAGTTAAAGCATGAGTGCAGGGGATTTTTTCCCTTTATATATATATATATATATATATATATATATATATATATATATATATATATATTTGGATTTGTGAAAATATGGTCAGATTAATGCAAATACCCTATCTACCATCAAATAAATAGTGTTATTGATGTAATGAATATATGCATTTTCATTTAAGGATAGTATTAAATGACAAAATGCATCATATACTAAGGATCACATAAAAAGTGTATGAATCACTCCTGGTTTCCCTCAGATAAAATGTTTTAAGGCTTGAAAAACAAGTAACCAAACATAAAGGAGTAGCCAGTCGTATGTGCTATATTCACTGTTAGGGTTATTCGTTATTCAGTAAAGTGAGAATTATTGGGATTTGAAAGTGTTTTTTTTTCTTTTCTTTTTTATTGAAGGGACATACATCACATGGCGGTTATTTGACAATTGGTTTTTGAAACCAGCAAGCAAACACTTTTAAACAAATATGCAAATGAAAATAAAGCAAGAAAAACATTGAAACATTTAATAAATGTAACTATAAACTTAATTAGATTTCATTTCTGGGCTATTTTCTTTAGCCTACTTCCCCTAGGTTACCCACCCAGCTTAGTTTTAGACCAGTAATACAAAAAAACAAACAGCCACAGCACTCAGCAGAAAAAAAGGTACATCAGGTTTCTGGAGGATCCCAGCTCCTAATCTCTAAATTAAAATGCCATATAATTATAATGAAAGCCACACTTAAGACTCAAATACATTTTTAGATGCTCAAAATGTATTATTTAAAGTAATTAAAAATAAGTAAACAAGTAGAAAATATGTATACACAAAAATAAGTCCTGCGCTCAAACTTCAACTACTCTTGGGCGGCAGTAACGACCATAGTACACATCAGCACGAGAAAAAAAGTTACCTGCACACTTCCCAATTCCCTATGCATATTTAAATAAATAGAGGTTATTTAGTAACTCCAATGGTCATTAGATGCAAGCCCAAATGCCACGTCAAGGTGGTGCCACGTCAGTTGAAAATATGTGCATACTGTCAGGGGGAAACCCTGGACTAGCAGATACAAAAAAAAAAAAACAATCACCAAGACTGATACTAATACAATACAATACAAAAGTCCCATGTGGGCACTCAAATGTCCTTTTTTCTGGGACACCTAGACATTAGAGTTAAGTGTTGAGGTAATTCCACAAGAAAAATTTATTACAAGAGTAATTATTGGGTGACAATGTTAATGGGCCAATATGTTTGCAATTAAAATACATTTCTTAAGCAAAGTATTGACTGGAGTTAGGCAGCTATAAAGTCCATATGGCTATTTTGACAATAGTTCTCATAAGCAAAAATAATAATGCTCATATATATTGCTAATATTGTCTACAGGAAAAAAAGAAAGAAAGAAAAAAAAGGTAAAAAGTAAAAGATAAAAATAAGCATTGCTAGTCAAACCACTCCAATCTGAAAAAAAAATACAAGGCAAGAAAATAGTTGCTGCAGTAGATACAAAATTCAGCCAAGTCCATGTGTCATTCCCAAAGAAAAAAAAACACTCTAAGCAATGGGCTGGAGGAGTAAGCAATGGAGGAGAGAGCCCAATGTATTTTTCTTGGATTCCTAGGGATAGGACATGGATTTGGTTAGATCAGTGTACCCCCTGGCGTGGGTGTGGAAAGCATAAGAAAGGAGAAGCAGGTAAATATGGAAAAAGTCAGAGCGAGGCAACTGTCTCATACAAAGCTAAAGCATTTGAATGGTGCAGTAGCCTCAAGTTATGCATGTGCTCTTAAGGACAAAATAGCTGAATTGGAAATTATAGATTGGTTACTTTGATTGAAAATTTGAAATTCACTTGCTTTGAATTGCCACCAATTCTTATTGTAGTAAAGAGCACTGTTTAGAAGAAGAAAAAGTTGGTTGAGATGTAGATTTTTTTTTTTTTAGAACAAAAAATCTTTCTATAAAAATACATGACTGCATGTGTTAGGTAAAAACATTTACTCTATGTTGTGCCAGGTAAATTAGTGCGCATGCGTACACGCACTAATTTACCTGGCACAACATAGAGCAAAGTTTTTTTTTTATGTTTTCACTGTAGGCAGCACTGCCATTCAGCGTCTGCACACTCTGTTGAGGAGGTGCTGATTGGCCAAAAGGGTGTTTGGCCCCATCCCACCATCCCACCTCTTTGCTGATGTAAGCCAATCCAATGCTTTCCCTCAGGGAAATACTGATGTCACCAAGGAGGCGGATGGGGGGCGGGGCCATCGTCGGCAGAAATGGTGGATTAAACACTATAGGGTCAGGAATACATGTTTGTGTTCCTGACCCTATAGTGTTACTTTAACAGTTAATGATAGATGTCAGCTATAACCAGATGTCATTTTAGGCCCATGCTCCAGAAACAAGCCCAAAGCAAGATGGCGATGACTGAAGCATGTCCCACCACCACTTCACCTCAGGCTCCCACACAGGAGGAGGCACAGCGTCAATCTGAGCAGCAGGGCTATGAGCAAGCAGCCCCAAATTACCCTGACTTCTCCAATCTAACTACTAAGCAGGACATTAAAGCACTTCTAGCTGACTTTAGGCAGACCTGGGCAGCAAATATTGCAGTGATACAGACAGATTTGCAACTGGTGACTGACAGGGTCCATGCCATAGATGTGAAACAAGCAATGTCCACCATGAGAGACTCGCTCCAAGAAGTGTAGAAAGCCAAACAAGCATTCTCCTTACAACTTACTATGCTGGATGATCACTCCAGATGCAATAACCTGAAACTCAGTGGGGGTACCTAAAACTATTACAATGGAGGAACTGCCCCACTATCTGAGGTGCCTAGTGACCTCGCTACTACCTCTGACACAAGCCAAAAAAGTCGTGATCGATGGTATGTTCCACCTACCAAAATCATCTAGGGTCCCAGCTCATGCTGTCAGCGACATCCTCATCCACTGCACATCCGCACAAGACAAACTGGCACTCCTGGCGGCACTGCGAGACCACATGCCTTACCAGTTCAAGGGCTCAGGCCTGTCATTTTATCAAGACCTATAAAGGTCCACCTTACAGTAGAGGTGCACAATGCTCCCAGTGACAAGCTGGGTCAGGAATGCTGAAATGGCATACCACTGGACGCCACCAAGTTTACCCAGCATGCTCCACAACGGGACAGCTCACACTCTATCCTTGGCAGAGGAAGTTCCAGCCCTATTTGTGAAACTGGGACTATCCGCACCTCCTGACGACCGACCACCGTAGTCCCCTTCATCCCGTGACGCCAACAGGAAACACGGAATGGGACATGACTGATTACCTGGACACAGCTCACATGAGCAACCAAAGGCCAAATCCTCGCTGTTTTGGTTCATTTACTTTGTTACAAGTTTTTATTACTGTCTGATATGCTTGCCAATACCTGCCTCACTATCAGGGTTTTCTCGAGTCAGAGAAAACTGTTGGGGAGCTACAACCCATAAACCCGCGAGTAAGGGAGCCCAAATTACTCCCCCCCACTGCAGTTCCCATGGTTAGGGGAACACCAAGCAAGAGCCTAACTATTTTTCAAATTTAGTGAGGGCAGCGATTTCACACTGCCTAACTCACGCACTACTAGATGCCCACTTAGGCCCATATAGGCTCCTAACACACCTAAAACTAAAGCAACAGCTACAGGGCAGCTACTCGATACTACTACACACTACAGGACCTAATCCTCACCATCCAGGGTCTTCACTGCCCCAAAGAGCACTAAAGAGCCCAATCAGACCTCTCCATTAGGCCCGCATGGCACAGGATCTAGTAGCTACTAATAGGGTAATCGCCCAGCGACACACCTTAACCCTAAACTTATATAGCAGATACCAGAGACACAGCTCACAGTTATCGCCAGGTATTATTGCACTAAATAATGTTTTTACCTGACTCACCACTCCCATAACACAACAAGAGCTCAGACAGCTAGAGGTCGGGACCAAATAGCTTAAGATATGCAATGGTGCTGTTAAAACAATTGTACTACTGTTTCTCAGAATATTTCATTATTTCTTTTTCATACATCTGTTACTAACTGTTATTACTTTGCCTATTCCTGCTGTTGTGGCATTTTGGACATCTCTGTTCTCACAGCACAAAAAAATAAAGAATTAAAAAAAAAAATAGCTGTAATGGAAACATTCTCTAAGTTACCCATGCTTTTAGTTTGGCTACTTTACCCTTAAATCTGAATTCTCACCCTCTTGGGGCTGACAACCTCCTGGGGCTGACACTAAACAAGCTGGTTCACTCTCTCATTTGCCTTTTTCCATTACTGGACTCTAATAAGTGTGCTTCTTGCTTAACTAAACTTTATCAGTCACCACTGGGCTTATACAATATGTAGTTGTAGTTATGATCCACTTTAAAAGCTGAGAATAAGTGCAGGCTCTTTGAATTATAAACTTTGCAATAATGCAAAGTTGTAATGGTGCTTGGGCTGTCCATTTAATAGGGAATAGAGGAACAACAGCTGAGGAATGATATTTCTCAGGCAGCTGATTGTTAGTTCATTACTCCTAACAACAATGAAGTAATGGCAAAACATCAGTTTATTTTCTTAGACACGTCCTTACTAAAAAAAATTAAAATAAATAACAGAGCATCTGGCGTCTGTAAGGAGATTGATACTACCCAGATCTTTCGGTAGAGGCTACCACTGCAGCATTCCACACTGCACTGTCTCTTGTTCCTACACTCTATTCCCTAACGTTGAAGTTCCAACTTAAATTTGACCTTATTGTGCAGTATATTTCTTTTTATATATCTTCTTTTAAGTCGTCTGCTTTTAAAATGGCAAAGCACCTGTTAAATGACAATTTTCCTCATCATGATTTCTATAAACGTCTTCTGGAATTTATTTTTGAGGTTGATTATTCCAATCACGGTTCATTTGTGTTCTGTAAAAAGATGAAGAAACCTGGCATAGATACAAAGATCTCAGACATTTTGCATGCTATGCATGTGGCAGCTGGTAAATAAATATAAAAGAAATCAACTGCTGAGTTTTAGCTTAAATTGATCATTAGCTAATCTCATTGTTTAAATGCGTGTTTTTTCTCATTTGGGTAAATGGGATTTTGTCTAAAAGTAACTTAATTTCACAACACACTGTCAAGCTAAAAGTCCTTAAGAAACAGTATATACCTAAACATATTGCTATCTAAGAATTTATCACAGACCGATTGTAACCATATTTTTACAGATAATGCAATCTCTAAATTCAATGGGTAGCAGATTGTCCTAAATAAAACAACATTAAATATCTAAAAACATTAAATTGGAATATAACTTAGACTAAGGGTGCAAAATGCATTTTAAAGGCATGCAACTGATAATATTAGTTGTAGTTCTACAACATCTGATGATCTACCTTTTGGGCACCCCTGAATTAGACCATGTAAAGAAGAGGGACATTGAACTGGACTTAGAGACCCCCATATTTTAAGCTACCACATTCCATGGTATAAGAAAGAAGTGGGTATCATGAATGTTGGCCCATGTTTGATTGATTTGATTTGATTACTGCAGTTTTAAAAGTCCCAAACCCTCATCCATCCCCGCAACAGGAAGGCCATTTGATTTTAATACTGCAGTTTTAAAAGGTACAAACAGAAATGCAGAAGATATTCAACTGGACTTCTTTTGTTTTGTTACTGAATTATTATGTTACTATAATGATGCTACCAATGTTACTTATAGTTTTCTACTATACTATTTTGTACTTGCTGTTACATGTAGGTATTAATAATCGGTCCATTTGATTTTACTAGGCCCTACCCACCCACCCTCTCCACTTCCTTCTAACTATATAGCATGCACCTCCAGCTGTTTGGAACCACAGCCAATCACCTCCTTATTACTCTCACATGTTATCAGCGGCTGAAGCTATACTATTAACTCTCTCTACCATCACATACAAATCCCTCTGCTACCTCTTGTCTCATCTCCCCATTTTAACCTTTAGATTGTAAGCTCACGGGCAGGGTCCTCTACCTGTTGTATTGGTATTTTTCCCAATTGTACAGCACTGCAGAATTTGTTGGCGCTTTATAAATAAGTAATAATAATAATAATGTTTGTTATAATGTCAATGACAAATTAGTGCATATAAAGGTATATAATGTTCAGGAATAGTGGGGGCAGTTCATGGTATCAAAGGAGTAAGAATGTATGGGACTCCCACTCTTTTTTTTGGCTCACACCAACACAAATATTTTTGGGATAATTGAATACAGCCTTCGATGCTGGCTCCTAGTTTAGCAGGGACATTAATCTAACCACTAAACTTTTTTATTTTTATTGAGAAATAAACTTTAAATAGCAACATCCAGTTAATCTCAATCCATATTGTGCAAAAACTCTGTCATGTATAAAATGGTCAGCAGGAATCTCAACATTAGAAAAGTATTAGTTCTTAGTCCTTTGTACTTTCAGCACTGACATAGAAAGATCAATTATTATTAACAATTATTGGTATAGTGCCCAGACTGTTAGAGGCATTGTTTCTGCTTTAGCACAAAGAAATAGTTGTGGGAACCAAACAACGATTAACACATAGGTAGAATCAAGACATGTGCATTCATTGTCAACTGAATAACGACTTGACTTGTTCAAATAAAGAATGATGAATGAAAAGGCACATGGATGAAATTAGTGAAAAACTATTGACGGCCTGAATAAATTCATTTGTTTAATTTGTTAGTTTGTTAAATGTGTATCTAGCTGTAAAATGTAGAGGCAAATGGGAATGGGCCAACTTTTTCTTGGCTAATCGAATCCATCATTTAAAATGATGTACAGGGCGTTTTTTCAAAATCATTGGAGATGGGGCGATCGACAAAGGAGTTCAGATAGATCACAGATTAAATGGATGTTTAAACTAGATACTACAGTCCCTAATGGTCTAAATATTGACTTTGATGTGGCTTGAATTATTTGAAATAAGCGAAATTAAGGTTTATTTTACATTTGTGTTATATGTAAATCTAGCTTTTGTTTAACATTTTTGTTAAATCTGTTTATACGTTATGAACCTCTTTTATCTGCTTATATTTAACAGTAAATGTATTTATTTTAGTTTAAATATATATGTTTTTAGTATCTCAGATATTTTTTTCATGCTTTACGCTGTGATTTAAGATGGCAGACTTCTGATTGCCATATTAGCGATGATGTATTGGACTGGAATAATGTAATGTAAGCGAATAGTAGAACAAGACAGAAGAACATTGAGGATATGATCCATACTGGAACAGAAGTGACATCTTGAATGAAAATTGACAGAGGATCCAGATAGCATGAATATCTGCAATTCGAATAGTTTTGAAGGGAAAAAAGTTGGGAAAATGGACATGCACCCGCCTTAAGTTTGAAATACTTTGTGCTTTTATTTATGTGTATTTCGAATGCTTCTTTTGCCATATATATTAGCTAATTAAATTTAGCAAATAAATAAGAGATCTATGTAGAACAAGGAATCTGTGGATCTCTGCATTTTCTTAGAGTTTCTCTGGTTGGCTGAGTTTGCTATTAATGCATTGTGCCTATGTAGTTTACAGCCAACTTATAAAGGCTCTTTAATATGTGAGTGATTCATTTGAGAGAGCTTTAATATTAGAAACAACAATTTATGAGAGAGTCCCAAGTAGAAAAATCCTGGGTGCCGACTCACAAAAATAGAGAGGATTACCCACATTGAGCGATAGCAGCTCAATAGAGTTGGTAATAAAACAAATGTTAATCTTTATTTACATATACCATTCTAGATTAAATACACATGTAAGTGTGAGAAAAAATATAGTGATAAAACATGTGTGGGTGACAAAAAAGTGATATTATCAAAGAAAAACCTTAGTAGCCAGCCTGACCTGTCCTATATGTATCTCAATATCCAAACGAACATACAGAGATGTTAATAACCTTAGATCCACCCAATTTGAAATAGACAGTTTGAAAATGACTATTCAAAGTTACAATGTTATTTAATAATACAAAATTAGAATGTAATGTAAATGTATTATTATTATTATCATGATATTTATATAGCGCCATCAAATTCTGCAGCGCTTTACAATGGGTGGACGAACAGACATGTAGTTGTAACCAGACAAGTTGGACACACAGGAACAGAGGGGTTGAGGGCCCTGCTCAATGAGCTTACATGCTAGAGGGAGTAGGGTAAAATGACACAAAAGGTAAGGATAGTATTAGACTAGTGACAGTTGCAGAAGAGGAATCAGTCATTAACAATTCAATTGATACGCTTTTATGAAGAAGTGGGTTTTTAACAATTTTTTAAAGGAGTGGAGAGTGGGTGAGCATCTAACGCAGGAGGGAAGCTGTAGCCATTTAGACCGTATTACAGTGATCTATGGGGATCTAATATACCAGGCTCAAGGTCCTAAATACATAGGATTATAAAAATAGCCCCGTGGACTAGAGGTAAGTATTGATAAGGAGGTAGGTATTTAAATAGGACTGAAGTAGGACTGATGAGGTAAAAGTCCAGCAGTCTGTAGTAGTTTACAAAATCTGGTTAAAATGAAAAGGAGGGTAATGATCTATAATAGTATCTCACCCCCACCTTATTAACCTGATAGACCAGAGTATCAGAGGTGAAGAACAAACAATACCTATTTTGATGAGTTAATGTAGGAGAGGTATCTGGGATTAGTGCAGAGCAACAGCTGCCCTAAATTAATATTGTGTCCAGATAAAACCTTTAACCAGGATAGAAGCATGCCACAATTGATTCCCCATTAGAATACCTATTCTTGGACACTAATAACTAGACTTCCCTCCCATTATTAGAAGAGTGTAATGGTGTCCTGGCCAGTCCCAAACCTAATAAAAAGAGCATTTCTATGCTAGATAACCTCTTACTCCAGCTGATTAATATTTTCTTTTCTTTATTCCTTTATCTTAGATCTTTTATCCGCAAGAGTTATGCTTTATTCAATTGTTTCCTTTATTTGTTGTTTCACCTATTACTAACCAGTTTGTAACCAAATATAACGCTCAGGTATTAGCAGGGTGCTCCCCTTTCCCATGGGGCGCACGCTGCGCGGCAAAGATCCTGTACCTCTTCCTGGGATCCCCTAGGTTAGGGGTCATTCATTCAGGAGGAGCAGAGCTCACGCCAACACACTGCTGCAAGAGAGGCTGATCTGATATGTTGATCAGGAGTACATACTTTAACCGCACACTTCCTCGACTGACTAGGGCCCCAGACCCAGCACACATATCAGAGCCTCCATAAAAGATGTCTTAAGTTCAACGCTTTTACACGCTTCACATAGTCACACCGAAGGACTTCTCGACACTTACCCAACAACACAAAAATAGGCATACTCTAATCATTTAGTGATCACGAGCGCAATAATTGGCAAATATTATTATCTCTATCAACCAGTACGCTTATAACTTTGTCACTTATTCACCTTGACATAGGTAAACATAGCAAATGCCTTAAAGAAAAAAGAGAATGAAAAGTATATTATGAGCAACCATATCCCAGTGTCACGTCGCCCGCTGGCACTTCTCCAGTCAGAGGGCAGCATGGGTCCTGGTGGGCGCGTATCGCTACAGCGGTATTCCCACAAACTAACGGGAATACTGCAAAACACTCACCGGAGGTGAACTCTCCTCTCTCAGCAGCCGGGTCTGTATCATGAAAGACGCTGCCCATTGCAGCTGTGAATAATTTAAGGGTTTCCTGTTTAACCCTTAAAGAGCCAGATCAATTAATTTAATATTAGTGTGTTACACACATAAGCTTGATCACATGTTTCCCTACAGCCTATCAGGAAACACCTTTAGCTATTAAAACCTAGTTTGTCCATTTCTCTGTGCCCTGTCGTGGTTTCCAGTTGGTTATCCGAGAGCGCGGTCCTTTGATTTCTTGTGTATCTGACCTTGGCTTCCCTTATTGACTATCTCTGTATTCCTTGGCTTTTGGCTTGGCTCCTGACTATTTTGATATCTCCATTCCTTGACCTTTGGCTTGTTTATCATTTGCATTATGCCTTTGTCTTTGCTTTTCCCTATCTTGTGTCTTTTGCCTTTATATGTTAAATCAGGCCATTCTAAGGCCAGTAATACATCTTAGGTATTTACTTTATATCTACTTAAGTTCTGCGTGTTGGGCACCCAGCTTAGGACAAATGGTTCACTAGCATGGGTTCACTTGAATCTTTGTTTTCTATATGCATTTCATCGTATTCCTTGTTATACATTAGTCTGTTTTATAGGCAACCCGCACTCTTCACTTTTTCTAAAAATTGTACAGTACTATTGACATGTATGAAGAAAGGTTATTTACACTTTTTGAAGTTATACATTGACATGTCTTTGCTCACCTGTGATCTAATAAAAATGCACTTTCCAAAATATAGAATTAAAAAAAAAATTGTATAACAATTCCATTTGTCCAAGTTGTTTAATTAAATAAAAACACTTTTACACAATTCAGACAATCTAGATTCCAAAATGAACACAATTTTGTTAGTTCAAATTGATTGTAAAATTCAGACAAACTGAACTGGATAAACCAATTTTTTTTAGCATGCACATCTAGTAGATAGGTCAGTTAATATATAGGACACATAATTAGACAGAGAAAAAGATAGGCTGATTAATACATACCCAGTAACCCAGTAACATTACATGACTTATTAATACCTTACTCACAGATTTTAGGTTTTGTAATTTTAGCATTGTTATGTTAAAAATAATAGAATGGGGGCGTGGCCTGCTGCTGGAGCTGAGCGGACGCATGTAAGATCAGCTCCGACTTATAGAGACCAAAAGAGCAAAAATAAACGGCACACTGAGCGCAAAACCAACTACAAATACATATACTGACGGGGGAAACAACCACCATGTCGCACAGACAAAAAAATAAACCGGGTAAAACCGACAGAGCTTCATTCTTCTTAACAAAAACTGCGGCCTCCAGATTGAGGGAGAATCAGGAGCCTGCACAAGATGGCGACGCCCAAGAAAGGCGGGAAACTTCCCCCTCACCGCACACATCACCCTCTCGTGCACCAGACGAACAGCCCCTAACAATGGGAGGCATAAGGGAGATGATGGAAGAGTTCACTACCAATATACAAAACAATATGAAGAAGCAACTTCAGGAGCTGAAAGCTGAATTGCATAAAGAGGTGCAAGAGATCGGTAACCGCACCGCATTAATCGAAACAAAACTGGACGAACATGCTGTAGCCCATAACAGCCTGGCGGACAAACTCCAAGAACTGGACAACATTGTGGAAGCACACAGACTCAAATTGGCAGATATGGAAGACAGAGCGAGGAGAAACAACCTCAGGTTCCGAGGCATCCCAGAATCTGTCCAGACAGCTGACCTTCATAACTATCTGTCCGACATGTTCCAAGCTCTCACTCCAGAAATCCACCCTGATCAACTTATAATCGATAGAGCGCATAGACTGCACAGGCCTAAACATCTACCGCCTACAGCAGCAAGGGATGTGATCGCTAGAATTCACTTCTTTCACGCCAAAGACCGAATCATGAAAGCCAGCAGAACGGCAGGCATGCCTGACGAATATAAAGCTATCAAAATCTTTGCGGACTTGTCAGCAGAAACCCTGCACTTCAGGAAATCGATGTCGCCCATCACCACGACCCTGAGAGAACAAAATGTAAGCTATCGCTGGGGATATCCTGCTAAACTCCTCATCTCACATCAAGGTGCGGTCCACATGGTCGCTGATCTACCACAAGGCATTCGCAAACTGAAGGACTGGGGACTGCCGCTGCCACCCGGTGGACCTGAAAAACCGACAAAAGTTACAAGAATGTCGCCAGAATGGTCCTCACAGTGAAGAGCTCGAGATATACGTAACTATATTACACAAACACACGCACACCTAAACAACATGACAACCCTAGACTCTGCTAAACTTCAACAGAACTTTTTACCCTCAATGCACAGCACAAGTTCGGACTGATTATGGTCATATAGCCATTAAGCCCGGGACATTGGCAGCTATCGCAGCTGGTTAGACTTTGACTCTGCCCCAAACAGAACAGATTTCGCAAAAGGGCATGAACTGTGCACAGGGACCTTGTCATTTATCTCAATTACGAGGTCAAAAGATGTGGGCTCTTGGCCTGTAAACCTAATATTTGTTTTGAATAATAATTGTTTGGTTAAAATGTATGTTCTACTGTTAAAATTGCTCTGAGGCCCCTAGGTGAATGACTAAGTTATTAATAGGCATCACCTGCACCCCCCCCACTACCCGCACCTACTGGTTAGGTGGCGGATCGCGGCCCCGAGTATGGGAGCCCGTCTGGGTACACCACCCATTGATTGCTCTGACCCCTCCCTACACCCCTCACTCTCGGCACACTTGTAACTTGTTACACCCCAAGAAAATGCATTCCTCTATTCAAAACCAAAGTTGGGCGCTCAAAACCGCCACGAAACACAGGGCACACTTAAAGAAACCATGGAGGCACAAAATTAGCACAGATAACACCTTTACCCCAACATGAAACTGGTCACCTATAACGTAAAAGGTCTAAACACACCAGGCAAGAGACGCCTTTTATTGCAAGAACTTAGATCTAAAGGGATAGATATTGCTTGTATCCAGGAGACGCATCTCCAAAACGCTAAGACACCTGAATTATACACTAAATACTTCCCCAATCAATACCATGCGCTGTCCGCAAGTAAAACGAAGGGAACATCCATTTTAATACACAAGGATGTAGCATTTATTGAGCAACGAAAACTAATAGACCCACAGGGCAGGTTCATCGTGCTGGTGGGTCTCTTTAATAACACTCAGTACACCCTGGTCTCGGCGTACTTCCCCAATACAGGGACAGAGACCTTCCTTCATCGTCTCATGCAAAAGATTGAACTGATCAAATTAGGGGGGCTGATCCTCTGCGGTGACTTTAATTTTATCACTTCGCCAGAGGAAGACACGACAGCGCTCCCACAAGGTGTAAGACGGGGGCAGATGGTCTCCATATGTAAATCACTCTAAAAAAAAATCATACTACACAATATATACGACAGCTGGAGGGTGCTTCATGCAGGGGAGCGTGACTACACGTTTCACTCGAAAGTTCACAACACTTACACAAGGATCGACACCTTCTACGTAGACCAACAAACATTGGCACAAGTCTCTAGCTGTAACATTGGGGAAATAACTTGGTCGGACCATAGCCCAGTTTACCTAACCCTATTTGACTCTTTCCAATTTAAAGGAAGAGGAACTTGGCGAATGAATGAGTCGCTCTTACATGACCGCACTTTCACGTCGCAGGTACATAAAGACTTGGCGAATTACTTTAAAGAGAATTCTAACGGGGAGGTGTCGGACCAACATGTATGGCTAGCACATAAAGCTGTCGTGAGGGGAATTTTCATTAGGCGCTCCTCTTACCTCAAAAAGAACAGACAGAAAACCTTACTAGAATGCCAAAAGCTACTGGCAATAGCGACATCCCAAAATAAACTTAACCCGTCCCCAGCCCTATTAGAACAAATACAAACATTAAATAACCAACTCATAGAACTGAATGCAGCGAAAACTGCATACTGTTTGCAAAAACTGAGGGCAACGTCTTACCATCACAGTGGGAAAGCAACTAAATACCTAGCCAATCGGCTAAAAACAAAGCTAGCCCAATCCAAAATACCCTTCATACACACCACAGACAACAAAAAGATCCAAAATCCCCTAGATATCTCTCAAGAATTTGCAAAATACTATGCAGATCTTTATAACTTAGGACAACGTCCCGGAACAGCTCCTCTAGATGACAATTTGATTAAAACGTACCTGGCAAGACTCCCCTTACCACAGCTAGACCAGGCACAACTTTCGACATTAATTGAACCGATCACACTAAATGAAATTCTAAACACAATCCAACAGCTACCAGTGGGGAAATCCCCCGGGGCGGATGGCCTCTCTAATTCGTACTATAAAACATTCGCAGACATATTGGCTCCGTGGCTGGAGCGGACGTTCAGGTCGGCAACAGACACGGGTCAACTCCCCCCTGAGATGCTTCTAGCCACGATAGTGACCCTACCCAAGCCAGGAAAACCCCCAGACCAATGCAAAAACTTCAGACCCATATCACTGTTGAATTCTGATGCTAAGATCTACGCCAAGATACTAGCCACCAGGATGAACAAACTACTCCCAACACTGTTAAATGACGACCAAACTGGGTTCGTACTGGGGAGACAAGGGACAGATAATAACAGAAAATTGTCCCTAATTCTGGAAAGAATGAGGGGAGCTGGACCCGGTGGTCTACTCTTAGCCCTAGACGCCGAAAAAGCCTTTGACCGCCTGGGCTGGCTCTTCCTCCGCCGGGTATTGGAAAGGTTTGGGTTCCCGCAGCAATTCATCAAGCAAATATTTGCCTTGTACTCCCGCCCCACAGCCCAAGTCCTGCAGGCTGGCTTCATGTCCACACCATTCGATATTACCAACGGCACGAGACAGGGGTGCCCTTTGTCACCCCTGCTTTACGTGCTCGCCTTAGAGCCTTTACTCACTGCAATTAGAACCCATCAAGAGATAGAGGGAGTGGACTGGCACGGACGGCAGGTTAAAATCAGTGCCTTTGCGGACGATATTTTACTGTACATTACAAATCCAATAAAATCATTACCCCATATTATGCAACTCATTAATGAATACGGGGCGCTGTCCTACTATTCCCTCAATACTACTAAAACACAAGCACTGGGCTTGAGACTAGACCCAAATGTACAAGCGAGACTTAAGAGGGAATACGTATTTGAATGGAGGACGGACAACATAAAATATCTGGGCCTGACATTTACTAAAAACCCTCAAGATATGCTCCCCTCAAACTACATTAGGGTCTGGAGGGACTGCACCGAAACTCTGAAGGGCTGGGGAAATCTTTTTCTGTCCTGGACAGAGCGTATCATAGCAATTAAAATGACGATATTGCCCAAGCTCCAGTATCTGTTCAGGAACCTCCCATGGCAAGTGCCAAATTCCTATTTTAAAAATGTGCAAACCAAGTTGATACAATTTGTGTGGGGAACGGGACGGGCGAGAATATCCCAAAAAATACTAATGGCACCCGCAAAAAAAGGGGGGATGGCGTTCCCCCACATTAAGTCGTATTATCAAGCAGCAATACTGGCATCACTACTAACGCATCTTAAAGGGTCAGACCAACCCCAATGGGTACTTATGGAGAACCAAACCATGACCCCCTTCCGGGTATCTAGAATACTATGGCTCCCTAAGCCCCTCAGACCAGTAATCCCGTCCATGCCGACACAGCTCAGCTTAGCCTTTAAAACCTGGGACAAATATAGAATGCACTTCGAATCGCAACATCCACTACCGTTAGCTACCCCTATTGATGCAATCCCGTACTGCATCCCCACATTCCACGCAGCACCTTGGAGAGACAGGGGAGCCACTCACCTGACGCATTTATGCAAAGGCGGTAAATTATTGCCGTTCTCGACACTATGCAGCAAATACGAGATACCTCCCTCCTCCCACTATTCATACATCCAAATACAATCCTTTCTCCACAAACAGACTAAAGAACATCCACATGAGCAACCCCCAAAAGGGAAAACAACGATCTGGGAACACACGGGAATCACAGGGGTACTCCCTCAAACTCTCAAACCACTATCTGAATGCTACAAAAGTATTCAGCCCTACCAGCCGTTCCACAGCTCCACTCAGGCACAACAATGGGCTGCAGACACGAACAATAACATCACAGACGATGCATGGTTACACATAGTGACATCAGTAAGGAAACTGGTGAAGTCAGCCCCACTGGTTGAACAATATTTTAAAACAATATATAGGTGGTACATGGTGCCAACCCGCCTGCACAGATTGTTCCCCAATACATCCCCGACTTGCTGGCGATGCACCAGAGACGTAGGATCCGTCCTCCATATCTGGTGGCGATGCCCAAAACTGGAAAGGTACTGGGAGGAAATAAAACTAATCATAAAACAATCCACCAAGGTCGAACTGGCCTTAGACCCCCTGACCTTTTTGATACTAGACATACCAACCGACTTACCTACCGCAACTAAAAAATTGATATATCACATTCTATTGACGGCACAGAGGGTCATAGCGAGAGCCTGGAAATCCCCTACTACACCGAAAACCCTTCAGCTCATACAAGACATAGACAAGCAACTCATATATGAAACCCATTACTCTGCGACACAAACGAACCAACATAAACACACAGACGCATGGGAAATGTGGAGATCATGGAGGGCGGACACACGATCTACCCCGAGTTAACAATGCTTTGTAATGACACACAACAGACATAGACGTTCCATAGACATAGGTTGGACACTAGACAGCTTTCCACTTGGTACCTAACAAACTATGCCAGGTAGCAGCGAGACAGACAAGGCGGACTCAGCAGAAATTACTTAAGTCACCGTAATCCCTATAGGCACGTAATTGTCGGTTGGGTACCACAACATACCAGGGCAAGCGGTTTGAAATATTATGCTGGGAATGTAATCACTAACTGTAAAATGTGTAACGTACAATGTAAAGTGAACGTATGCCTTCCCCTCCCCCCCCCCCTCCCCTCTTCTCTTCTGTATCCCTTCCCCCGTTACCACGACTCGTGGAAAATTCAATAAACTTCAAGTTTCAAAAAAAAAAATAATAGAATGCTTGTTCAGTGCTTTTGTGTATGAAATAAAATTCAAGTTAAGCATAAAATCTTTGGAAAGCTATAGCAGTATTTAAGTTTTTTTATGCTAGAATTTAGCACATTGATTTGCCAGTATCAATAAATCAAACAACTTCCCAATTGCATTAATTACACGTATAAGATTTTTGTTTTTCCGGTAGACATATTTACTTATAACGTAAATTAAGAAATAAAACTGTCCAGAATTTAAAAAAAAAACATAAAGATATAGTTAATTCAGAATATCAGGTTGTGTACTGCTCAAAATTGCACAGTGAACTTTGGTAAGAAGAGAAGCAATGAAGACCAGCTTTCAAAATCCATCTTTTAGAGCACTTATTGAGTTAATTTTTATTTCACCTAGACTCAGCATCCATAAAATAAATGAGTTGCTGAGCATGCACGTGATAAATGCAAATTATGAAAACTTCTTTCCATTTGAAATTAGCTGCCAATTATAGCTAATTGCACTTTTTGTTGCAATGGCTGGAAATCAACAAAGTGAAAAATGCAAGCAGGTCCATTAGTCAATTTGTTATAAAAGCCAAATAAATCATCGTAACGAGATGTGCATAGTTACATCCAAAAAAAAGGTTAATAAACATAACACATCAAATACCTACTATATCAATTAATTAACTATTATTTACTGTGATTAAATTAACTTAACTGAAATTAAGCATTTCCAGCAATGCCTTGGGAGAAAATTATTTGTTTCAATAATATATTGTTACAGTGGTGTTAAAAGCTACACATGTACGCACATGTAGGTTCAAGTGACAAGAAGGATTTTTGAATAAAACATGCTTTAAAAATTACTGGTGTATGCTACTGATAATGGGCAAAATTGTATGATTTCTATCAAAGATCACACATCTTGACAAATTTAGCTCCTCTGCCCAATGAATAATTACCAATTAATTACTAGTCACCTTGCCATGCATAACTTGTCTAGATACTCTTTACTTACTATTATTGTTGATTTATTATTTATTCCCCAAACTTATCACCTCTCCAAGATGGAGCGAAACAAAAGGGATTGCAATCAATAGGGAAATCTGATGTTTCAGTTGTGTATCCTACCATTTTAGACTTAGGGTTCAGTATGATGTATCAGCTAATCTTTGTTAATTACATGTGGTTTCATTTCATTGTGATAATGCAATAAATATGGCATAAATTCTACCTCATGGGTATGTAATTTTTACTACCCAGAACCAATAAATTAGATAATAAATATAGCGTTAATGCAAACATCATGGAATTATAAAATTCAATCCATGAGCATTCCAAATTCTACTTGGCTTGCTCTAAGATAGTATTAATATTATTTTAATATTTTATTTATTAATGTTTTGTGTAATATAGAATAACAGTTAACATAATAATGACATATATATATATATATATATATATATATATATATATATATATATATATATATATATATACACTAACTTGTGAATTGTTGTTGAAAAAAACACACCAATAAAATATACATACAATTACAAATTATAATTTCCAATATATATGAGATAACTAACATATGTACATAAGTAAAAAATAATTAGTTATAGCCTGGTACTAAACAAAAAAAACAGTAAGCAGAACAAGTATTCAGTCAGGTGGGATCATTGTTAAAATCTGTATTCTTTTTTCACACCATCTTCCCACAAGGACCATTCATGCTGTAGTATAGATGTGAATGTAGTTGGTATAGTGGGTGATTTCCAGTATCGGGAGATGATGGAATTTGCTGAGATCAAAAGATGGCCTAGCATAATTTGTTTATACGTATGCATGTTAAATGGAATTTGCTTAAAGAGACAAAGACACTGGGATAAAACTACATTGAATTCTAATATTTAATTAATTCAGCCAATAAGATTTGATTTCAGGACACAAATAGAAGATGTGGAACAATGTACCAGTGTGACCGCAGTTTCTCCAACATTTATTGTTTTCACAAAGGTTTAATTTAAAAAGTTTGTAAGGGGTTAGGTACCATCTATAAATTAATTTGTAGTGGGATGTCAAATGATTTGTGCATTGAGTGATACGTTTGAATGATAATAAAAAAATATTCCACTCCTCTACTGTGTATGTATCCCACCCAGCTCACTCTCCCATCTCATAACGTCATTCAATTTATCATACACGTCACCTGCAAAAATATTATAGCACAAAGAGATGCTTTGTTACCATGGTCCATTAAATAGATTTTTTCTAGTGTAGACATATCTAATTTCAACAAGTTCGGATCCTGATTGGAAAGAGCGAAATGTTGTTGTCATAAGTCTCATGTGTTTGGGCATCAGTAAAACTTAATTCATATTTTTCTTTTAGTTGATCGAAAGGCGGAAGGCGATTGAAAGAAAATAAATCATCAATATGGATAATCGAATGGGAGGCCCAGTAATCTACATCTAATGCAGGTAAAGCATAATGTACTGCTGATAATGGTGTAGCCCTAGACCATATGGTATGCGGTTGAATTTTCTTGAATAAAAGCTTTCACGTCTTAAGGTTTCATTTAGTGGAGGGAAAAGTGGAGGACGTTGAGATGATGGCAAGGATAAAACATCTTTACTACAGTGAGGTATAATTTTATTTGCCTCTATCTCAAGCCATTCGTGTCTGGCGTTATCTAAGTTAAATGTAGCAAAAAGATGTCAGCGCTAAAAAAATATACCCCTAAATGTTATACACAAGGGCAATATAAGTCAATATAAATGTTCTTTGTCTGCAGAGTTCATTTACCACCTCCACAGTGGCGGATATAGGAAATCTGGAATAGTTACAACTTCTTGTCTATGTTGTAACCAAGACTAGGTAGTACTTTGTCTCCAAAACAGGATATTTAGTTCTGGTGTGTTGAAAGGATACAAAAACAGGAGATAATGTAACTCAATTTATTAACACTGTTGAAAAATCAAAATTCTTATAAAACAACTTTTGCACGTACAAAAAAGGTGGTTAACGTTTCTTAATAACCACTTGAATTCTAGTAAAAAGCAGATAAGCAATGTGTGGATAAAGTATTACCACTCCGTCGGAGCAGCTGAATCTGTAGAGATTCCTTGTTTCAAAGCCACATTCCTTGGAAGCCGAAACGGAGGGACGCTGTAATACCACACCGCTGGAGAAGTCTGCTAATGCTGGTAAGTGAAGGCCTTTCCGTTCTGCCCGGCTCAGCAGGCTTTCTCAAGATAATGAGGTAGTTTTCCATTGCGATGTATATACCCTATAAAATTGCGATGCCAATCGTTTTTTTATTTAAAGATACACGTACCCTTCTGTGGCAGGCTCTTCATGTAAAAAACAGCTACCTCATTATCTTGAAAAAGCTCGCTGAGCCAGGCAAAATGCATGGATTTGAGGAAAGGAAAGGTAAAAAATGTTGTTTTAATTTCTTTAGCATCAGGCTGTGTGATCCAGCTGAATTGCATTTATTTTGGATTTGACATCAAGTATTTCCTCAGCAAGAGATGAAGAAGGGTCAAATTTATTCACCAGATTTAAATTATATAATTATAAAATAGTTTCTTATTTGTTTAAGTGATTTGATCTAGTTTTTTAGGAAGCTCGCTGAAGAAAATTACCTTTATAGCTGCTTTATGAGCGTTCCATAATGAAGAAATATCCAAATTTGGGTCCCAATTTTCCCTAAAATAATTAATAAGTTCTGTTTCAGCAAGGGATTTATTTTCAAGATCAGTGACTAAATAGGCACTTAATCTCCATTGCCTGTCTGGGTTCAACTGGAAGGATTCTTCTAGATATAACACTATGGAAGCATGATAGGACCAGTTAACTTCTAGGACAGGCATAGGCAACCTTCGGCACTGCAGATGTTTTGGACTACACCTCCCATGATTCTTTGCCATCATTATGGGTGTAAGAGCATTATGGGGGATGTAGTCCACACCATCTGGAGTGCCAAAGGTTGCCTATCCCTGCTCTAGGATGTCCGAACGAATAATAAGAGGGATAATATTTACACCTGTCAAGAATCTGTCAATCTGAGAATACATATTTTATATAGGTGAGTAAAAGGTGTCTCTCTCTCTCCTTTATGTAAAATGTGCCAACAATCAAATAGGCCCTGTGAAAAGCAAGATTTGGAGCATAGTTTCACCAATTTTTTTAGTATAATATTTTTGACGGTGCGATTGGAATTTTTAACTTTGTCAGTGTTGTGGTCTAACACAAAATTAGTGTCTCCACCAATAATCAATCTACCCTCTATATTTTTGGACATTTTATTTAACAATTTAAAAAAAAAAAAAATTGAATTTATCAAAATTGGGAAAATATAAGTTTACCAGAGTGTATTACACACTATTCAACTGGCCTTTCCAAATCACATATCTACCCTCTCGATCAACCAAGTGTGACATGCTATGTTTTTATGAATACAAATTGTGACACCCCTAGCTTTGGTGTGAAATGTAGAGTGAAATTGAGTGGGATATTCTTTTACCAAAATCTTTGGGGTATTATTCAATTTGAAATGGGACTCCTGAACAAATAGAATATCGGGCCTATGTTTCCTTGTCTTTTTAAATAGCAATTGTCTCTTGTGCGGCATATTCAGTCCCCTCACATTCAAAGAAAAAAACCTTGAAAAATTGAATCCCTATAAAGACTTATTTTCCATTCATCGGGTATACTGTGTTTTTCATATGTGTCCATTCTGTCAGAATTATTGTTAATACACTTTTTCCCTTTTGTAGGGAAAGTAGATGATTCAGTACTATATGTGGCTGCCTTGGATTTATGAGAATTGGAGTTGCGTCCATCAAACGGATGAACTGCATTCGGTATAACAGTGCTATTCTCAGTATTTGAATGAGACATAGCTAAATAATTGGCGTTCGTATGTATTTCGTATAAATTAATGCGTTCACAAGCTCCCAAATGCATAGTGTTTGCATGTTTCCTATTAAGTGTTATTACAGATGCTTTCTCAATCTTTGGTGTTCGTGAAGTTGTATGCGAAACTCCCGAACAGGTTTCGCCTGCATGGCGAACGTCCCCCTCTATTGCCGTCTGTATATATTCAGTATAAGCAGAAACTTCAGTGAATGCTCTATATGTATAAAAGGCTCTTTCTGCTCCCGAATGATGGGTCTTTCAAACTGTTACCAACTGTCACTTTTGCCTTGATGGTAATTTTGTAACAGATATTGCCAATCAGTCAGATTCTTGAGTCGTGTGAGATAATTTCTCATCTAAAATTGAGGAATTTGTCTTTTCCAATAAAGTAGAATTTTTCCCTGTTAATTGTTTGTCTTTTTTTTTTTAAGTGGCATAGCAGATTTACAGTTTGCAGCAACCTGGATTTATCCGCCTTGCTTGCTGCATTGTAGTATAATTATACTTTCTCCTTTCACAGATTTTTCTTGTCTCTACTGTAATAGTGGGTGTTTTTAATGTATTTTATCTTCAATAAAACTGAATATGAAGGGTTATTGTCACATGAAATTGCTCTGTGTCCCAGGACCTCTCTCAAAAGGCAGCCATTTCCATTGCTGACTAAGCAACTCCCCCTCATAGTATTAATATTTTACGATAGGTCTTAGGTAAGTCTAGAAAGCAGAGTTGTTACTTTACAAAAACACCTGGGAATTTAGCTCAAAGCTAAACACCTTCTATTGCTCCAACAAAACGAGGAATGGCCAAGCCATTTGATTTGTGATATGGAGTTCTCTCCCCCTAAAGATTCTAATCCCACTTATGATACTTCTCAATCTCCTTTTATCTCACTTGTGTCTTTCTTTTCATCTCCCCTAAGCTTACTAATCAATACACTAGTGAAGAGTCCAGGGAGATTGTGCTGCAGACCTGTTTGTATATATATCTGTGTTAAGTTCGCAGTCAACTTCCACTTCCATTGGCATCACTAGGTATAGACGGGTACAGAGCTAGCACAGAGAGGAGACTATATCTTTACTTTAATGTGTTGTGTCTTCAATCCTGCTGGCAATGCTACCAACATGAAAGAGTGGGGCAACACATCTGCTCCTTCCACATTCTAGCTCCAAAGAGCTTTGATCAGTAGTTGCTCAACATAAAATGTTAAATGCTAGCATTCTGCCATCTGAAGGGATTCTGTGCTAAAGAACCCCACGTTTGGAGCTCTATCTCTTAAAAATACTGCCAGTGTTACGTTTGCAGTTTTCAAATGTTTGTCTTCTTACCTGGAGTTGACCAGGTACCCCTTCATGTCTCCACCACTTCAGACAGAGAACTGGAACCTGTGTATATTTGTGTTGTGTTTCATGATCCTATTATTTAGCAAAAGCCAAAGGTGCAGAAATAAGGCCAGGAAATCTAAGAAGTCATGATGCCCTTTTTGCTCCTTTGCGGTATTGCTGACATATTTTTGAACTGTTTTGTAAAAGACCAACAAGGTTATTGACTTGAGTATGAATTCAAAGTGAATTTCAAACTTAAAGCCATAATAACCAAATTGAAAGAATTCAAGTCAGCTATGCTTCATGTATGCCTACTTTGACCTAAAATTATATATTTTTATTTTAGTATATACTCCTGAAGATGTTCACAATTCGCCTTATGATGTCAAGATGATGAGCATATTATTATTATTATTATTATTATTATTATTATCATATTTAGGTATTGACTCATATTTGAGGAGGTTTATGTCACTTTTTTCTGATTTCCTAATTTACAACATTAATGCTACGTACTGCAAACAGATCTTTCAATGTTTCATAGTTTAAATGACCATGTGCTTCTCTGCTAACTCTTCACTTACTATGTTTGTTGCTTGACATAAAAAAAGCAGATTGCTTTCATGCTGAATCTTAGGTTAAATGGCTTGAAAGATAAGTGCCCTTCAAATGTCCATTATTAACACACTAAGAGTTCTTTATGTGAGTTGTTCTAAATAAACTTTTAAATAAAGCACCTGCACCTGAATGGCACCAACAAGCCGTGTATTTAATGCATGTACTCTATATACTGCTATGAACAATTAGATAGTTGTGGAATATTCTAAGGATGACAGAAGTTGGTTAGAATTAAACAGTAAGATTATATGGGATTTATTTACTAAACTATAGAACTAAAAATGGAAATTTATAGTTATAGGTTTTTTTGTAGTATGACTTTCTATAGATCAGATGATATTTTGAAAAAAAAAACACCTCATCGTAACAACTACAGTTCAATGAAGTGGTTAAAGGGACACTATAGGCATGCAGGACACTTCGGCACATTTATTGTTCCTGTCCCCCTTAGTCCTGCAATGTAAATCATTGCAATTTTTATAGAAACTGCAATGTTTACATTAAATGATGCTGGACATCCTCAGGCTTTTCATGAGGATATCCAGCATTAGTGAAATCACATAGGAAAGCATTGATTCAATGCTTTCCTATGGGAAGAGCATAATGAGCACGGGGCACACGCACGTTAGGTCCCCCCATCGCATGACATTGGAGAAGACTAAGCAAGGGACATCCGTGCTGGAAACAGGTGAGCATACATTAAAAAAATTTATAACAAACTGAAAAGGCTCTTATATGTACTGTATATTTTGCCCACATTTATCTATCTTTAAACTATCTATATATCTGTCTGTCCATTTGTTTGTACACCCATCCATCAATCCATCCACTGATCTGTCCACCTGCTCTGTCCACCCATCCATATGGCTGTCCATCAATCCATTATATTTCCATATAGATTACTGATTATAAAAGTTTTAAAAAAAAAGATGTTGAACGAAAAAGAAATACAACAAAAGAAATAATGACCAACACAAATATTCCATTACATGAAAGACATTACCTTACATTTCACACAGCCTAGGCATTTTAAAGAATTAAATGCTCATCATTCCGATGCACAGAGATACTTCTTATTTCAGGAGTTTTGAAGCACAAATATAATTTAACTAATCCTCTTCATTCTTAAGCTCCTAAATATGAACGCTACCAAGCATTAACAATTCATTTTCAGATAATACATAGTTGAATTTGTTCCTGTTTACATTTTTGGACCTATTTACTGATGTTATGTAATTCCAAAACTACATCAGACGCACATGAACAAAACAGCTCTATGCATATTAAAAAAAATAAATAAATAAAGTGACTGAAAATATTCAGTTTATGTTGTTGAATGTATTGTAATTGTAACACTCAGATTTGAAATCTTTTAAAGCTAAAATACATATAAAAAATCACTTTGCTTTTATTTTTTAGGGATGAATGTGGAAGTAGAAATCAGTTAACTGCTGTTAACTCAAATTATTACTCACTTGCTTTGTCTTTCCATGCTTGCCAATCTGAGACTTTCCCACCGGGAATTAAGAAGATTCATTTGTTCTTGGATTTCATTTTCTTCATCGTCGGAAAGTTTCCCAACAGCTAATAGTTGACTTCCAGCTTGCAAAACATTGCCAACATTTCCCTGATGAGATGTTAATTCCATCATAAAGCCCTAAAAATGATCAAAGTATTTTATAGCTAGAATTTATAATAGTTAAAATGTATCACCGGTATAATATTTAGTAATACTGAGTTTCAGTCAAAAGGAAGTATTAAAAACCCATGTTTTCTTTTTTGCCAGCAGAAAGCAGAAATGAGTCAAGTATAGCTTTGTAATATAGCTTTACTAAATGATATATTTGTACACAATAAGT
Organism: Pelobates fuscus; assembly: GCF_036172605.1. Classification (NCBI taxonomy): domain Eukaryota; kingdom Metazoa; phylum Chordata; class Amphibia; order Anura; family Pelobatidae; genus Pelobates; species Pelobates fuscus. Next base: position 298,760,764 of record NC_086317.1, on the reverse strand, counting down.
AATACAGTAAATATAGCTGTAATTGCAAGAGACCACAAGTTGCATGATTGTAGGGTCTGTTGTGCTTAAAGACATGGGTGGCTTAAATAAATGAAGGTTGAACTCAGGGACAAGGGCTGAAAGATATGACGCGGAGTTACATTGATGATGTGTTTGGAGAACATCTGGACTTAGAGCCAGGAAAAGGTTGGTTTGAGAAACTATGGGATAGAGATCCTATTTATATGGGGGTTGTGTTGTGTGAGATATATGTATTGACTAATAGATACAGGATAGATAACCCCTTAAAACCGGAGGGCATACTATTATGCCCTATTCTGCCTGTAATGACAGTTAGTCCCCTTGCTGGCTGGAAATCAAATAAAATAAAGTTAAAATAAGTGTAAAAAAAATAATAATACACTTATATCATATATATATAATATATATATATATATATGATCTAAGTATAAAAATATACAAATATACATAAACACATACACTGTCTAGGTGTATTTTTAATATATATATATATATATATATATATATAATTATATATCTATATTAATATCAAATTACACGTAGACTGATACGGTAGCTCAAGAATGAAAATTACCCCGATGATGGCATACCATTTGCAATAGTAGATAACTCAAGGTATTGCAAATGGGGTATGTCCAGTCTTTTTTATTCTTGGGCTACCATAGGGTCACAAAGGCAACGTAAGCAATCTGGCGAATTTTAATGTGAAAAAAATGAAACACAAGCCTTATATTTGACGCTGTAACTTTTGAAAACACCATAAAACCTGTACATGAGGGGTACTGTTGTACTTGGGAGACTTCGCTGAATACAAATATTTGTGTTTCAAAACAGTAGCCCGCCTCCACCTCATGCCCCCCCCCACCCCCCCACAGGGCTTAAGGTGTTAAAACCCCTCACCTGAAATGAGCGCCGATGTCCCTCAGCATTGGGTCAGGCTCCGCCCACGATCCTCCCCTGCTGACATCAGCCAGCAGGGAAGACCTAATGCGCATGCGCGGCAATGGCCACGCGCACGCATTAGACCTTCCATTTGAAAGCATTATTCAATGCTTTCCTATGGGGAAAATCTGATGCTAGTGGTCCGTGAGTACGTCCAGCATCAGATGACGGACCAAAAGTCTGTTTAGATTCCGGAAGCCCTCTAGTGACTGTCTGGTAGACAGCCACAGAGGGCAGACTTAGAGCTGCAGTGTAAACATTGCAGTTCTCTGGTGTCCCTTTAAGCAGCCCTGAACTCTGCCTAATAGTAATCCCGTGCAAAACGCCTCCCTCTGTTTTCAACACTTATTTTTAAAAAAATATTTATAGCCCTCCATCCATAAGTTCTTCCTCTCTACTCTTAGCATGGGCATACATTAGTGAAATGCTTCAATAAAATGCTTTTCTATGGGAATCATTTTGATTGAACTACAGATGATGTGGTGTGTCAACAGACAGGGCATGAAAAGGAAGTGAGAAGGACCTTGCTTGGAGCTGGATTCAGTGTAGATTTATATCTATTAAATAGTTGGGTTTTTTTGTTTGTTTTTTTATACATAAGGGGTGGACAAGATCAATAGTGCCCAATACAGCATAATAATGCTAAAAACACATTCTCATGGGCAGGGTTATAATAACCCTTTGCATATTTAGAGTATTTAGGACATTTTATTTCTAAAATATACTTTACTGGCGTACCTCATGAGTATGAAACTGTCCTTTTACTTCTTCGACATTGTTAGAGATCATTCCTTGGCTTTGAAGTGCATCCTCGGCAGAAAGAAGCCACGTAAGTACTTCTTCCAGTGAAGATTGATAACATTCTAAATCCACTTCAGGCTCCATCACTAAACTCCCAAACGATCTGTCGTCTAGACCTTCCATCCGCTGCAGAACAAAGAATTTTAAGCCAGAGAAAATATATGATTTTTAGTTTTTAATTTCTTCTAACCTGTGTGACCTGTATGATCTAAACTCTATCTAGTAAAGAACTATAGTTTGCACACTGCATATACCACTACACTGTAATTTTTGTTCAATACCAGTTATTAGTAGTAGAGATACTTTTACAGAAAATAAATATGGTTAGAAAGCAACAACAATATGTGTATTCACATCCATGTAACCTGAAATCGTACAATTGCAGCAATGTCTTAGAAACAAAGGCATACATATATAAATAATCATGTCAGACAATAGCAGAAGTCCAACCAGGTTACATGAACTACAACAAGAAAAATTATTAATAGTTAATACCAGAAACTTAAAAATGGTTAAAGGAAAAATGAATGTCATTTTTTGAAAACAGATTTATGTCTTTATAATAAGTAAAAAGCTTGGGATTTAGGAGCTGCCAAAAAAACATAATAAGCTGTGGTGGCTAGTAGATCATCATATATTTAAATCCATTATTTATTTTATGTGATTTCTAAAGCTCTTATAAATGAAAGCATTATGATTTTCCAAGGATGTTTTGCAAAGACAGACTTGAACATTTTTGTTTTTCCTTAAAGGTATATATCAACATGCAACATGAGCAAACAGGGACAGTCCTGACAACAAATGTATAGATTAATATATGATATATTACCATATATCCTGTCTCATTGTTAAACAGTCTCACCTCTTTGTTATATGCTAATTCTGGATTATATGACTCTACAAGTGCTCCTTTGCACACTCAATGAAACGCACAAATGAAGAAAAACAAGGCACCTTGAGTATAAATAATGTGTACATTGATAATCAAACTACCATCTAAAAATAGTAGCAATAAATATTAAGCCCAAGATATATTTATATAACTTCTTCCAGGGACACAATTATGAAGTAGACAAGCTTGTTATACACGCATGGATGACAGTTTAGCAATTAAAAAATGTAAAATGATCATAACGAATCAGACTATTCTATGGCTTAAATATGTTTTTTTACTAAATTCAGGCAGATTGTAATTAAGTACACTAGCTCTTTTTACAATGTGAAGGCCTTGGTTACACTTTGCTTAACTGTTAATTAAGTCACATATTAGCTATCAAAGTCTAATTCCCATTCCAGAAGTTATGCTTGTGAAGCCAGAGCTAAATAGTTCTAAAAGAAATCAGATACACTTCATAGAGCCTTTATAATTGTTATGGAAGGAAATAGGGACAGGCTGTGTTTTACCATGTTTGTCTTTATATTTGCAAAACAGGTCTCTATTTATCAGAATTTATCAGTTGTTCGATAATTAGGCTAAGAAGAAGCAACGTCTTTGAGATGGATCTTACACAAGTGTGTACTCATGCCTTCACTATTGGTATGAGATTCTTGTGCAGAGGCTTGAGACAAATGGTAATCCCCAACGTGTGTGGAAAGAAGATGTTACATTATGATGAATGGGGCAACAGTTCACATTTCTTAGTCATGGATTTGCAGATTTACTATTTTCTAATAGCTTTAGTTACTTGTTATCATTACCAGTTTGGTTATATTTTATTAATTTTATAGAGCTTTATACTAGTAAAATGTCTAAATGTAATGAACCCCAGAGATGAAATTCATTATAAAGTATATACATCAATGTTTAATGTCACTGAATACAAAAATAACAGAATTGCTCTGGTCAACTCAGTAACTAATGTCACTAAAGTCATGGTATTTTCACAAGAAATTGCATCTTTTACAATCTCAAAAGGAAAGATATTAGCAGGTCTGATATGTATTTGCTTTTAGTATTTATGTAAAATGGCTAAATATTTTGTTTTAAAAAGTCCATTCCTTATTAAAAGTATTGCTAAGGTAAAATATGACTACTTTATCTTAAGGCCCTTCTGCAGCATGACCGCCACTAAACTGTGAATTGACGAGGATGTTCTGTGATGTGTGTTACAGTCTTAACATCCCTTTTTGTGTATTTTCCCTAGCTTAGTCATGTATTTCCCTCTATGTGTTGGTCGGAAGCTGTCTGATCCCTGTTCCGGAGGTGCCGCCATGAACAGAATCCATTCACCTCCTGAATGGGGAACACCATGATGCCTCAATTAGAATGAAGAACGTTCGCACCTCGTAACGAGGTGTCAAAATCACAAACCGCAAGGAAAGCCTCGGCGCGTGCCTACTCTGGGGGGTGGCTCATTCGTTAGACAAACGCCATCCAGGGGGAGCATTCCTAGATTGCTCCCACCACGTTCAGTTCCCGAATGAGGACCTCCCTAGTGCCCCCTGGAATGTTCGCACCAATCAATTAGAACGTTAGCAACTCACAACATAAGTGTGAAACCACAAGGGAAGTAATTAATGAGTGCTCCCCTGGGTGTCCGTTCTTATAGATGGGTGGCGGCAAGGGGGATCATCGTGTCCCAAAAGGAGGTGCTTCCATTATCTGGTTTCACCGAGGGACCATGCAAATGGAGACTGTTCATGGCGGTTACCGTTCTAGGGGTCCCTGAGATTGGTGAGTACACTCTTTGGGTACAATAGCGGTTTGGATGGCTTTCTGTAGCTGGGAGTCCAGGAGGCGGGAAGCTTTCTCATGCTGGGGCTCCCAGGTACAGAGGCTCATGGGATGAAGACCCCCTAGTCACCAGAGGTGGGAAACCCTATGGAGGGGTAGCGGGAACAGGGGACAAAGGGACCAGTTGATGGAATAGGCAGGATGTGGCAACAGACTGGATATGAGAAATAATGGTGAGGCCATAATCAAAGATAACATCAAGACAGTGAGCTTGCAAGGACGGGTTGACGCGGGTTCCAGCAACTTGTAGGCAGAGTGAAAGAGGAGGATTAGTATCATGAGGAGGAAAAATAAGAAGTTCAATTTTAGAGAGATTGATTTTCAGAAAGCAGGAGAACATCCAATCAGTGATGGAAGAAGTTCTAGAACAAAGAGGGTGAGAGGAAAGGAGTAGCACAGCGATCTACTGTTCAGTAGCTGGGAACAATTCCTCAGGGGTAGTAAGGCACAGTGGAAGTGTGGAAGAAAGAAAGAAAGAAAGAATAATGAAGGGAGGAGGTTTATTTTCTTGACTGTTTATTCTTGTCAGCAGAATTCTATTCTTGTTTAGTCTCACACCATACACATAATGCTACTCTCTAATTCGCTTCAGAAAAGCATTTAAGTGGCTTCTCAGTTTCCTGCCTATTTCTTCTTTCTCCAGATCCATACATATAGGCCTCAATAACCATCTCCAACATTTTGCTAACAAAAGTACGTAAACAAATACATAAACAAATGACTTTGTTTTGAAGGACAAGTGCTCTTATATTTTAAATTACCCAACCCTTAAGGAAAATAGTACAAAACATCAGCTGCTACTACAGAAAAACAAACAAACAATAAGAATCTGCAGTTAATGTCACTAAAGTTTGCCATAAGGAAGTATAATCTCAGCTGGCGCTGAGCAGAAGACTAAGAGTTAATCAAGTATGGCATTGAAATGAGAACACCTTGAAGGACTGGTTAGATTTATCTGAACGTTAACTTGTTATTTGTCATGATGATTTATACAAATAACCATTATATAAATATGGAACTAAGGACATGAAATGTTGCTGGTAGAATAAATAATGGTGACAGGTCAAATCAGGCTATACATTAATGTGAAAATAAGAGGAATGAAAAGATAATGGAAAGAATACATTTCATATTTTAACATTAATTCACCATATTTAAAGCACTGAACATTTTACTGAGCAACAAGAGTTTAACCAAAAAAGATTAAAAAAAAAAAAAAAATTGTGAAGGAATGCATTGGGTAGGTACCATCTTTGATGAAAAAAATACATTTCTACAGGGTTATTTACTAAAACAAAAATTCAAAATGAATTTCAAATACATAAATAGTCAAGCTATAAAAATTCTTGAAGTAATCTATATTGTCAGTTCATCTATTCTAGACTTAAATTTGAAATTTACTTTGAATTCTTGCGTAAGCGGCACATTCGTTTTTATTTGAGTCAACAGTAGGATTTTGTAAAGAAAACATTTAATTTACAATATAGTTCAAGGCGTAGTAGATCAAGTAGCTTTGTGATGGTGATTTACACATAGATAAGGGATATAGTTTACATAATGCTTGGCATAATCTAGAGTTAATATAATTAGCACACTGATCTTCACTGTGTGTGAAAGATTGCATGTCACAGCACATAATTACTTTCTTCAGTGAAATCACAGGGGTATGAAGTATCAGTATACACATTTGATATGTAATATTTGAGATGTTTTTCTTAAGATTGTTGCAGATCTACAGATGCAACTGTCTTAATTAATAACACATATTTGTCTTGATGCTTTTGTCAGTACATGCTATTAGTCTGAATACTCTACACTACATCGTACATGTGCACTAAACAGAGCTAAACTTTTTGTGATATGTTTCTTTATTTAAGAACAATTATTTTTCACAACCTTACGACATTGTCACAAGTTTCTGCTATCTTTTAAAGTTGAGTCAATGTAAAAAAAAGCCAAAAGCCACAGCAAAGCATACACTCTGCCATTATAAAGTCCACTTTTGCAAAAACTTGAAATCAGCACAATTACCATATTGGCAGCATCCATTTTCCAGGCATTCCAACTGTCCTGCTTTTGGCGGGGCAGTCCTGATTTTGGGGATCATGTCATTTTTCAGGTTCCTCATGTCCTACATCTGGGGAACTGTCCCCTGGGCAGTAAAAGCTTTAGACTATTTTTAGGTGCAATTTGTTTGCCATTGTATGTTTTTGGAATGTTTGTTCCCTGTCATTTGTTTCTCATTATCACTCACGGTCAACTACTGTAGTAAATATCTATATCTCCTGTTTGATTTACTCTTTTTTTTATATTTACTAAAACAATGTTTTCTTTATTATGTCGTTATCATATAATACTGCATTTAACTTGTTGTGTTCTATTAATTTTATGCAACTTATTGATATATTGGGAATTTTCATAGCTGCCATTTTTAGCTGTTGATGGTTTGTTTGTTTTTTTAACTATGATTACATTGTACTGTCTTGTACTTCCATTTATGAAACCTGCTATTCTTTTCCAATAATACATTAAAAAAGAAAAAATATGCAAAATATCCTTTTGCATTGTAGAGTTGAACATTGATTTACATTTATAGAGAATTTAGGTTACTCTGCTCTATATGCAATTTTTGCTAATTAATATGTATTAATAGAAATCAGGCTATGTGCGTTTACCAAGCAAGTTTAGTACTTCTGTTTTTAATTCTCACATCTGTATCTGTAGTTTAATATTATTGTTCTCTCGTTTCAATACTTTCTGGCCACTTGCTCTTATTTTTAGAATGCACTGACAGCATCAAGCTGGAGCAGCGTATATATCTACTAAATGAGACAGTAACTTATATCACCCTAAAGAGTTATTTGGATTGGCGGTTGCTAAACTTTTGAAATTTTTTTACCGAAAAAGCTAATTTCCACAGTAGAGAAAGATAGTTCAGCAAAGTGGAATTTGGCATTTTGCCCGTTCCTATTTTTAAAGCATTGTGCTTGTCACATTTATGGAACTACATCTAAGCTCTGCCTATGGAGTTAACTTTTAATTTGCAGCTATTTGCATTGTAAAATTCCCATCTGAACTATCCGTGTCTACCTTGCTTGATTATTTTTTACTATATTCAATTGCTCTGATATGACAAAACAACAGCATCATTCTGCGATGTTTTAACAATACTCAATCAATATTAGAAACACATTTTCCTGCACAGATTTTATTTTTAATTTTTTAAGAAGTAATGTTACATATGTTATCATTGACATTTTATACTTGTCTGCTGTAATCTGAGGTTCTGTTATCAATTTTCTTAAAATGTCCTCGTTCCCAATCTGCAAATCTATAATCCTCTTTATGAAGCCAAAACCTATTATTCTCAATCGTGCTAAGTTTCCTGTGATGTATGTACTGCTATATTTTATTTGTTTGCCTTCTTGTTTAAAATGAATTAAGGTTCCACGTTGTAGATTTGAGGTATCAAGTTATAAATAGATTTGGCACACCCGATTTAAACCAGATCAAAAATCCTATCTCTTACACATTTTATTAAATTTTACTTTTTTGTGGTATGTCTTAAAATATTATAGTGTCATATATTTTATAATCGAAAACTAGCAACACTTCTGTTTTAATGGATGGCCTCATTCTGTCCTACACTGATTGATAGCTATAGCTTTCAGCGATCTGACTTTTGTTCCCGACATTCTACGAAAAAAATGCAGGTAAAACTATATTCAGATTTTTTTTCTAAAACAAAAACATGATTTATTTATTGAAACTAAGTTTGTAAACAATGTATTAACACCAAATTGATATTGCTCTTTAAAATTAAACATCTATTTATTTTTCACTAAAATATTGAATAAATAGGCTATTCAAAATGTTTCCTCATTATTCGTGTTAACTCTCATGAACACTCCTTTTCAGAATACACACTTAAAATATTTTACTTTATTGTTAGTAGAAAATTATTTCCTGAAGGAGTGTATAATTAATGCACTGACCTTTCTTAATGCTTATGTGCCACAACACGTTAATAAACATCTCTGTATTTTTAATAATACTATCAGCATTTATCACTAGATTAATAATTTCATGTGTATGAAAAATCTATCTATCTATCTATCTATCTACCTACCTACCTATCTATCTACCTACCTATCTACCTACCTACCTACCTATCAAATTTAAATAATAACCATAGCTATGATCAACTAGCCTATATACCTTTCAGGAACATGGGCCACACTCTGGAAATGTATATTGAATATGCAATCTGACATAATAGAACTATCTGTTTGCATCCCCTACAAAAATCAATGTGGTTCATTTTTCATATAGATACTTGGATAACTATGGTAAACTGTTTTGTTCAACTTAACATATTTTTTATTAAAATCAAATAAAGATTAAATAAACCAGTGTTCAGCAAAAACGTAAAGGAATTGATGATGAAATAATAATTTAATAAACAGAAGAAGGAATGTAATGGGAAGAGTTTTATATTAATACTGCATAAACATAAACTATACAGTTTTCAAAATCCTAAGTGATAAGATGGATAAATAACCCTTTTTTTGAAGAACAGCAGCATATATTATTACTAACATTTATTTATGTTGATAAAGTTTTACAATTCTGTGTAGATCTGTTGAGGGCAACAAGTGCAAATTATCTCATACGAAGTCCTGCTGTGTCTTCCAACAGGCATTTGCATGGTAATTCCGTGTAAAACTGTAGAACAGGCTTCCCCAAACTCCGGCCCTCCAGATGTTGCTGAACTACAACTCTCATGATTCTCAGCCTATCTATTTAATTCATAGAATCATGGGAGTTGTAGTTCAGCAACATCTGGAGGGCCAGAGTTTGGGGAAGCCTGCTGTAGAATATCGAGAGAGTTGTTGCAGAGCTCACACTATCTACTTCCTATCTGCATGCCTGTCTGGCCACGCCCAATATTTTATTATTTTCTTATGAATCTAATATATCAGAAGGTGCTGTTTTCAAAGAGTGTGGGTGGATTCAAATGATATGGGTGGAGTCTAGCGCACCACCATAAAACTTTGCAAGGTCCCACTGCTTTCAGTTGCATTAAATTAAATACATTTTATTAAGCGACGGGTCTGCAGGTAAGTTGCATGACAAAGCTATGCTATAATACTTCTGTTTCCATATTTCAAAACATTTTCTTTTTGCTGTTAAAACATATCTTTCAGAAGGAAGTAAATATCTGATAAAATAGGTATTTGTTAGTGATTTACTTTGAAAGATAAAGTTATGATACATCCAACTGCTGTTCAGCACAAAATGCAAAGTTGATGAGTCCACAATTTTGCTTTCAACATTTTAAATCAAAATTTTTTTCATCAGACCTTTCTGTAAACCATGCTGGGCAATACATATTTCACTTTAAAAAAATGTCCCAAAATAATTTCATTGTTGTTTACTTGTCAATCTTTACTTTTATATCACTTGTCCCAATGAAATTCTGATTGGACAGTTAGTTCTTAACCAAGAAAGTTAAAATATAGCAGGTTAAGTTTAAGTTAGCGCATACGTTGCCGTCTCTATTCCCATCCTTCTTTGCAGGATGCTGGGAAAAAAGCTCAGACATGAGTCTGAGTCTTATAATCCTAGAGTTGATAACTGCAATTCCTCTGAAAACGTGGTCTTGCTCGATAATTGATGCAACACTCCCCACTTTAAAATAGCTAGGGCTACCACTTGTCTCCATGCATGATAACTTTTTTTGTTTTTGTTTTACAATAACTCTCATCTTAAGAGAAATATTCCACAAATCCAATAGCAACCTATTTGTTAAAGGTGCAATACAATCACCCACTTGGGTTTAAGTAAGAAAACAGTAAAATGTATTGTTTATTAATTTAATTTTATAATTAAAAATAATTAATAATTATCCTTTTCCCCCCACCTGCTCTGTATCTCACTCCTAACCTTTATTTTGTCTTTTTGTACTTGACATCAACACTGCAACTCCTAGGTAGCTGTGATGTACCGTACTCATAGCTCTCTGTAAAACAGCTTGTATTGTCACCACCAAAAAATATCTGGATTAAGTACCGTATTTTTCGCTCCATAAGACGCACCTCACCATAAGACGCACCTAGTTTTTAGAGGAAGAAACCCAGAAAACAATATATTCTGAACAAACTGTCCCATGGTGTTTCTTACTATGGGACAGTTTGTTCAGAATATTTTTTTCTCCCCTGTCCCATAGTGTCCCCCCCTCCCATTGTCTTCTCCCCCCCTCCCATAGTCTTCTCCCCCCCTCCCATAGTCTTCATCCCCTGCTCCCCATATTCTTCACCCCCCGCTCCCCATAGTCTTCATCCACCCCCCCATAGTCTTCATCCACCCCATAGTCTTCATCCACCCCCCATAGTCTTCATCCACCCCCTCCCCATAGTCTTCATCTCACCTCCCCATAGTCCTCATCTCCCCTCCCCATAGTCTTCATCCCCCTCCCCTCCCCATAGTCTTCTCTTCTCTCCCATATTCTCCTCTCCCATACTGTCCCCCTCCCCTTGTCCCATAATTACTTACCTGTCTTGTAGCGTTTCTCGGCAGCGCGGTGCGCCCTGTGCTGCCGAGAAACGCTACAAGACAGGTAAGTAAACCTTCACATTCGCTCCATAAGACGCACAGACATTTCCCCTCACTTTTGAGGGGGAAAAAAGTGCATCTTATGGAGCGAAAAATACGGTAATCAATTGAGTTATAATAGCTTTATATGTGGATTTCATGAATACAGTTGGTGGAAGAATCTGCTAATCCTACAGTAAACATTTCTACATGTAGCCTTTTTCTTAAAAAATATAAATACATTTATCTGTAGTCTGTTTATTATACTTAATAGATGATGCCAGCTGTGGACTGTATAATCATTTCCTGGTTAATATGAGAACTCACTGTACAATATAAAAATTCTGGGGCTGTATTGCTGACAAAGAATCTTCAAGGTTTTTTTTTTTGTATATTTTGATCTGTATTAAAGTATTATGTATATAGTGTGTTATGAAATAGACATGTGCAATTCGTTTCACTCTGAATGTACATTCAGACTAATTTGTGCAATTCAGACATTCGAATTGCTGAATTGCCGAAGTGTCGAATTTCCTAAGTGCCGTACCGAACCAAATTGCAGACGTTCCGAATTGCCGAAGTTCCAAATTGCCGAAGTTACAAAGTTCTTCAGATTTCTGAAAAGTGGCAAAACAAGTGGTTAGGGTTTAGAGTTAGGGGCAAAACAAGTGGTTAGGATTAGGGGTTAGGGTTTGGGTTTTGGGGTTAGGTTTAGGGTTTAGGTTTAGGGTTAGGGTCCGAATTAATCTTAATTGCCAAAGTTCAGAATTGCCGATGTGCCAAATTGCAGTATTGCCGAAGTGCCGAACTAAATGCCATTGATCCGAATTGCCGAATCAGACAAATTTTTTTGCTTGCCCGAATTTCCGAACCAAACCAAATTTATTCCCATGCACATCCCTATTATGAAATGAGTAAGCAGGTCAACTCCAGCCTTCGGTGAAACTTAAATATACACCCACAACAATGTAACTTATAACTTTAGTATATAAAGAGACACTATAGGCACCAAAACAACTTTAGCTTATTAAAGCAGTTTTAGTGTACATATCATGCCCACTTCTCCATTCTAGTTTAGTAGTTAAATCACTTTTGCTTCTGTTTATGCATCCCCTGGATGTGACTACATCCCCTGGATGTGACTGACACAGTTTTCATAATGGTTTCATTTTTAGTTAGATGTTAATTTGCTTTCGAAGCTTGTATCTATTGCTCTGTAAATTGAACTTTAATCACCCACAGGATGATCTTGTGGGGTCTAGAAGGCTATTAACAGAAGGAGATGAGAAAGTCTAAATGAAACAGATTGTGCACTAAAGGAAGTTTAAACATTAGATGTTCTTTTACAGGAAACATTTGAGAATGCTTTGCAAGTCACATGCATGGAGACGTGACTAAGGCTGTATAAACAAAGTGATTTAACTCCTAAATAGCAGAGAAGTGAGCAGTGAGACTGCAGGGGCATGATCTATACATCAACTCTGCTTCATTAAGCTGAAGTAGTTTGGGTGCCTATAGTGTTTGTGTTTCTTTGAAGGTCTTAAGGTTAGCTACCTGTTGAAGGGAAACCTGCATGGATACTCCAAAACCAAGACTTAAGCAGAAAAAAAACGAACTGGCTACTAAAATAGTATAGTGAACAAAATTATTTCCTTAATCCAACAACTCATCAGGCAAAAATAAAGTAATATGCATCTATACTATATGTAAGTATGTATTTCTTGCTGTTAATGAAAACAAAGTGATCTGTCTTTAGTAAGAGAAATACATTCTTAATGACACTTTTTATAAGAACAGAATTGGTTAGTCTGCTGGGCATTTACCAAGTTAATTATCTCTCTGTTGGTACCTCTAGAGAAATTGTAATGTGTGAAGTTGAGTTCTTTGAAACTCATGTAGAACTACTGCATTAAACATTAGCTGGTTTACTGGAAATTATCTCACTTCAATTATACATTTTCATTTTTTATTGGCATTAACAAAATGAATATTGATTCATATTACCAGGAATTGCATTAAAGGAAGTAATAGCCATTTAGCTGCTGGCTGTAGTGGAGGCCTACATTCCATTTCACTATCTACTTTGTGCAGTTTGTAGCTCTGATTAACGATGATGTCATTGCAAGTACTGTTTGTCAACAACAATAGAAATTACATCATCATATATACATTTGTCGTCATTAGTTATTTTATATTTATTTAGGTTGCCTGCAATGGAGTTTAACCCAATTTATTTTTATTTATTGTTTTTCTAATTTGTAATTTTCATTATTTTAATACTTAGTCCTCCTTATTATCCAATCCTCAAACAAACGTCAAAGCATCTTGGCAACTTCGTACACTGCTACAACAGACTTTCATTTATATATATATTTTATAAATAGATCATATTAAATAATGTTTGTATTTAATGTAATGTTACTTCCCCCTCAAAAGATGGTCCAGTAATTTGATGAGCATAAATCAGTGAAAATATGAGATATCCAACTGATCTGTAGTAGACAGAAAGAGGTTTTAAAGTACTGAGATCTCAGTTTGCATTATGTTTTTAATATAATTTTGTCTCTTGAATTCAGTTTCCATTATGATAGAGATGGCTTCGATATCTCCAATCAAACAACCTAACAGCAAAATATACTGAATGAGATAGCTTCAGATCATATCAGATAATATGCATTTCTTACAGAAAATAAAAAGAATTGTGTCAGAAAGCAGTGGAATGGTTTGGCACAACATAAGTGCATTTGGAATTAATAATGCTTTGTGTCTCAATATTTGGCTACAGTGGCAACATTTTCTTTCTGTACATATAAAAATTAAAATTTTCTGGTAAGGAAATAAAATGATCTATTTGTTACAATATTCTCTAAATAGCCATATTTCTAAAAAGATTTATATTTCAGTATGACCGATGAGAAAAGTAACAGAGAGATGGATACGCAAACTCCATTCAGTCAGCAGTAAATGCACTTCCACATCAATTCATCTGCTTAGTAATCACAGGACTGCCTTTTAAAAGCTGCCAAGACTTTCAGATATATTGCACAACTAATGCTTAGGCATGGCAGGAAACCTTAATCTGAATTTTTTTTCTTCTTCCTTTTGCCCTTGGTGATAAAACTAATGGTTTAATTATACAATAAATGAAACAAATCAATCTGCATGTACAAAAATACAGTGAAATTACATATTACATATTAACATCCATTTCTATGTGGCATGTTGTACAAATTTACCTTTTTTAGACTAGAGAAGCACTATATTTTATCTTTAGTGGTTTTAGTTAACCCCATAGTGACGAATGACGGACCCAGTCTGCCATGCCAGGGAAGCAGTTAACGTCGGATGACGAACCAGTTCCGTCATGCGCTAAAGTTAATCCCAGATCGCGCGATCGCGTAGTTAATGCTCCTCCGGTCTGCCTCTGTATTCAAGGCAGACCGGGAGCACCTAATCGCGCTGTCCCTGCAGCAGTGATCGCTCTAACAGGCTGACAGGCTGTCAGAGCGAGCACATGTGCTGCAGGGACTTCTGATCCACCTTCCTGCTCACAGTGTGAAGTGCAGGGAGACGGATTAGCAATGATCTTCTCCCTGTTAAAAATAAATAAAATAAAATTAGTTTAACCCCTTAAGGACACATGACATGTGTGACATGTCGTGATTCCCTTTTATTCCAGAAGGTTGGTCCTTAAGGGGTTAAAGTCCCATCCCCCTTTACCCATTTTAAATAAAAAATTAACTCCTTCCCTGCAAATTGATCACTGACTACAGTATCAATTGGCAAGGATTAAATTTTACTGTGATCTGATTTTTGTTTTAACCCCTGAGGGTCAACTTTTATTTATTGTAACCCTCAGGGGTTAATTTTATTTAATGAATTAATTTAAATATATTAAAATGATATATTTAGCTGGCTGGAGTGGGTGGAAGTTAGTGGGGAATTGGGGAATTTGGTGTTAGGCTAGCTAGGGGTTAACATTAAAAAAATTTGTGGAAAGTTTTAAAAAGTTAAAAGAAGTTTTAGTAACGTTTAAAAAAAGTAAAAAAAAAACAAACCCACCCCAGTTTACCCAGTCCTAATAAAAAATAAACCCCTTCCCTGACAGTTGATCACTACCTAAAGTGATCAAAATATAAATCACAGTATTATACTGTGATCCAATTTTTTTTACCCCTTAGGGTTAACTTTTATTTATTTTTAACCCTCAGGGGTTCAATTTATTTCATTAATTAATTTAAATATTTTAAAATTAGATATTTTGCTAGCTAGGGTGAGTGGGAGTTATGGAAATTAGGGAATTTACTGTTAGTGCTGCCTACTGCTAGTTAGGGGTTAACGTTAAAAATCTTAAATGTGTAAAAAACATTTAAGAAAGTTTAAAAAATGAAATAAGCAAAAAAAAGTTTAAAAACGAGTTTTAAAAAGTAAAAAAATGCTTATTACCACTATACCTGGAACAAAATAGAGAAAAAATGATCCAACACTAAGGTTCAAAATATGTCTTTTGAATTACCCCAGGGTGTCTTCTTTAATAAATAGTATGTGTTTGTGGGGAAGTTTGAATAACCAACCAGCTAAACTACTCCAAAATGGAACATGGACACAGCATAAAAAATCTAAGTTTGAAAACAACTGGAATGACTGTGTCTCAAATGTGCCCCTTCCATTCCTTAATATGCCATTTGAAATACCCTGGGATGTCTTCTTTAGTATATCTTTGGTATGCCTTTATGGGTTAGTTGGATTATATAGCCTGCTAAAATACTCTAAAATGGGACATGGACACAGCGTAAAAATGTGAAGTCTGAAAAAACTGGAATGACTGTGTCTCAAATGTGCCCCTTCCATCTCCACATATACCTGGCAAAGGTACATATGGGGGTATTGCTGTATTCAGATGACGTAGCTGAAAAACATATGAAGTATTATAAAGTTGTAGCACGCATAAGGTTTGCAAAATATACTGTGCAAACTCACTCTGTGTGTCAAAAAGGCCGAAAAATTGCTTATTACCACTTCACTTGGTACAAGCTAGTGGAAAAATTATCCCACGCTAAGGTTCAAAATATGCCTTTTGAAATACCCTGGGATGTCATCTTTAAGAAATGTTATGCCTTTATGGTGTAGCTGGAATATGTAGCCTCCTCAAGTGCTCCAAAATGGGACACAAACACATCAAAACCCTCCATGAAAATTTACACTTAAAAACCTGTGCTTGTCACGTCTCTTTTACAGCACTGTAACTTCACAAAATAGTGCCTATTTTATAATTAATAAGAATGTATCTATGTATATGTGACATCAAATTAAAGCCATGTTTGCCCTCTAAAAAATGGTATATAGTATTAGTTGGTGCAATAAATGACAGAGATGCAAATTGCATTTGAAAACAAACAGCAAAAAATGCAAAAATGGCTTGTGTCCTTAAGGGTAAGACAAGCTTCTGAAGCTGTGTCCTTAAGGGGTTAAAAGGCACACTTTGTTTTACAGAAGTGACAGTTAACAGAGGACAGAACCTTCTAAACTGTATGTTCTCTAGCTTATTAATAATACCATTAAGCTTTTCCATTAAGTGCAGGGACTGTCTAATGGTGTAAATTGCAATTTATATTACAACACAGTTAATACTCTTCCATATTAATTTAAAGTTGGAAGTTATTTTTCAGATCAAATTATAGAGCTAGTCATAAAGATAATTATGTTTTTCATGTAGTTATTTGGCTTCTTGGTCACTGAATTTCCACAAAAATTGTATATAGTTTTGAATGTTTATTTTTTGTTAGTATTAGAGTTATTGCATGTATACAATTATTAATTGATGTTCATCTTTTATGACTTTCACATGTTTCATCTCTCCCCTTCCCTTACCCAATATGTCTTGAAATCTCAAATATTTTCTCTTCTGCCTTTTTCCTTGATTGATTTTTCTCACCTCAATATCCGCATGCCCCTCCACATCTTTGTCATCAAGCAAGAGTACTCACTACCTTTATAGATAGTACCAATTACTTGTTCTTGCAAACAACCTCTCTTCACCTGCTCAAATGTAACCCTTCTAACCTTCACTCTTTTCTATGGTTTTAATTTTCCCATCTAATCTCCTTATCTATAATATAAACTCCTTATTCTCATAATAATGAGAATAATAATTCTCATAATTATTTGCACCTTTACTTTCACTTCACTCATTGTTGAAATTTCTCGGTTTTTCTGCTTACTTGTTCCTGTTGGCACCATCTTTATTGCCCCTGCTCTACCTGTTCATCCCATGTACTTTTCTCAAACATATCCACCCTTTCTCCAGCAACATTTCAATCTTACTCTCATTTTCTCCTTTCTATCCTTCTGCTCCCCTTCTCTTCCCTCTTCCACTAACCTACCTTGTGCTAACACCAGAACCCATAACAATCTTATACCCATCCCATGTAACTATCCCTTTAAGTCCTCCTTACAAACTGGAATGCACACTTTGAGTGCAACATCACTAACTCAGCTGCAGTCTATGGCATTCATCTCTCATTTCCTAAACGTGTTTGCATTAACTGGAACATTATTATTATGATATTTATAGCGCGCCGTCAAATTCTGCAGCGCTTTACACCCACTGACACTGCTTCCCCTGTCTCATTATCCTTTGAGGGTCTTCATTTATTTCACACCCCAAGACAATCTGAGTGTTGGGGTAGGGTTTCTTCTTTCACCCCACTGCTCCTTCAAACCTCAATCCAGCCCCATCCCTCTCTTTCTCTTTATTTGAAGTTCACTCAACTCGTCTTTTCAAATATATCTCTGTAAATGCTCCTGTAATTTACTGCCCCCTTGGCTACCTTCTTCTCTTCCTTTACCATTCCACTGCCTGACATACCTACTGCAAGTAATATTCCGTGTCTAATTCTTGGGGACTTCAACATTCCCATTAACTCACCCTTGACCTCATTAGCCTCAAAACATCTTTAAATTACACGTGTAGCTAGATTTTATTTTTTCAGATCATGTTTAGTCTCTAATCTCTGTAACACTCCATTTACCCTCTCTCATGTCTCAGTTGGAGTACCCTGAGGCTCTGTTATTTGTCCAATTTTGTTTTATCTTTATACTGCCTCTCTTGGCAAACATATTAATACTTTTGGATTCCACTACCATATGTATGCCAAAGTCACCCAGATCACATCCCCTGATCTCTTCTCTGCTTTTCTAGAACGTGTCACCTGTTGCCTTCCTTCCATCTCTGATTGGATGTCCTCCCGATTTCTGAAACTCAAGCTCTCTAAAACCGAGAGACCTTGTCATAATTCCTCCTTTTTTGCTCTCTCTGCAAGTTGATGATATCTGCAGCAACTCATCCCTGGAAACTCACTGTCTTGGTGTTATCTTTGATTCTGGCCTCACCTTTATGACTTATATTCAGTCTGTATCCAAATCCTGCCGATTCCACCTTAAAAACATTGCTGTCATTTACCCCTTTCTTAAAGTGCCAAACTCTATTCTTACCTTCCAGCTCTTCTACTTTCCAACCTTGTCGTTTAGTTGCTATCCCGTAGGCTGCCCTTCCTATTGTGTTTTTATACCCCATTTCTACTAATATGTTTGTGCAGGGTTCTCATCAACCTATTGCACCTGTAACATTTTGTAATTATCTAATTTATTGTTAAATTTCCCTGTTTATCATATTGTAAAGCACTGCAGAATAAATTGACGTTATCTAATAATCATACTAATAACATTTTAGGATATAGGAAGGATAAATGCAAAAAAAAAAATACATTTATTATTGTATTTGTAAAGTTCTAGAAACTTTTATTTTTATTTTTTTTTACATTGTCTTTTTTTACTTTATTCATATTCCATAGTAAAATTAGGCATTCTTCTAAACCTGGGAAGTAGAATAAAACACAAAGCACAGTGTTTAGAAACAAACAGGGTTTGTTGAGAATTCAACATGATTCCAAGTAAATTTCATATTTTAGGTTAAAATTGTTGAAAACATAGGTAACTTGGAGAATTTTCCAATTAAATTGTTTTAGAATTTCCAAGAAATTACATCTTAATGAATTCCCTAATCTTTACAGAATATAAATGTGTTATTATTTTTTTTTATTTTTTTAAAAATATAATTATGTATATGCATGCATCGATGAAAAGCAATAAATTAAATGTATGGGCATTAGAAAAAAGGAGAAAAACGGTATATGAGAGAACATCTCAAGAATATCTCATTCAGAGTCAAAACACCATCTCATGGGGATTCTAAAGGCAAATAAAACTAACTGGATGAGAGGTGGGAAGGATTTAAAAGAGATTTCTTGCCACACACATAATAAATAGGAGGAAACAGTCACAACAATTATATCCTTTGACTGTAATAACAGACTCTTCTCTCCTCTTCATATCTTATGGATGGATTTAGCATTGACAACTTGGTCTGGATTAACAAACTCTTTTCCTTTTTAACTTTCATGGGATGGATTTTCCATTAAATTTTGACTTACACTTGGATTAGTTAGTTTCACTACTGTAAAGGTCTGCTTCTCAGGTTTGATCCTCCGGTTGGGTATTGGATCATCTGATTCTGAGTTTCCAGATAATCTGCTAGCAAATTTCAAAATTCTGGTGTATACTTTGTATTACAATAAGAGAATTGAGTACAATCTAACAGGTGACCTATTAGAATTCACCACTGGAAAGTATACATTTGAGGAGAGTCTCTGGTAGCAGCTTAAGAATTTCATTTGGCTGCAAGGGAGCCTGACCATGCATATCTCTCATGTTAAAATTAGGTAGGACGCACCGTTTTGTACTTTGACTCAGTGGTAGGGTTAAACCCAACATGCCCATGTAGTGTGATCAAATTCCCATATTTATTTGCTAACATATGTGATTTTAAGTAATATAAAAATTTTTTTTTTGTGTGTGTCCATTTGTTTGGTTTGTAATTCGGCTACATTTTGGCTTGGAATTCAGGAATTCATATAATCGCTAGATCGGCCCAAATTAGGACAAGTTGCAGTTTGTACAGAAAAGAATCACCACATCCCCCAAGTAGCAATATTTCTACAGACACCAATGAAGCAATTATTATTTCCTCATTGACATCTATGCTGTCTGTCTATCTGTCTGTCTTTCTGTTATCCCTTCATTCTTTTAGTACAAATCACTGAACAATTTCATTTGAGTATATTTTTATTTTTAGCTCAAATTATCTCAAAATAGATAAGCTATATATTGTGGCTGCAATTGCAGCTTTCATGTATGTTCTTAAATAAATAGTCCTCCCACCTAGGCAGCTATTCAGTAATAGTGAATTTTTAGAGCCATGTAAGCTCCTGTACGGTGCAAGAGGAAGATGGGAAGGTTTCTCACAGTCCCACTGCAAGATTATGCTTTGATAGGGGGAGCAAAAGCAAAGAATGTTAAAGTGATGTCAAAATAAGCTGCAAACAGACAAAAAACAATACATAGCAGTCTATTCTCTTATCTCATCTGGGGTGGTATGAGTATCAATGTGCAATTTAGATAAAATTAGCAACATTGGAAAATATTTATGCTTTGCTACAAGAATTTCAGCAGGCTTAAGACTGATTAAAAGGCATTATACTTTACTGGTGCTAATACACAGCAAAGGTTAGATTAGATAAATAGCAAAAAAAGAAAACTGTCCATTGATTTACCAAGGCCAGCTTCCTCAATGTGCCCAAACCTGTCATTTTGGTATATTTGATTGGAGAGATGCTAGTTTGCGGTATGTGACTGGATGGATATGGCCAGTTTGGGGTATATGATTGGATGGATGAACGTGACTTGTTTGGAGTTTGACTGTATAATAATTATAACTAGGTTGGTGGTTGGATGGCAATAAGTGCAAAGTGTGTGATGGTAGATTACATGTTATGTGGCCAAGTGTGTGACTGTAACAGAGTATGACTGGGAGATCAAATTGGACTATTTGATCCACTATTTGGGTGGATAGGAGAATATGACCTGTTAAATGAACGTTGCTAAATGGCAATGTAGGAGAATATTTGATAGTGATTGCATGTGAATGAGGGGTGTATTTGTGCAGAGTGCTAGTATGTGAATTTAGTGGTGTGTTTTATACTGCCGGTGTGTGTATGCGGGAGCACTTTTGTGTTAACTTTTAGTGTGCATCTGTGGGTATTTTGTGTGCATGTGTGGGTGTGTTTGTATACCATGTTTCCAATTCTTATCTATCCCTCTTAATCTTTCTCCATCCCCCTATATTAATTAATTTCTTCCTCACATGTGCTCCTTCACATGTCCACAATTATGCCCACTCCCCATAACCATTTCTGTCACCATGGTTCCCCTCTTCTCGCTCCCCATTCTCACTTGTTCTCCCCTTTCTCCCCATCCCTGATTTTTAACCCCCTTTTTTATCCGTGTCCCTCACTTGCTCCTCTATTTTCTTTCCTGTCCCTCACTTGTACAGCTCTTCTTTTTTCCTTGGTTCTTTGTTGATCTCACTTGCATGTACCCAAATTAGTTTTTCTTTGTTCTTTTTTACATTTATTGAATTCTCAGGTACATGCAGGTGAATCAACGTTTCATTCCAGAGGATTTTATGAAGACCTTGATAAAAGCCTCAATAAAAGCCTCCAGACTGAAATGTTGATTCACCTGCATGTACCTGAGAATGCAATAACGCTCAAAGTACAAACATTTTAAAGATAAAGAACCGTGAGTGCTGCCATTATTATTTTGCTTATGTCTGTGACCTGGATGAGCACCTAGGCGTAAATAAGGTATTAATAAATTAATACATATATATTGGATTAGCTGTATTGGTCTAGTAGACAAGATGCTAAATTACCAGAGTATTGATACTTTTTTTAATCAATAATATGTAAAAGACAAGTTTTCAAAAGTTGCCCTCTCTTCCTCTGGTCTTAAGAAGTGCTGATCAATATGATAGAGTTGAACACTGGAGTTTTTTAATGCAATTTTTTTTTAGCTCTGTTTTTTCTTATTATTATTCTGGCTATCCTAGTCTGCCCCTTTCATTCTAAGGCACCTCACCTGCTATTTCTGACACCCCATTCACCACTTCACCTTCTCTAACAACATTGGTTGTTTTAATTGTAAACCTTTATCATATTGATCAGTATTGCTTCAGACCTGAGGTAGAAGGAAAACTCTTGAAAGCTTTTCTTTTAAGTATTATGTTAGTCCAATAAAAAATTATAATTGCATACTGCAATACTCTGGTATTATTTATAAATATATATATAAAAAAAACAGATACAATTTGTATCTTGTAATATCTTTTTTATTGGACTAACAATTTTTTAATGACAAGCTTTCGGGAGAACCTCCCTTTCTCAAGTCTGAAGCATTTCTAAGCAAGACGACACATAGAATTCCAAGTTGAGTTGTGATACAGGGGTTAAAGCGACATGAATGCAGAAAAGACACAGGTTTGATAGACGATTCTTCTTTGTGGTGTTTAATGGAGTGTCTGTGCATATTGCATATGTCAGAATGACAATGCACAGACACTCCATTAAACACCACAAAGAAGAATCGTCTATCAAACCTGTGTCTTTTCTGCATTCATGTCGCTTTATGTCACTCATGTCACTCATGTCGTACTGCACTCCTGTGGGACACCGCTTTACCCAGCCTGGTCACTCAATGAAGGACCTAAAAATCAAAGTACTGAAAGGGGTTTTTAAATGTACCAAAGAAAGAAAAACATTTGAAACCAGAATGATCAAATTGTTTAACAGCAATAATAGAGGACTAAATATTGATTTGGGTTTCCTGTCCCACTACCAACACTTTACATGAACACTCCCCCACATTATCTTACTGTTCTGTCATATGTATCAATACTTTAAGACACATTCCAATATGTTTATTCTATCAATATGCAAATTACTATGTGTAGACCTTTCTCATACTCATATGCATGTATGCTTATATATGTGACTGTGCATTTATATTTGTGTATATGAGTTCATGTGCATATATGTATATGTGTTTATGTGTATGTATATGTATATGTGTTCATGTGTTTACATATACATATATTTGTGTGTGTGTGTGTGTATGTATGTATAAAGTGTACCATCTTCTGCACTGTCTGCTTGTTTTTTTCCCTCTCCCCCCTCACTCTGATCTTCAGAAAGATATTTACGACCCTCTGCAAGAATGTTTTTTATTTTCTATCAAACTTGTGTCTTATCTGCACTCATGTCGTGTTAAACCCTGTATCACAACTCAACTTTGAATTCTATGTGACCTCTTGCTCAGAAATTCTTCAGACTTGAGAAAGGGAGGTTCTCCCGAAAACTTGTCATTAAAAAATTATGTTAGTCCAATAAAAAAGGTATTTCAAGATACAAATTGTATCTGTTTTTTACATCTACATCACTGGACTAATACGGCTTCAATCTCTACTTGAACACTATACACACACATACATATATATATATATATATATATATATATATATATATATATATATATATATATACATATGTTAAAAGGCCTGAACTTGTGGAGGCCTGAATTTGTGGGAGGAGTAAGTCCCCTACTTAAACTCCCAGCCCCTACTCACCTCTGCCTTTCAGCTGATTGTTTTGTCCCCATAGCAACCAGCACTTCCTGTCCAGCTTCCCTCCAGAATTTTTTCCTGTTTCCAGCAGTCAGACGTCCTGACCAGTCCTCCGTCCGTTTGAGGCCTTCCACTCGGTTTCCGGTCACGAGACCGGCACGTTCACGTAAGTTAGGCGTAGGAAATAGCGCCCCGCTATTTCCCGCCGTTCGGGCCTAAAAACGTAGGGGTAGGCTCCCTCTATCATTCGTACAAATACACGCTTTTTTAACCGATTTCAGTGTTCACGCCAAAACAGACGAACGCTCGGCACTTTATCACTGCTTTTACATATTCGTACGGAAACTACCGAATCTATTATTATTTATATACACAGTAATATTATTACGGGCATTCTCTTATTTCCGTTTGGTCACCCAGGACCAATCTATTTCGTACGATTAAAACACAAAAACACCTTGCTCTAAATCCATATTCGGCTAGTTCTTATTCAAATAGGCTACAGTATGCACTAAGTTCTATTTCACGAATTCTACTTTTCTTTACGTATATTCCCTGTTCGGTCATATTGCTACTGATACCTTTTTTGTCAGTTTGGGGATATAATTAGCTTGTTTAAAAATCTGCCTTGTGATTTTCTTTCTATGTTAACCAGTTAATTTGTTTTACTACTTTTTAAAATATCCACGTCTATCATAAACGTACGGTTTCTATACACTGTGGCAGGATGGCCAGGCTCGTCACAAACTTCAAATGCAACAGTCAGGATAAAATAGTACTGCAGTTTATTGTCACTTTCCACAATATATACAAGGTTGTGCTCTCCCACAAAATAAAACAAAAAGAAAATAAATCCTACTCCAACTTGGAGACTTACTAAACAACAGTGTTACTAACTATCCAACTGGCCAGCTAATCTAGTTCCCAGTTTTAAACAAAATGAAATACAGCACTTTAAGCAGGTTTCACACAGTACCTTTGTCTCAGGCTTAACTGCCTCCTCTCTCCCAGCTGTTAGACTCTCTGATATCTTCAGAGGCTAACCTTTTAAAACCCTAGTGCTGGTTAATTACATTCACCTGGTATATAACATTCAAGGGGTGACTCCCACTAATTAACCCCATCATGCTGGGAATAGAGCACTCCAATCTATTACTAACATAGAAAGCCTCTATGACCTTGCCACAACACATATTTACCTATTAAACACTTCATTTTGTCACATATACTAATAAATACTGTTTATAAACACAATATCCGGCACATAAACGTCTGTACTATTCATTTTCCATATAATCACGCTGTCACATATTTTTGGCTTTACAGACTGCATCGGTTTCTCGCTTTTTCTGCGCTAAAGTTGTTTATTTCAAGGTCTTTTATTACAGGAACAGGTATTGTATTTTATCACTTTGCATTATAAAGCCATAGGCCTAAAATGTTTACATATTGGGTTTTATTACTTACCTCCACACCTGTCGTTAACTATGGAATTTTTCTTCGGTTAACCCTTAGCTCCAGTATTATTCTAGGCTTCCCCCGGTTCTACACAGTTAAACCGTTTCGCATAACGTAATTTCTTTATGTCAAACCAAGGTATAGTTCACAACTCGTTTGTTACTACACCTCATATAAAACCTATCACGGTCTCAAGTTCATTACTACTTTTCCACAGGCTTACGCCCACACTACGTTAATTCTTTACTATTATTTCTACTCAGACATACGGTCATACAGCCATCAGGCTCCGGAAAACACCAAAACCTGACCCGGTACTCAGCCATACCTTCAGGTACTTACGTCTATACCCAAATACGTCCAATCGTCACCCCAAGGCCTCATCCAGCCTTCTCACAAATATCTATTTCAGCCCAGTCACACACTTAAACCTTCCAGATCCCTCAATGCAGGATCTCACGTTGCGCCCCTAACAAACAACCTACTCCCAATTCAAATCATACGCCACCACGATACGCATAAATACGTCAACATCTGTCTTAAAGCCTCAGGACTCTTCCTCAAGGACCGCATAAGACGAGACTTACCACACTTATTACCACCAGAAGGTTCCAGATACCATTCGCAAGAAGTCAAGGTTAGTATCTACACAACATTCCAGTCCTCTCACCTTATCCTTAAATATACAATCGAACTGGCTACAGGGTCTAGGCTAATGCCTTAGCGCACCCTATCAGAAAACTCATCCCAGCGAGGCCTTCCATCCCCCCCACCTCAACACGGAGGTACGGCCCCACGCCCAAATCATAGTTACAAGCCTCGCATGCCCTACTACAGGGCGCTAGTCAGGGCCTCACCTGTCACGGCCACACGTTTTGATTTCTCTCTACTGTCACCGAGAGGCCAACATCCCGCCACCACGTCTGTGGCAACTACGTCATAAGCCAAATCATAGGTAGAGCCTCTCACCGCCACTTGGCATTAGCAGGGCCTCACCTATGCAAACATTCAACAGTTAAGTTTTTCGCTTTGGCATCTAGCATTACAGTCCAGTTCTTCCATATACACCACCCCACATACCCCGCCTACTTACCTTACGCCCCTTCTAATATATCTTTCACATAATCATTCCTTTTAGAATGTCCCAAGAACCTATTCCAACCAAAGAATTGACAGAAGAAACTCCATTCACGCCTACCAGACCCGGGTCTCCAGGCGAATCACTCACTCTTTCAACCCCCACGTCCTTGAGAGCATGGACTAGTCCCAAAATTACGGCCGAGCTTAGGCTCAGGGGAATCCCCTTTCCGGCCACAGCTAGGAAGGCTGAACTTTATAGGCTACTTACTCACCAAGCCCCCGAGCCCAGGCCAGGGACTAGCTCTCAAGGACAACCACCAAGCAACAGCACGGCCACCCAGGATACCCTGGCAGAGATCTTGGCCAATCTACAGACCCTCAATAGCAGGCTATCTAAGGTGGAAAGCGCCATCTCCTCCCCAGGTACTACCACGGTAGTCCCAGTCGCTTTCACGGCTGTACCTACTATACCAACATGCCCTCCTATACTCCCCCCTCCAGCACCGGGCACAGCCATTACACCATTTGAGTCACCAGCACACTCCGTCCCTGACTCTATCAGGAAAGATATCCTAGACGGGAAGGATGTGTGTCTGGTGTCCTTGCTCATAGCCTCACAGGATGTACTTGAGAACAAGGCATTCAATTATGGTGATATCTCTGTGGTGCTCAAGACAAGGGATCCCAGGTTTAATCATCTGGTGGATTATCTCACCACAGGGTTCACTAAAGGGTTTCTCACGGGTATTGTAGCCATTCCCCCAGGTACACTAGAATGCCCTAATCTCCAGTCAGCACGTTTAGACCCAGTCTCCATAGACACTCTCATTGCCTCTGAAATCACCAACGGTTTCATGATCGGCCCCTTCACCTCTTCACCATTCTCCTCCTGGCACACTAACCCCATTGGTATTGCTATTCACAAATATTCTAATAAAAAAAAAAAAAAAAAAAAGTCTAATTATTGATTTATCGGCACCGCACTCCTCTTTTGTTCCAAGCATAAACGCACTCATTCCAGCAGACAAATTCTCACTTCAGTACGTAACCATCGACGACGCCATACAGTCCATCATATCATCTGGTAATCGACCCTGGCTTAGCAAAACGGACATCACAAACGCGTTTAAATTACTACCCATGCACCCCTCACTCTGGCACTTACACGGTGTTAAATGGCGAGGGAAATATTACTTCTCTACACGACTCACTTTCGGTTCTCGAAGCAGCCCCAAACTGTTCGACATTTTCACAGAGTCACTATGCTGGCTGCTTCTGAACGTCACCAGGTTTCACTCCGTTATCCACTACCTCGACGACTTTTTACTAATAGAGCCAGGGTCACCTTCACCCACAGCAATCAGAAGCACTACTGCACTATTTTCCACACTTGGAGTCCCTTTGTCCACAGCCAAAACTATAGGCCCCACAACTAAATTGACCTTTCTGGGGATAGAACTGGACTCGGTTAACCTCAGAGCTAGCCTCCCCCACGACAAACTGTCACGTTTGAGAGGGGAGATGACTTGTTCCTGCGGAATGATGTTTGCACTAGAAAAGAACTTCAGTCCCTTCTCGGATCCCTGAACTTTGCGATGCGCATCATTCCGTAGGGAAGGTGTGGCGAAACCAACCTCGCCACTGGGCCCTGGAGAAGCCTGTTTGCTAGCCTCCTACCTGCTGACTATGGCCCCTGGGTTATTTGGGGCATATTGTACTGTATATTGCTGCTACTGGCCCTTTTAACAGCATCTATGGACATATTGGGACTTTTGGGACTACTGTCCCTTTAAGACTGTGCTACATATTCTAGTGTACTGCCTGTAATATTCTATGTGTATTTGTGTGTTAAGTTTAACCTGGGATATGTATGCAGCATTCATCTGATTGTTCGGTAGAATCACTCCATTTATTATATTGAGTGAAACTACCGAACAACCAGACCACCCAGGAATAAGTGTGCCTCCAATTACAGTTTGCAACAATGTTGCAAACGGGTAATTGGCAATCAGTGTAATGTATTCTTTGTCCTCTGGGTGGCCGCCATTCGGGAAACAAACACGTGGCGGCGGCCATCTTAAACTACCGAACAGCGGTGTTTTGCCGTCGAGTGTCTGGAACTAAAATCGGACACTTGACTAGGCAAACACCGCTGAGACCTCCATACTTCCAGAAATTCGTGTGGAAACTACCGAATGACCCGCCGTTCGGTAGAAAGAACCCCATAAACAAGGGAATTCATTCAAACCCTCTCCAGGCTCTATAACACAGGCAATTCGCCTGTTTTCATTCCCTTGTTTGTGACCGACCGCAGGGCCAAAATGCATGGAACTGTTTTCGGATACTTTACCCATGCGGTCGGTCAAATCTTTGGAACCCCATATCTCACGAACCATTCATCCGAATTACTTGAATTTTGGATATGTTGTCCCCCTGAATTGGGGTACATCCAGAACCTGGCTAAAAATGTGTGCCGTATAATTGGGTTTACTGTTATCTGAGGGGAGGGGATGTGTGGGTGGAACCATGTATGTGATTGGTTATGTTATGCCTCCCCCTGGGTGTGGCCTGTAAGTGTACAAGTGTAATAAAAGCCAGGCTGGATGAGCCAGTCCAGAGTTCCTGTTTTACCCTCAAAGTGATGTGTCGTCTCATTATTGGGGGAAGGATTTATTGTATGCTGTTCCAGTTGACTGCTAGGAGTACAAGCCTATTCGTATGGTTCCTATTCAATGGTCTACAGCATTCATACGCTTGGGAGAATTTAAAGGTTTCTCGGATTCGGTGATTATGGTGTCTGCCAGAGTGCTTGGAGTCCTCAGGAAGCACTAGGAGCATCCATTAACGGAGGTACCAAGTCGGGGTGCCAGGCGATCCGTTACATTGGTGGCAAGCGGTGGGATGGCGTCCTAGTGCGAGGTAAAGCAGCTCGGAGACACAGTACGTTTGGATTTACAAATTGAGGGCAACGCGAGCAGTCGTGCAGCGCCCCTGGGAGCAGACTAGTATGGAAGGTTCTGGCTCTGGAGATGATTGGCTGGCCGAGGTGAGGCAGCGAGTGGCCGAGTATGGGGATGATATACCCATGGAGACACGCCGGGTGATCTGGAACCAGGTCATGGCCGAGCGAAACACAAGGCTGGACCGAGAATTCAGGTTGGCGAAAGAGAGGGAGTATGCTCAGCAGCAGGAGCGTTACAGCAGCCGAGTAGAGGCTGCATCCGAGGAGGTTAGCCGTCTTTCCCTGAGGCGGCGGGAGGAACCCAAAGTGGGGGTCCTCATAGACTGGTCCTGTGAGGAACCACAACAGGCAGGTAGAGATGGGACCAAGGTCTCTCCACCGGGCCCACCGGGATGCTGGGCAGCCGGCCCAGATCCCCAGCAGCAGCCAGAGTTGCCAGGTGGGGAAGCAGGTGGCCCTTACTCACAAATGTTGAGGGGCCTCACGGATTGGTCCTGGGAAGACCCACAGATGGCAGGTGGAGATGGGACTGCGGTCTCTCTACCGGCCCTACAGGGATGCTGGGCAGTCGGCCCAGATCCCCAGCGGCAGTGTGCGTTACAGGGAGCTGAAAGTGCCGTTCTTGCTCCCCAGCGGCAGTCTACGGTGCAGGGAGAGGAGCCTGTTATCCCCTCTCCCCAGCGGTTGAAGGTGTGTAAGGGAGAGGAGTTTGTTACCCCCTCTCCCCACCGACAACCTAACCCACCAAGGGGAGACAGTAAACCCCTCACCAGCGCAGATGGGACCGTGGTCTCTGCGCCCAAGTTACAGGGAGCTGAAGGGGCCGTCCTCCCTCCCCAGCGGCAGTGTGATTTGTTGGGAATTGGGAGCCCAGTCTCCATTCCCCAGCGGCAGTGTGAATTGCAGGGAATTGGGAGCCCAGTCTCCATTCCCCAGCGGCAGGCTGAGTTACAGGGGACAGAGGTAGTTGGTCCTACCCCCCAGCAGCAGAGTGATATGCCGGGAAGGCAGTGTGAAGTGCAGGGAGAGGAGAGCAGCGTCCTCCCTCCCCAGCGGCAGGCTGAGTTACAGGGGGCAGAGGTAGTTGGTCCTACCCCCCAGCAGCAGCGTGATTTTTTGGGAATAGAGAGCCCAGTCTCCGTTCCCCAGCAGCAGGACACTGAATTGGGAGGAGAGACAGTCGGTCTCCCTCCACAAAGACTGAAAGTAGGCATGGGAGAGGAGATTGTTACCTCCTCTCCCCAGCGGCAGATCATCAATGGGCAGAGTGTTCTAATGGGAGAGGAGATTGTTACCACCTCTCCCCAGCGGCGGATCATCAATGGGCAGAGTGTTCTAATGGGAGAGGAGCTGGTTACCACCTCTCCCCAGCGGCAGCTTAATGTACCAGGGGGAGACTGTAAGCCCCACACCTGTGCAGATGGGACCGTGGTCTCTGCACTTCCAGCACAGGGGGTAGGGACGGTCGGTCCTGCCCCCCCACAACAGGGCTGTTTAGCCAAAGGGGAGACAGTCGGTCTCCAGCAACCAGGCTCCAACCAGACTACTCCTGTAGTAGTGCTGGCACCAGGGCAGAGTACCGCTGGTCTCTGCCCACTCAGCAACCCACCAAAACAGCCTACCAGTCCCCCACACAGCCATGGTGAGGCACCTGGACCTGGACAAGTTTTTCTCTTACTCAGGTGTAGTAACCATTTATTGTGGGTGGGCTGTACTGCTGTTTCTGTTTTGTGGGTGGGCTGCTGGACTAACAAGGGCACTGACCGGCAAGAGGTCAGGTACCCTGTTAGTCTGTTTGGAAAAGGGGAGAAATGTGGCGAAACCAACCTCGCCACTGGGCCCTGGAGAAGCCTGTTTGCTAGCCTCCTACCTGCTGACTATGGCCCCTGGGTTATTTGGGGCATATTGTACTGTATATTGCTGCTACTGGCCCTTTTAACAGCATCTATGGACATATTGGGACTTTTGGGACTACTGTCCCTTTAAGACTGTGCTACATATTCTAGTGTACTGCCTGTAATATTCTATGTGTATTTGTGTGTTAAGTTTAACCTGGGATATGTATGCAGCATTCACCTGATTGTTCGGTAGAATCACTCCATTTATTATATTGAGTGAAACTACCGAACAACCAGACCACCCAGGAATAAGTGTGCCTCCAATTACAGTTTGCAACAATGTTGCAAACGGGTAATTGGCAATCAGTGTAATGTATTCTTTGTCCTCTGGGTGGCCGCCATTCGGGAAACAAACACGTGGCGGCGGCCATCTTAAACTACCGAACAGCGGTGTTTTGCCGTCGAGTGTCTGGAACTAAAATCGGACACTTGACTAGGCAAACACCGCTGAGACCTCCATACTTCCAGAAATTCGTATGGAAACTACCGAATGACCCGCCGTTCGGTAGAAAGAACCCCATAAACAAGGGAATTCATTCAAACCCTCTCCAGGCTCTATAACACAGGCAATTCGCCTGTTTTCATTCCCTTGTTTGTGACCGACCGCAGGGCCAAAATGCATGGAACTGTTTTCGGATACTTTACCCATGCGGTCGGTCAAATCTTTGGAACCCCATATCTCACGAACCATTCATCCGAATTACTTGAATTTTGGATATGTTGTCCCCCTGAATTGGGGTACATCCAGAACCTGGCTAAAAATGTGTGCCGTATAATTGGGTTTACTGTTATCTGAGGGGAGGGGATGTGTGGGTGGAACCATGTATGTGATTGGTTATGTTATGCCTCCCCCTGGGTGTGGCCTGTAAGTGTACAAGTGTAATAAAAGCCAGGCTGGATGAGCCAGTCCAGAGTTCCTGTTTTACCCTCAAAGTGATGTGTCGTCTCATTATTGGGGGAAGGATTTATTGTATGCTGTTCCAGTTGACTGCTAGGAGTACAAGCCTATTCGTATGGTTCCTATTCAATGGTCTACAGCATTCATACGCTTGGGAGAATTTAAAGGTTTCTCGGATTCGGTGATTATGGTGTCTGCCAGAGTGCTTGGAGTCCTCAGGAAGCACTAGGAGCATCCATTAACGGAGGTACCAAGTCGGGGTGCCAGGCGATCCGTTACAGAAGGTCTTTCATATCCAGACTCCTTTGCCTGCTGCACGGAGTTCCGGACTCTGGCACAGTTTCTTTGGACCCCCACGCCAAGGCTGACTTAGCTATGTGGGGGAAGTTTTTGAAGGACTGGAATGGAATCTCCATGTTTATTCCCCCTCTCTCCACCTCTTCACCCATCATCCACACAGACGCAGCAGCCAATACCGGTTTTGCAGCCATTTTTGGGAACCACTGGTTCAGGGGCCATTGGCCCACTGATACGGATGCCTTGCCAGGATTCAGAGAGACCTCAGCACTATTTGAAATTTATCCCATTGTGGCGGCCGCACACACCTGGGGTCATCTCTGGTCTGGCAAGGCAGTCAGATGCTACTCTGATAACTCGGCAGCTTGCGAAATCGTGAACAAAGGGCGATCATCTTCCCTGACCATCATGCGGCTGATTCGCAAGCTGACCTGGTTGGCAGCATCCGGCCAGTTTCACTTAGTTTGTTTTCACATCCCGGGTATTCACAACACGGCCGCTGACGCTCTTTCTCGTTCTCAATTTCAGGCATTTTCTCAGGCACTCCCAACGGCTCACCTACAACCATCCAGGACACCACGGTTCCACGATCTAATCCTGGATTAAGCACACTCTTGAACCACGCTAGAGCACTCACTCACCAAGCATTATCACCAAACACGGCTATCACTTACAATAGGGCTCTTAATATATTTAATACATTCACAGCAGAGTTCGGTTTACAAGGTGACTTCTCTATTCAAACCATGGTGCCTTTTGCCTCTTTTTTCCACCTACACCTTAAACTATCTCACAACACCATTAAACTATATCTCACGGGGGTCCAGCACCACAGCCTCACCTTTTTTTTTTCCTAACACACCTTTCCTGTCTTCATACCCCGTCAAAAAGGTTTTGAAAGGAATATCAAAGGTTTCACCTCCACTCTCTACCATTAGATTACCTATAGATGGGCCTATCTTCAGGTCACTTAGCAATCTCCTTGACACAGCCCCATTCGACATCGGCACAAATACGGTGATCAAATCTGCTTTATATCTCGCTTTCTACGGTTTTCTCAGACCTAGAGAGTTCACCGTAATTTTTCAAGGGGATACGAAGCTAAGACTTAAAATATCACACCTCACTAAAATACAGGATCACTACCAACTTTCGATCCCTACAACTAAAACCAACCGGTCACTACACCCTACTATAATTCCTCTCTTCCCTACTGATAATGCCTGGTGTCCGGTAAAAGTACTAGACCACCTACGGTCAACTCTGCACGGTCACCTACTGGACTCTCCGCTCTTAACACTACAAGGGCACCCGTTAACCACAGCAAAATTGATGGTTCATATCAGAATTCTGTTATCTAAGCTCGGACACAACCTGATTGCATTCTCTAGGCACTCCTTCCGTATGGACACCGGTCCATATCATCAAGAGACTGGGGCGGTGGAAATCCTCCATATATACTGCATATATTCCACAGCCGGAGAAAGAGCTTCGCCAAGCTTTCAGCAACTTGGTTTTGTAAAAAATGCAATTAAGTGTGTATTTCTCGAATTTATCTTTTTGCCCTCTTTTATTTACAGGCCCACTCGTACGTTGGTTTCGGCACACCACAACCAACTTTGCTCACAGTTACTATCCATTACGTATTTAAATTCCGAGCACAAGTTAAAAGGCCTGAACTTGTGGAGGCCTGAATTTGTGGGAGGAGTAAGTCCCCTACTTAAACTCCCAGCCCCTACTCACCTCTGCCTTTCAGCTGATTGTTCCCACCCACCTACACCCTGTTATAATTACATTCTCCTTGGTGGGCCCTCTTTTATTTACAGGCCCACTCGTACGTTGGTTTCGGCACACCACAACCAACTTTGCTCACAGTTACTATCCATTACGTATTTAAATTCCGAGCACAAATATATATATACACACACACACATTTATTTATTTTTTATTTATGTTGCCATGGCATTCTATACTTTGCAAGTAAGTTCTCTAACCACTATACTTTTTGTTTACTGAATAGACCTTGGATAAAAGAAGCACAGCAACAATACAAAACATCATGCATTATACGTGTTAGTATTTTTTTATATTAAAATATTTGACAGACCTGTGGAGGAAACTGCCTCCTTTTTTGGTCAGGGTACATGACATAAGCAGCTTGTGTGTAGGCATAACTTTTGAAGCGAGGTTTAGAAGGAGGTGAAGGGGTGTGCACACGTCCCTGTGCTACATTGACAGTGATCTAAGAAGAAGAGATGAAAGGAACAAAGGCACACATAGTTTGTTAAGAACATTGATAACAAAAACATTACATTTGCGTGTTGTAAGTATGGATATGTGTATATCTTCATTTCAAAACTATGCCATTTAAGCACAGGTTTTGTTATTATGATTTAAAAAAAAAACATGGGATGAGCAAAAAAATTGGTTCTTGTCTCTCTTAATCCACGTCCCTCCTCTCATGTATCACGGCATAGTTTGGATTTGTAGTGGCTTGTGGTGTTAGAAAGATGCTCCCTGCCAAACAAGATCACATTTAATAGAATAGAACATCATGCAAAACAAGTCACTTTCCAAATGCACTTGCAGCATAGGCTTACTTACTCATAGAGAATCATAGTCATAGATTGGCATATTTTATTATAGAAAATTATGCGTTTTCATATATCTCAAATGCATTTTAAGTGGTAAATCAAAATTGAAAAGCTACATGCATTATGCTCAGGTAAAAAGCTGTGTTTAAGGCACCAGGCACCTAAAAATAATGGAAACCATCTAAAATTGAGTAAATAATAGACTAGTGCATGGCGTAAAAATTTGTTTCAGCTGAATCAATTTGATAAAAAAAAAAAAATTGGATGGAACAATTCAAGTTTCATCCATGTGGCATTTCAGTGCAGACAAAAATTGTCCATGCTATCATTTAGTGACAAAATGTTTAAATGAACCAAAAGGGCCTTGGATATGGGCCAATCAATATACTACAACATATAAATATTATCGATATATTTCGCAGTACACTGATAGGCTCATGTTCTGCCATTTGACTCACAGCTCAAGTGAGAATAAAGAATAGATGGGCACAATAAAAAAATCTGCATATATATGTTATATATTTGTTAAAGGGTTTAACCAAACTTGTTTACACTTTTAATTTTTATTGTCCTAAAATGCTATTGTACACTTGCCAATAAATCTGCCCATTTTTTTTGTTACAATCCTGCAATTGGCCTTGATCCTCTCTACACCTTATTCCATGTCATCATTGTCTCGTATGCATCATCATTGTCTCACAGCTAGAAGAGTTTCTTCAAACATTACCCACAATAGACTAATGTCACCATTCTGAACTCTCCGCTCCCCAGCTACAGAAGCCATGACCAAGCCGAGAACCCCCAGTGGAAGCCACTCAATTACAAATCCCTGGTACGGCTTCTGACCAAGAACTGAGAACAGAAGCTATCTGGGTGGTGATAAAACAACATATGGACTATTAGAGTGTTGCAGGTGGCTGGGAGGGTGATCTGTCTGGGGATATGCTGGTTTAGGGGGGTCATAGTGAACAAATGGAGAACAAGAGCCCCAGACATACTGGTACCAGGAGTTCAGGTCCCAGCAGGGTGGAGATCATACTAGCACCAGACTGGACACCTTTTCTTCACCTAGTCTCCATCTGCTGATTGAATATAGATTGTAAAGGTATAAATATATGAGATTTTCTACAATAAACCATGTTTTGTTTCACCATTCATCAAGTCTTGACTGATGTTTGGGTAAGCTACGCTAGAGCTGTGGTAATCACTATAGGTATTCTGCAGGGAAATTGAGGGAAGTAAATGGAGATACCCTAACTGAGTACCGAGCTCTATTACAAATAGTATTTAATTTAAAACGCTGAGCTGTTAATTATGGGTATGCTAGTAAATGGGAGGTCCATGGTATGACCACATTTTTAAGATTCAATTTCCAAAGTATTGGAGAGGTAAAGGAAGGAAGTGGTAATTTTAAAAGATGGGATACCATTGTTTCCTCCCAGCTATTATAGTGTATGTGGGACACATATTTTTACTCACCTTATTACCATCCCACATGGTGTACAATCTTGCAAAGACACTGTTTGCAACCACCCAATTTTAGCACAGAACTTTGGGACCCTATTTTTATTTACTAATTTTAACACCATTCAACTTGCAAAGCCCTATTTAATTATTAGTCTTCTTGGTACTAACTGTATCTACATGACAACCAATTTTATTAAAGTAGTTTGTCAAGGAGATTTATTTAACAGCCAACCAGCAGCATAACTGCCTTCAAAGTCAGTTAAATATATATTTTTTCATTTCGGCAAATGTTTTGGGGTAAACACTAATTGTCAAATGGCATTAGTATAGGACAAAATCAAGAATTTAGCCTGAAGCAACCAAAAGCAACATTTTTCAACAAACTTTATTATAAATATAATAGCATCTAGACCCTAAAAAGTGTAAATATTTATCTCCTAATGCTTAGATATGATGATATTATATGATATTATATTATTAAAAGCCAGTTGACAAGTGGGCGTGTTGTACAGAGATCTTAGTGAATATCACCTTATGCTAAAGCCATCAAGGTTCTGTTTTTGAGAACATACACTGTAGAAACTGCAGATCACTGTAGAAAAACTCAAGGCTGCTAGGTTCTGTATACAAAAGCCCCACGGCTTTAGAATCCAATGGTTTATGTGGAGAAAACATTATGTACTTCTGTAGGATGTGTCTCTTTATATATTTATTTACATTTTAGAAACGAATAAAAAGAAATAACTGGAAAAAATAAAACAATCCAAGAATACAGTGGAGACAATTGTATTGATTCTGCAAACCTGGCTATGCCTTGTATCATTACTCTCTTTGAGTTGTTTTTAAAACAGTCAACCAATGTTATATTTTAATTATGCATGCTTTAATAATGGTTGCCTGGCCAGTCCAATATTTAGATTTTCTTGTTTGTTTGCACAACAGATCTATACGGCTATGTTGACCTGCATTTGCCTATTTAAAGCTTAATGTTAAAGTGTAATTAGTGTCCCCATAGTATAAGATTTTACTGCTACATTTTCAATTAAATCTGAAATTCTAGTCACACTGGTTACAAAGCTAATTCAAGTGTTAGAAGATGCATTAAATATATTGGCGTTAGTGATTACAGTGAGGGGGGTACGACTCCTGTTTAAACTATGCAATAAGAATCTTGGCAGAAAAACAAATTTTCAGGAAAAATGATGTTGAAATTTAGGTAGTCAAATAAAATCTTACTGACTGCTATGGATTCAATAAATCCTATTTTTTCTTGCAGAGACTTGCTTTTACTTTTCTAGAACTATTCTTAGTCTGTAAAATTCTCGTAGATGTAAGATTTATTCCACAGTCCTCAATCACAATGTAAAAGAATTTCTGCAAAATGTCATTTTTTGATAGAAATGACAAGGGTCTTTTTACTTCTTCGGTACTTGAAAAAAATATTTAGCTGGCATGAAAATTCTAAATGTTCTCTCAGTGAAAGATATAATTTTTGTAATACCATATTTATCGGCGTATAACACGCACCGGCGTGTAACACGCACCTAATTTTAAGAAGGAAATTTCAGGAAATGTCCCCCCCTCCAACAGTATTTTCCCCCCTTCCATAGTGTCCCCCCCATCCCATAGTGTTCCCCCCTTTCCATAGTATTCTCCCCCCATCCCATAGTATTCTCCACCCCTCCCATAGTGTTCCCCCCCTCATCCCATAGTGTTCTCCCCCCCCTCCCATAGTGCCCCCCCCCTCCCCTTGTCCCATAGTGCACTTTCCCTCCCCTTGTCCCATAATTACTTACCTGTCTTGAAGCATGGGCCGGCTTCACAGCGCGCACCGCGGTACAGGAACTTAAATTTCAGGTTCCGGTTTCCGGCGGGACTGAAAGGAAGTGTGCACACTGAGTGCGCACTTCCTTTCAGTCCCGCCGGAAACCGGAACCTGAAATTGAAGTTCCAGTACCGCGGTGCGCGCTGAACACCGGCCCACGCTTCAAGACAGGTAAGTAAACATTCACATTCGCTCCATAAGACGCACAGACATTTCCCCTCACTTTTGTGCATCTTATGGAGCGAAAAATACGGTATATCGGCGTATAACACGCACACATCATTTGCCCCCTATTTTCAGGGAGAAAACGTGCGTGTTATACGCCGATAAATACGGTACATTTTTTTTTCTTCTAATTTTAAAATTTGTTGTTTCTCCCTTCTGGCAATGGTGGCATTATATTTAAGTTTACAAACCTACATTTTTACAAAATCGTACATTTGGAGAAATACTTTACTTATCCTATAATGACAGAAGCACTAAATTACAATTTACAATGTAATGTACACAGTCATTGTATCTTAATAAAATATTCACAAATGTTAATGTGAATTGTTAATTGTTAATTTCATTGTGAATGTTTCAT
Source organism: Pelobates fuscus (assembly GCF_036172605.1). Classification (NCBI taxonomy): domain Eukaryota; kingdom Metazoa; phylum Chordata; class Amphibia; order Anura; family Pelobatidae; genus Pelobates; species Pelobates fuscus. Next base: position 298,722,030 of record NC_086317.1, on the reverse strand, counting down.
ATGAAAGAAATAATGAATTTGAAATTCTGAATTCTGAGAAGTTTGACTTTTTAATATTCTGAATTCATTATTAGTTGTTAGTTGATGAGTGTAGAAAGCACACACTTAAAACAGTTCTGTCTCCAAAAATATACTTAATCTAATCTGTTTCAACATAACTCTCTGTGTCTGAATCTCTTTTTATTTATTTACCCTTTTCCTGAGTACTCTACTTTTTATAAAATATAGAAGGAAAAGTAGGGACTGCTTTTCCTAATGTACAGCAGTCGAATTGTCAAAATGTATAACTGATAATGAATGGAACTTATCCCTTTTACCCTGTTGCAATGTTCCATGCTGTCCTAAAAATAGTGGCGTTAGGACAAAGTGAGCGTTGCATACAACCCGTTAGATCTATTTCAATCACCACAGCTCAAGGATCTCATTCATCTTTGTTGATTCTCAGTTTACCCCCCTGACAGACGAAAGCCATCTATGGTCTCCCTTTAAGCCCCCTTGTAACAATGATCAGTGCTGGGCTGAGCAATCTGCCTAACACAATCACTATGTGATTGGCAGAGATAGCATACATGAGTTGAATTTCTTTTATGCTTCAATCACACAGTACAGAGCATGAGGGTTAGCATATGGGTTAGGATTAGTGATAGTGTTAGGGTAGGGTTAAGGTTAGTGATAGAGTAGGTTTAGTGTAGGGTCACTCTAGGGTTAAGGTCAATGCTGTGTTAGGACTAGGTGAGGGTAGGTATATGGTTAGACTGGCTGTAAGCATAGTACTAGGGGCAAAGTTGGTGTAGGCTTATGGCTTGATTGGTATAGGGTTAGCCTTAACTACCAAAAATTAATTTAGATCCTCTAACAATCAGAACTGAGATGTGAATTTATTTTGCATTCTTTTAGTTGAACTTGTGTAAAAATTATTATAATCAATTATTTTTTTTAATAGTAATAACATGTTATTCATACTTAATGTTGTGTTAGGTATACATACACACACTGATTAGCAACAACATTAAAACCACCTGCCTAATATTGTGTAGATCCCACTTATGCTGCCAAAACAGCTCTGATGTGTCAATGCATGGACTCCACAAAACCTCTGAATGCGTACCAAGACAGTAGCGGCAGGTCATTTAAGTCCTGCAAGTTAAGAGGTTTCATGGGGGTTTCATGGATCCGATTTTTTTGTTCCAGCACATCCCACAAATGCTCAATCAGATTGAGATCTGGAGAATTTGTAGGCCAAGGCAACACCATGAACTCTTTATCATGTTCTTAAACCATTCCTGAGCAATTTTTACATTGTTACAAGGTGCATTATCCTGCTGAAAGAGGCCACTGCCATCAGGGAACACCTTTAGATTAAGTTGTTTTGGTGCCTGGGGTGTCCCTTTTTTTCATCCCACCAAAAGGCAAAACAGCAAAAAAATAGGCAGAGGATACCAAAATAGCTGCATCCAAATATTGAGACCCAGCACAAGACAAAACATAATGAATATAAATAACGGCAATTGGCAATGTAGGTAGGATATATCATTAAGATATATGGGACTTAATGAAAGGAAAACCAAAAGAAAGAAACAAAACAATGACAGTTCTCAGCAGTGACCTTATGCTGGAACATAGTTTTTACAGCTATGAGTTAAAAACTCTAGCACAAAGTAATATGGTACTTAGTAAGCAAAATAACATTTGCAATACAAAAATAATATGCTACATTTATATGCCATTTCTAACAATCTGAAAATTAAAATAAATACAACTAAAAGGTGGCTGCAATATTGCCTATCCAGTGTCCTTTTCTTTTTCAAACCGAGGCATTGTGTAGAAGGAAATCATAGATATTTTCTTTCAGTATAACCATTATTTACACGTGAAGAAATCAATCCTATGAAATTGGAATGTGAGGTCTGACAGCTGACATGTCAATGTATTACAAGGAAAACAATTGCAGGTAACCATTTGATGATCTATTTGTGACAGTAATCTGAAGTCAGAATAAATAAAAACCGTAGCCAGAAAGAGTGACATTTTTATAGTAACGCTAGACTTAACACTTTAAGGATCTCTGTGATGATAGTCACAATAGTCACATCAAGATATAAATATATTTGAATATCAGTCCTTAAGAGGTGTTCTCTAGTTGATGTTTATTAATTATTTCTCTATGAATAAATTGCATAAATAGCGTTTGTGTCAAAAACAATTATGAGTTGTGAGTGTTTAACACTTTCTGGGGGCGTGGCTTGCTGGGTAATGGAGTAGGACGCTTGCCAAGACAGCTCCCCGGCCCCAGCCCACCAAAACCCTAATAACATTAGCCAAACAGCAATAACCTGGAAAATGGGGAAGACAAAACGTTCAATGACTCCCGGGCCCACACACAGAGGATCGCCTAGGTCTACCCCGGGCCCGATGGCCGGAAATATGTCCGCACCCAACGACCTACGAGCCATGAGGCGGCCAGACAAAATGGCGCCGTCTTCGCCCGGCGCTAGCAGCACAGCGGACTCCAAGCGCAGCATGGCTAGACGTGAGGCACTCACTCATATCTCAGCAGTGCTGGCAGCAATCTTTGCAAACATGCTCACCAGACGTGACAAAGAAGAGCTGGTGACGGCACTTTGAGCCACCATATGAGAGGGAGTGGCTGAGGTAAGGAGAGACTTGATGGCCTTAGAGAGGCGGGTGGAGGACCCAGAAGAAGAGCACTGCCAGGCAGAGCACACACAGCAAGCTGCAGAACTGGCCACACCTCAACAAGGCAAATGTACAGCTGCAATTATGTAGGCAGGTAGAGGACCTGGATAATGCGGGCGGCAAAATAACATCCACATCAGCGGCCTGCCAGAAACCCTGATGAAGCCCAGACTAAAGTGCTCATGGGCCTGTTCACACAAATACTAGGGGACTCCGTGCCCGATGACTTTGGCATAGAGCAAACTCAACCCCGCAATGTCGTCTGCTGCCTCCGCTTATTCCACCTTAAGGATGAAATCATGCAGGCGGCGAGACTGCTGGCGTGCATGCACTACCTAGACACAGAGATCTCGCTGTTCCAGGACCTTTCTATGCTAACACTGGAGGCTTGAAGGGCCCTAAAACCACTAACAAACTTGCTACAGGACAGGGGGATTCCATACTGTTGGGGGTTCCTGTTTAGCCTGCAGGCCAGAGCTGGGAATATGTGGTACTCAATCCGATGGGCGAACGATGTGCCTCGCTTCTTAAGAGCCCTGGGTTTACCAGCCATATGGGTGCCAAATTGGATCCTCGAGTTCCCACAGCCCCCCTCAGAAATGAGGGTGCAGACTGAACCGAAGCAACAGTCAGCAGCAAGATCAGACCTGGCACGATGCTGTGGAGGTCCAAACGGCCCGGAAGAATGAATCACCCAGACACAGCACACACTGGTTCCCTAGTTTGGTTTGCCCCGGTTGGGCTTGGCTTGTCCCCCCCCATCTCCAGAGCAGCTATGGACAGTAGCACAAGAAGGACACCAGACCCAGCAGCCAAAGGTATGCCTAGCCTATAGACACAACTGAGGGACCCAACGCCCTGGGACATGCACAGCACACAGATACAGGACACTTTGGGGAGGGGGAAAGGGGCAGGGACCTCGGGGACTGAAGTTGAGGACCTCACCAGTCACGGGGACACTAAGCACCTACCCAAAGTGTGGGACCCACCCTCCCCCAAAGGGCTTGACCATGACCTACCGCCTGAGACCAGCACAAAAGCCCAGCCAACGACGGCACAAGAGAAGTCATGGGCACTCTGCATGGAGCTAATTGGGTAGGTTATGGTGGAGGGGACAAGGTTATGAGCACAAGGTCCCGTAAAGACCACCAGACACCAGCATATCGAACTCATGAGCAAATACAAGATGGGTGGCACAAGGGATAATTGCCTTAAGTGTACTAAGGCAGAGGAAGTGGGGAATCCCTTGAAACAAGGGGGTCCTGGGGTGAAACTCTGAAGGAACAGAGATATAGCTCTGCCTAGAGGGACTCCAGGGAGGGATCTACACAGTAGCCAGGAACTAGGAACACATAAGGAAGGGGGAGAGGTATATATACAAAGGAAGGGTAAAGGGATGAAAACGACTGTGGAGAAAACAACTCCACACTAGATCCTAAAAATAATAATATGACCTCCTAAACACAAACACAAACCCCCAAAGGTAAATGTATGTAACATAAGAGAGGCAATCCCCTAAAAAGATGCTGGTATCCTAGGGGCAGGCTATGTAACAAGAAGCTGACCCTAAAAATACCGTGGATAAATTCACTAGTACCTACCTAGACCAAAATGTCCCTGTCTGGAAAATAAAACTTATATAAACTAAGGAATAAACTAGCAAAGCATGGTGATATCAAAGTGAGAAGATAAGGATAGCTCGACACGTGTTTCGGCGTGTCTACACTCCGTCGTCAGGAGCAAGTAAAGTGAGGCATACAAGTTCCCGGTATTAAATACCCTTTAGATACAGAAGATTCCCTGCAGCTGGTAGACAGTGTCCTATCAGGAGAGGGGAAAAGGAGGTGTGTATAGAGCATCATTATACCCTCCCCCTGAGATCAGTTGAATTGCTGAGGCGACGCAGTTTATCCCATTTGGACTCAAGCAGGTACCACACATACCAGGGATTGACAGGAGCAAGCTCCACCCTTCTCCTAAGGAGTGGTGAGCTTGTCAGTCATAACCCCGATATTATGTAGTAAGAGGATCAGCGTGTAATGTAGTAAGAGGATCAGCGTGTAATGGTGTGGAGTTGCAAAGTATTTGCTCTACCCATCTTCCTCTGTACATAGGAGAAGGAGGCGGTACTCAAACCTGCATGTACAGTTATTGGGTTGGGAAATATGTTTGGAAGGTACTTTAATATTGGACCCTCCATTTCTATCAAAAAAGACAATATGTGGCAGAAACCAATCCAGAAGGGAACGATCCTACCCTTGTACATATTGGTAAAGATTGTTATGTGTAATTCCCTTTATTACAGTATTGAGCTCTCCATATCTCATATTCTTCCAAAAGTTGGAGGGACCGATCAATCAACCTATAAACTGCCTCTCTAAAATAAAGAGGCAAGGGGGAGGAGAGATACCTAAATTAAAAAACAACAATGAAAAAACGGGGACAGAATAAAAATAGATGTAAATAGTAAAACTATGGGGAAAAGTGCCAAGAGGAAGGGAATCATCATAAATTATGTCCCTAAAGTACTTATAAGGGTATGGGTACTGTTGCCTATCAATTATCAATCAAGCTTTGCATATAGATGACCCATAATTCCATAAAATCTTAAGCATACTCATGTTAGATGAAAAACCGCCTATCACTATGATGCTAATTATTCATATCCCCGGCTCGCCCGCCTCCACATGCTTCCTCTGACCAAATTTATTTAACCAATCATTGTTAACAGGAGTAGTCCCAGAAGATTGGAAGTTAGCGAATGTTGTGTCCATTCACAAGAAAGGTAGTAGGGAGGTGTCGGGCAACTATAGGCCAGTAAGCCTTACTTCAGTAGTGGGGAAAGTAATGTAAACCATGTTAAAGGATAGGATTGTTGAACATCTAAAATAACATGGATTTCAAGATCAGAGACAACATGGGTTTACTTCAGGGAGATCATGCCAAACTAATCTTATTGATTTTTTTGATTGGGTAACTAAAATAATAGATCAGGGTGGAATAAATTTAGTAGGCCGAGATTACCACGTGGCATGTGTACGTGCATATGCTGACGTATCGGTCGGTTGGTTGCACGTGGCAAGATACGATCAGTAGTGTACGGAGCATGTGCAAGAATACAGGATGTAGTATTCCCCTCCTCCATTGTGCTGGACAAGCCATGCGGTCAAGCAGGAAGTTAGTTCTTGTTCGTATTGATTGGTCAAGAGAATGTGCGGGTGGAGCTTAATATGGGAGGAGTTATGTGCCTATATAAGGAGCCTGCACTATTGTCCGGGGCTCAGAACTTGTTGTATTTTGGTGACACTAGTCCCTCTGAGTCCCGATCGGTGAACCGAATAAAGAATCTCTTCCTTCCTGAAGAAACCTGTGTCCATCTCTCTGTGCTAGGCTTCCGTCAGTTTCTCCGGTATCATTTGGTGCATTGGCCGGGAAGCTCAGCGTTCAACGGTAGCTGAGAAGCAGAGGAGTGAGACGGTCTATCTTTGCCCACGTTCTCTACGGCTGCACCCCTGAACTTCTGCGTGGACCTCCCTTCGTCTCGGCGCCACTCGTCTGTTGTCCAGGAGATCATCGGCCTCTACGTAGTAAGTGCTGGGGTGTCCCCGTCGATGAGTGTGAACTCAGGTTCAGGAACGAGGAGGTAAGAAGACCGCTGTTTTAGACGGCGGACCCACTAGGGGTATACCGATTGTGCGGTAGGCCCATAAGGGGTTAATCTGTGTATGGAATCTGCCCCCTCTGTCGGAGGGAAGGAGCGAAGGCGCACCACTCAATCGAACGCTCTTTAGTAAGACCGTTTGATTTGGTTTGGAGTCAGGCGGGGTTCTGTGTAAATAGCCCTAGCCGGACACCGGTGTCTTGTCTAGACTAGCGTTCTAGGGTGTACAATTTGTTCGCTAGGTCGGAGGGACCGGGAGACTAAGCGGCGTCTGTGTAAATTTGGTCCGCTAGCTCTCAACCTATCTTGGCTAAGTGGGAAGGCGTGTAAATTTGGAACCCACTAGACTATTGATAGAGTAGAAAGACTAAAAGGGTTCTGTTGTAAATTCCGCCCTCTAGTTTGCTATATGTGGTGCTTGGGCAGTGTGGCTAACCAAAACGGATGTAGATAGTTTTAGGTAGTCCATCCAGGTACTGGCCAATAGATTAGTTGGGAATTGTATATGTGATAAAGATTGTTTAGTAACGTGTATATCTCGTTAGATAGCGTGAGCTCTGCCGTCTAGCGAGAGTGTTAATAGTGTGTTGCTGTATTATAGTGCACGGTACCATAACCCTGTATATTTACTGACACTGTATATAAGTACTAATAATTGTCGTCTATTGCATGTTTAACACCATAACCACTAATAATTGTATTGTGACCTTAAATTGTACTTTGACCTATGCTAACCATACTGTAACTGCTGTTTGTAAAGACGATGTTACTGGGGTGTGTTATAGATGGGTAATTCATATATAGAGAATTATAGCGTGGGTATCCAGCTCAGAATCCACCCCACGCCATACTAAACCTCCCCTTCCGGTACCAGCCCCCGTTAAGCCCACCTATCCCGATTTGGCGCCATTTCAAGCTTCCGGTCAGGCTTCATCTAGCCCGGCTCAGAATATTTTATTCACCGGCCTTCCCTATGATAAGGCTTCTACATCCGCACGTCTTATTACCCCCCGACCGGAACCCCTAACCGACGCCCCTCCACGAAGCCCTATACTAACCCGACAACTGACCGGTACCCAAAAACCTAAACATTACCAGATGCCTCTTCGTTTGAATCCCGGGTCAGCTTACCTTAATGATGTAGGTCAAATGGTGTATGCTGACCCAGTCTTCGTATATGTCCCATTCACGACTACCGATCTCTTGAATTGGAAGACCCACAATTCCTCGTATACTGAAAAGCCACAAGCCATGACCGACCTGTTCACCTCGATAGTCCAGACGCATAATCCAACTTGGGCTGATTGCCAGCAATTATTAATGACCTTATTTAACAATGAGGAGAGGACTAGGATAAACCAAGCGGCTATTAAAGCGCTGGAGGAAGAAGCCCGTACTTTAAACCAAGCAAATCCAGCAGCATGGGCCGCAACTCATTATCCTAATGCTGATCCCGACTGGGATGTTAATGGCGCAGATATGGTTCATCTAAAGGCCTATAGAGACGCTATAATTGCTGGCATGAAAGCCGGAGGGAGGAAAGCCATAAATATGTCGAAGACGGTTGAGGTGATTCAGAAAAGTGATGAAGCGCCTAGTGTCTTTTATGACCGATTATTGGAGGCATACCGTCTGTATACCCCCTTTAATCCGGAAGACACTGAGAATTCCCGAATGGTAAACTCTGCCTTTGTCAGCCAAGCTTACGGAGATATTAAGCGCAAGCTACAGAAGTTAGAAGGGTTCGCAGGAATGTCCATCACCCAACTAATGGAGGTAGCAAATAAGGTTTATATGAATAGGGAATCAGAAAGTAAGAAAGAGGAAGAGCGCAAGATGCGTAAAAAGGCGGATATGCTAGCGGTAGCGATCGCAGGCGTAGATAGACGGGGCCCAGATAGAGGCGATAGTAGGTGGAATAGGGAACCCCTGAGTAGGAATAGTGCGCGTATTGTAGAGAAGAAGGGCATTGGAGAAGCGAGTGTCCAAAAAGAGAGCAATACGAGAGAGACCAACCCAGGGCAGGATATGGAAATTTTAGAGGCAGAGCGAGAGGTAGAGGAGGTCCCGGAGGGAGTAATAGTAATAACAGAGGAAGTGTTAGAGAAGACAGATACTATCCCGCAGCGCAAAGGTCCCGCGATAGAGAAGATAGGGACTTTGTAGGATTGGCTGACACGGTCATGGAGAACTATTGACACCGACCGGGCTCCATCCCCCTTGGTTGAGCGGAGCCTATGGTCGATGTGTCAATAGGGGGAAAAAGGAGTGCATTCATGATCGACACTGGTGCTGAACATTCGGTGGTGACTGACCTAGTTGCTCCTCCATCCGGAAGAACTATTACTGTAATCGGAGCAACTGGAAGGAGTGCTGCAAAACCGGTTCTTAAAAGTCAACTCTGTACATTGGGAGGCCACGTAGTAAAACATCAATTCCTTTACATGCCTGAATGTCCAGTCCAATTGCTGGGACGTGATTTGCTATCCAAATTACAAGCGCAGATTACGTTCCTAGCAAACGGAACAACATCCTTAAAGTTTAATGGACCTTCAGGTATTATGACATTATCCGTACCAAAGGAAGAAGAGTGGCGACTTTATACAGCGTTGACTAGCCAAAACCCTAAGAGTGATGAATCCTTATTCAACATACCAGGAGTTTGGGCAGAGAACAACCCACCAGGACTGGCCCGCAATATTCCACCCATTCGAATCAAACTAAAGCTTGGGGTTTATCCAGTGAGCCTACGGCAATATCACATCCCACAGAAGGCTAAAAAAAATATTCAATCTTATCTAGATAAGTTCATACGGTATGGTATCCTAAAATTCTGTACTTCCCCCTGGAACACCCCATTGCTGCCTGTTCAAAAGCCCGGTACAGATGAGTATCGTCCTGTGCAGGACTTGAGAGCGGTCAATGATGCGGTTGTCAGTATACACCCAGTTGTGCCCAATCCGTATAACCTGCTTGCTTTAATTCCGGGCGGGGCTACCTATTTTACAGTCTTAGACCTCAAAGATGCCTTCTTTTGCCTCCGAATTGCCGCAGAAAGCCAATGTATCTTCGCTTTCCAATGGGAAAATGCTGTAACGGGCTTGAAACGCCAGATGACTTGGACAAGACTGCCCCAAGGGTTTAAAAACTCACCGACCCTATTTGGTTCAGCTCTGAGTCAAGATCTACTGGATTTCAAGTCCATCCCAGGAGAGTGTGTATTATTACAATATGTAGACGACTTGTTGATAGCAGCAGTTACAAGAGAAATATGTCAGCAAGCAACACACGATCTACTACACATTCTCTGGAAGGCAGGATACAAGGTGTCTAGGAAGAAGGCTCAGTTGTGTCTGCCAACTGTCAAATATCTGGGATTCCATATCTCTGAAGGTCAAAGAATAATGGGGCCAGAGAGAAAAGAAGCTGTGTGCCAAATACCAACACCCAAGAATAGAAGACAAGTGCGAGAGTTCTTGGGGGCAGCAGGCTTCTGTAGGATATGGATTCCCAGTTACGCGATATTGGCGAAACCTCTGTATGCAGCTATCAAGGGTACAGAACACGACCCCTCACGACTCAAGAACAGCAAACAGCATTTGAAGATGTGAAGAGGGCTTTGATGAGTGCCCCAGCATTATGTCTACCTGATCACACACAACCATTCTACCTGTATGTACATGAGCAAAGAAGAATGGCTGTGGGAGTATTGACACAGTACTTGGGATCATGGCAAAGACCTGTTGCCTATATGTCTAAGCAACTGGACGCAGTGGCCAGCGGTCTTCCACCTTGTCTAATAGCCATAGCTGCAGCCGCCCTGCTGGTAGCTGAAGCCGATAAACTCAATCTGGGTCAAGAACTTTAAGTATGAGTTCCACATGCAGTACAGACGTTGTTGGATTACAAAGGAAATCATTGATTAAGTAACAGCCGTATGACCAAGTATCAAGCAATGTTGTGTGAAAACCCAAGAGTGCATTTAAATACCTTAAATCCAGCTACCCTTCTGCCGCAACCTACTGAAAGTCAACACGATTGTTTGGAAGTGATGGATGAAGTATTTTCAAGTAGACCAGATCTTCGTGATTTTCCCATCCAGAACCCCGATGTCCAATATTACACAGACGGCAGTAGTTATGTGAAAGAAGGGATTCGCTATGCAGGATACGCAGTAACAACGATAGATAAGGTGATAGAAGCTCGGCCACTGTCAAAAGGAACATCAGCACAAAAGGCAGAATTGATAGCACTGACACGAGCGTTACAATTGGCTGAAGGTTTAAGAGTGAACATCTACACGGACTCCAAGTATGCGTTTTTAACCACTCATGCCCACGGAGCTTTGTATAAAGAAAGAGGACTATTGAATTCAGAGGGCAAAGAAATCAAGTACGCAGCTGAAATACTACAACTATTGGAAGCAGTATGGGAACCGAAAGAAGTCGTATTATACATTGTCGAGCGCATCTGAGAGGAGATGGTGATGTAACCAAAGGAAATCGGATGGCAAATAGTGCAGCTAAGCGTGCCGCTGAATCAGGAAGACAGGAATATGTGGAACATATAGCTGCTCTTATTCCAACTCCATTATCTCAATGGACTCCAGTTTATACAGCTCAAGAAGAGGAGTGGTTAAAGACTGAACCTGGAAAGTATTTGGAGAACAAATGGTATCAGTTAGAAGATGGGAGAATAGTTATTCCAGTATCACTAGCGGTAGAAATCGTCCAAAACTATCATAACGGGACGCATTCTGGAAGAGATAGTACAGAAGAATCTCTCAGAAAACATTTCTACATACCAAGATTGTCCAACTTAACTCAAGCCATTGTACGAAGATGTGTAACGTGTGCTAAAAATAATGCAAAGCAAGGACCAGTAAAGCCACCAGGAGTTCAGTATATGGGGGGACTCCCTATGTCCGATCTACAAATTGACTATACAGTAATGCCTAAATCTGGTGGACATCGCTACCTACTAGTAGTTGTGTGCACCTATTCAGGCTGGGTAGAAGCATGTCCTACTCGTACAGAGAAAGCAGGAGAAGTTGTGAGATTCCTGCTACGAGAAATAATACCCCGATATGGACTACCCTGCTCTATTGGATCGGACAATGGTCCAGCTTTTGTTCATCAGTGCCTACAACAACTGACTCATATGCTTGGTATAAAGTGGAGACTTCATACGGCATATAGACCTCAGAGTTCTGGTAAAGTAGAGAGAATGAATAGAACTATTAAGAACCAGTTGGCAAAGATGTGTCAGGAAACCCAACTTAAGTGGAACGTTCTTTTGCCCATAGCTCTGTTGCAAATTCGCAGTACACCTACCAGAAGGATGGGTCTCTCTCCTTTTGAAATCATGTATGGGCGTCCACCTCCCGTACTTGGTAACTTAAGGGGGGATTTGAGTCAGTTGGGAGAAGGAATTACCCGGCAGCAGGTTGTAGAGTTGGGTAAGACTATGGAGGAGGTACAGAAATGGGTACAAGATAGATTACCTGTGAATATTTATCCCCCTGTTCATAGTTACCACCCAGGAGACCAAGTTTGGATTAAAGAATGGAATAATGTACCGTTAGGGCCCAAGTGGAGAGGTCATTATGTTGTTCTTTTGTCTACCCCTACAGCGATAAAAGTGGCTGAAGTGACTCTGTGGATTCATCACTCCAGGGTTAAACCAGCAGCGGTAGATTCTTGGCAAGCTACATCAGATCCAGAGAATCCCTGCAAGATCCGGTTAAAGCGCACGACTCAGTCGGAGTGACGAGGAACCTTGTGGATTACAAATTTTATTGTTTCAGAGATTGGTAAGTGAGTGTTTAGACGGCCATAATAAAGCCTGTCCGCTCACCGACGTGTAATTTAAAAGCCAGGAAAGTCTCGAAGGGACCCCTGTGAAGAGGAGCAGAACTCCATTCCCTGCAGCCCTTACCTCCTGGAAGCTGAGGTGCCATCGCACGGACGAAGACTGAGGATGCAGCCGACGAAAGATGTATTTGTGATAATGTTTATTTATATGTATTTTTATATTCAGGAAGGTAGAGGTACCGACACTCCTAGCTGTGAGGTATGCATTGTTTGGAAGTGATGGATGAAGTATTTTCAAGTAGACCAGATCTTCGTGATTTTCCCATCCAGAACCCCGATGTCCAATATTACACAGACGGCAGTAGTTATGTGAAAGAAGGGATTCGCTATGCAGGATACGCAGTAACAACGATAGATAAGGTGATAGAAGCTCGGCCACTGTCAAAAGGAACATCAGCACAAAAGGCAGAATTGATAGCACTGACACGAACAGGTAACCATATTTCCCAGACCCTAATTTGGCATTCGCAATATGAATGTAAAGGTGATGTGTCTAGGTGTAGATACTTAAATGTAGAGTATAGTGCATGCCATTTAGGGATAGGAGAACCTAAGTGCTTCAATCCAGAGTATCAACCCCGTACAATTTGGTTGACTCTCAGGAATGGAGATCCTCAGGGGACCCTAATAAACAAAACGGTGTTAGAATCCGTACATTCTTCGGATGTTCTGCTATTTGATGCATGCAAAGCAATCTCAAGTGGTAGAAAGCCGTGGAATGTATGTGGGGATCTTAGATGGGAGAGAACGTATGGGTCTAATGATAAATATATATGTCCCAGTAGTAAAAATAAGTATGTGAGTCCTAGATGCCCAAATAGAGAATATAATTTCTGCCCATATTGGTCTTGTGTGGGGTGGGCAACTTGGGACAGACAGCAGACAAGGACATGATTGTGACTAAGTTGCCTACCAATCCATACTGTAAGTCTATGGAATGCAATCCAGTCCATATTCTTATAAATAATCCTGACCAATTCTTAGATAGATATGGTAATTTATTTGGGTTTCAAATATACGGGACGGGTTTAGACCCTGGGACAGTATTGTTTATAGGGATAGAGTCCGATACGGTAACCTCCCAAACTCATCAGGTATTCCATTCATTTTATGAAGAGATGAGTATAGATAATAGGATCCCCCATAACGCTAAAAACCTGTTCATAGATTTAGCTGAAAGTATTGCCGGTAGTCTTAATGTAACCAACTGCTATGTGTGTGGAGGTACTAACATGGGAGACCAATGGCCTTGGGAAGCAAAGGAGGTAATGTCTGGTTCTGAGGCAGTTGAACAATTAATATCCTCACAAGCCGACTATCAGATGAGTGTTAGAGGTAAATCTGAGTGGAGATTAAAGACCTCCATCATAGGTTATGTTTGCATAGCAAGGAAAGGAATAATGTTTAATACTTCTGTAGGAGAGTTAACTTGTCTAGGGCAAAAAGCTTATGATGATGATACAAAGAATACAACTTGGTGGTCGGCTTCAAATGTCTCAGAACCATCTAACCCGTTTGCAAGATATGCCAATTTAAAGGACGTATGGTTTGATTTATCTATCACATCTAGTTGGAAAGCCCCAGCAAATTTGTACTGGATCTGTGGTAAGAAGGCCTATTCGGAGTTGCCACAGGACTGGGAAGGGGCATGTGTGTTGGGTATGCTCAAACCATCCTTCTTCTTTTTACCTATTGAAACAGGTGAGACTTTGGGAGTTAAAGTGTATGATGTGAATCATAGGAAGAAAAGGGGACCCATAGAGATAGGCGCCTGGGAAGATGATGAATGGCCTCCCCAGCGTATTATAGATTATTATGGGCCAGCCACATGGGCAGAGGATGGTACCTTTGGATATAGAACCCCAATTTATATGCTCAACCGCATTATAAGGTTACAGGCGGTGGTTGAGATAATTACTAATGAGACCTCACAAGCGCTCAATCTTCTAGCGAAGCATAATACCAGGATGAGGACAGCAGTGTACCAAAATAGATTAGCCTTGGATTACCTATTGGCAGTAGAGGGAGGTGTATGTGGGAAGTTTAACCTGAGCAATTGCTGTCTTCAAATAGATGACGAAGGGCAAGCAATAGCTGAGCTTACTAGCCATATGGTTAAACTAGCGCATGTGCCTACTCAGGTATGGAAAGGGTACAATCCAAGTAGTTGGTTTGGTAACTGGTATGAGCAGTTTGGAGGGCTTAAGGCATTGGTAGTGATTTTATTGTTGTGTCTGCTCCTGCCTTGTCTTATTCCCTTAGTGGTTAGGTCTGTGCAAAGCCTGATAGAAAATATAGCAGAAAGGAAGGCTGCAGCACAGATAATGGCTATATATAAATATAAGGCTCTAGATCAGGGAGAACCAATGCAGGAAGAGGAGTGTTGAGGGATTCACATCATAGGAAAAGTCTGGTCTGGTTCATGGTAACCTGAGGTGTATGCAAACCAAGGTTAAGTGATGCCTCAAGTAATTGTGAAATATCAAGAGGCATCAAAGGGGGGAATGTGGTGGAATCTCGGTAAAAATAAATTTAGTAGGCCAAGATTACCACGTGGCATGTGTACGTGCATATGCTGACGTATCGGTCGGTTGGTTGCACGTGGCAAGATACGATCAGTAGTGTACGGAGCATGTGCAAGAATACAGGATTTAGTATTCCCTTCCTCCATTGTGCTGGACAAGCCATGCGGTCAAGCAGGAAGTTAGTTCTTGTTCGTATTGATTGGTCAAGAGAATGTGCGGGTGGAGCTTAATATGGGAGGAGTTATGTGCCTATATAAGGAGCCTGCACTATTGTCCGGGGCTCAGAACTTGTTGTATTTTGGTGACACTAGTCCCTCTGAGTCCCGATCGGTGAACCGAATAAAGAATCTCTTCCTTCCTGAAGAAACCTGTGTCCATCTCTCTGTGCTTGGCTTCCGTCAGTTTCTCCGGTATCAAGGGTGGTGAGGTAGATATTGCCTACCTAGATTTCAGTAAGGCTTTTGACACTGTATCACATAGAAGGCTCATCAATAAACTGCAATCTTTAAGTTTGGATTCCAATATTGTTGAATGGGTTAGCCACTGGCTAAATGACAGGCAACAGAGGGTTGTTGTCAACGGAGTATATTCGAAGCATGGGCTTGTCACCAGTGGTGTACCTCAGGGATCTGTACTTGGACCTATTCTCTTTAATATTTTAATTAGTGATATTGCAGAAGGTATTGATGGTAAGGTATGTATTTTTGCTGATGATACTAAGATATGTAACAGGGTTGATGTCCCAGGAGGGATGAACTAAATGGCAAATGGTTTAGGTAAACTAGAAAAATGGTCAGAGTTGTGGCAACTGACATTTAATGTGGATAAGCGTAAGATAATGCATCTTGGACATAAAAACCCAAGGGCAGAGTACAGAATATTTGATAGAGTCCTAACCTCAACATCTGAGGAAAGGGATTTAGGGGGTGATTATTTCTGATGACTTAAATGTAGGCACACAATGTAATAGAGCAGCAGGAAATGCTAGCAGAATGCTTGGTTGTATAGGGAGAGGTATTAGCAGTAGAAAGAGGGAAGTGCCATTGTACAGAACACTGGTGAGAACTCACTTGGAGTATTGTATGCAGTACTGGAAACCGTATCTCCAGAAAGATATTGATACTTTAGAGAGAGTTCAGAGAAGGGTTACTAAACAATTTCATTGATTGCAGGATAAAACTTACAAGGAAAGGTTAAAGGAACTTAACATGTATAGCTTGGAGGAAAGACGAGACAGGAGGGATATGTTAGATACTTTTAAATACATAAAGGGAAACAACAATGTAAAGGAGGAGACTATATTTAAAAGAAGAAAAACGACCACAACAAGAAGACAGTCTTAAATTAGAGGGGCAAAGGTTTAAAAATAATATCAGGAAGTATTACTTTACTGAGAGGCTAGTGGATGCATGGAATAGAAGTTAGCACTGTGAGGGAGTTTAAGCATGCATGGGATAGGCATAAGGCTCTCCTAACTATAAGATAAGGTCAGGGACTAATAAAAGTATTTAGAAAATTGGGCAGACTAGATGGGCCGAATGGTTCTTATTTGCCGTCACTTTCTATGTTTCTAAGGCAGAGGGTACAGAAGGGTGTGTCACATAAACCTGGCACCTGGAGACAGCACTGTGCAGTGCAGCAATGCCCCGCAAGGGACAGCTCACACACTCTGGCACTACGGCAGGGGACAGACCAGAGATAAGACAGTCCAAAATGGGGAGGGAGAGTTGAAGGGCGGCACTAGGGAAGGAGACAAGAAAGATGGGGGGCCAGGCACTTAGTTATCATGGCTTAGACTCGGTACAGAGGGAGGAGCAGAGCTCACAAAATCGAACATAGCACTAAGGCAACAGTAGGGGTGGTCATCAAGAAATCCGGGCAGAATAGGGGGGATACTGGGCCCTGAATGGAGAGTGGCTCTAGCTCCCCACCCGTATAGAGTTCCCCCAACCCGGAAAGAAAGTCAGAGGCAATAGGCAGATACCAGGCAGAGGCAGCCAGGCACCTAACATAGAGGCCCAGGGAATTGCCATGCAGGCATAGGGCACTTAGGGCAAGAAAGATGAAAGCTGGGAGCTCTTGAGCAACGCTATCCACCCCTCATCCAGAGGTTACAAAAGTTACTGTTTGACATCCACGCTTCCGCTGGGTGGGCTGGGTGCCGGGGGAGTGCAGACAGACAAAATATTTCACTCACACCCCTGGGCAATCAGACTCCCGCACAGCTGACTTGTAATGTAAATACGATCGGAGCCAGAAGAGGCACTAGGTCCTCCACGACCGGTGTACAATCGAACATCTCCCACCAATTTTGAGTTAAAGTTGTCTTCACACTTGAACACAAACACTACACACCACAATGCTACATAGAGAAAGACTAACTTAACCTTCACACAACACATCTACAAACCCACCTTTTATTTTATTTATTTATTTATTTTTCTTTACCCCTTTTTTCCTTTTTCTCTTCATTTTCTTCTTATTTACTTTTCTCTCCCTGATGGCCTCCCGCTATCATACATCTGCACATTCCAGGATATACTACTCTTAAAGCTACTTTTGGGACTGAACTCCCTCTGTATGGGGGGTGGGGGGGGCGTTCACTGCAGACACCCTAGCAGCAATGGTGACAATAATCCCCAAGGAGGGCAAGGAACCAGCCAATTGTGCAATCTACCATCCAATCTCCCTCCTAAACACAGACCTTAAGCTGTTTGCGAAGGCAATGGCCATGCGGATGTCCCTATCGATCCCAGACCTGGTTCACCCGGACCAGTTTGGGATCATGCCGGGTAGAGAAGTGAGAAATAACACGATCAGAAGGCTTGAAGTGATCCAGTCCGCTCGGTCAACTGGGAGAGAGGCCATGCTCCTCTCCCCGGACGCTGAAAAGGCCTGTGACGGGGTGGACTGGAAGTACCTCACGGCAACGTTGCAACACATGGGATTTGGCCCACATGTCAGAACATGGGTCACTTCACTATACACAACTCCCACGACGAGAGTCTGCATCAATGGTGCATTCATGGCCCTATTTGCCATCTGCAATGGCACCTGCCATGCCTGCCCCCTGTCCCCTCTCCTGTTTGCCCTCTCTCTGAAACCGTTTCTAGGGGTGGTCCGACAGGACGTGGGAATCATAGAGTTCCACACAAAACAGGGGGAACACCGGGTAGCGGCATACGCCAATGACATGCTATTTTTTCTGGAGAACCCAATGGTTTCCCTCCCTAACCTCTTGCAACTCTTTGAGTGGTTCAGCTGGATTTCCAATCTCAAACTTAACCTGGACAAATAAGAAGCCCTGGCAGTCACACTACCACAAGATTTAATCACACACTTATGCACGCAATTCCACTTCAAGTGGAACAACACCAAATGTAGCTACCTAGGAACGTGGCTACCTAAAAACCCTGCGCACATCTACACAATTAACTTCCTCCCTGAACACACTGCAAAACGATATGAAGCGCTGGACAGGAGTATATCACTGCCCGTGGTAGTGCCCAGAGCCTTCTTCCAGTCCATAACACCAGTGATTAGGAAATTTGCGTGGAACGGTAAAGCCACATGAATACGACACACCCAACTGACACTCCCAAAGCACTCAGGTGGTTTGGGTCTCCCATCCATACTCCTGTATTACCAGGCTGCGCATCTGCAGAGGATGTTGGACTGGCATGTCAGAACCCCAATAAAGCTCTGGGTCACAATGGAGGCCCAGTACTCAGGATACTTCATGTCAGCAAAGCTTTGGTTCAGCATGGAAACATTTACGCAGTTAAAAACGGGCAACCCAATGATGCCACGCTGAGGGTATGGTGCTCAGTTAGATACACATGACAACTGACTGCATTCCACTCCCTGCTGACCCCTCTGATACACAACCCAGACCTGGCACAAACTGGATGTATATACGCCAATGGTGAATGAACACATGACACAAAATCTTTGAGGACCTAATCCCCAATCGACAACGGAACACAATAGAAGAGGTTCCGATATCACCAGAAACACACATACTATACAACACATAAGGACCAACAACAATTTCACAGAATCCTCACACAGTTTGATAACTACTGTACGGCTAGGGAACACTTACACAGGGGGTATTGACCCTTTATACCTTAAAAATTATGGGTGAAGACAATCGCCCAGAGCCATTTATTGCCAGATGGGAACGGGAAGCAGGAGTGACACTAACAGAGAATGAGTGGAACAAAATATACATCCTAACACACTAATTATCTGTAGCAGCGAAGTACCAGGGGCTAAGTTACAGGCTCCTGACCCTGTGGTATAGAACGCTTGATGTGCTGCAAAGAATGAACCCTGATATACCTGAAATCTGCTGGGGATGGGGACTAACGTACATGTGTGGTGGTCATGCCCGGTACTGACCCAATTCTGGACAATGGTAATCACGAAGACACGAGAGATCACAGGCACAGACGTCCCGCAGCTGACGCTCCCCATGCTCCTACACCACACTGACAGCACGGTAGCCACCTACAAGAAATCAATAACTGTGCACTTGCTTACAGCCTCGAAGTCCCTAATCCCAACTATATGGAAGCAGAGTGGTGTGCCAACTTTCCAGCAGCGGGTGGCCAGGGTGGAGGAGATACACATCATGGAAAGCATGACAGCAGACCTTAGAAGCCAAACAGACAAATGTTCCCTGAAATGATTCCCATGGACGGACTTCATTTATAAAGGGGGAACACTAACCCAGGCACCCACATAATACCACAGCACGGTCAGGTAGCAACCGACAGGGTATGGGGGACAACCCCCAATTAGACCAAAGGAGCTGAACCATCCCCTTGTAGAATAGGGGGCCACCTGGGGTGCCCAAACATTGGATCAGAAGGACCAGAAACAGAATTATCGCGCCAGGAACGCAGGTCTAGGGGTGGTGGCAAACACACCCCACCCCATCTCCTCTCCCCCTCTCCCCCACCCCTGAGTTTTGTCATGCCTAGGGCAGCATAAAAACAGGATACACCACTGACCACACTATCCTACGCATGACACCATTGGCATACAAAATACATAGCCGGAACCTGAGACCAATATACAGGAAGGCATAGCAGTTAGAGAAGGCGCGTGTGTGTGTGTTAGTGTGTGTGTGTGTTAGTGTGTGTGTCTATTAGTGTTTGTGTTTCTTAGTGTGTGTGTGTGTGTGTGTGTGTGTGTGCCTGTTAGTGAGTGTGTGTGTCTGTTAGTGAGTGAGTATGTGTGTCTGTTAGTGAGTGTGTGTGTCTGTTAGTGTGTGTGTGTGTGTGTGTGTGTCTGTTAGTGTGTGTGTCTATTAGTGTGTGTGTCTGTTAGTGTGTGTGTCTGTTAGTGTGTGTGTCTGTTAGTGTGTGTGTGTGTGTCTATTAGTGAGTGTGTGTGTGTATGTTACTGAGTGGGTGTGTTTGTTAGTTAGTGCGTGTGTGTGTTTGTCTGTTTGTGTGTGTTAGTGTGTGTGTCTTTTAGTGAGTGTGTGTGTGTCTGTTAGTGAGTGAGTGTGTCTGTTAGTGTGTGTGTGTCTATTAGTGAGTGCGTGTTTGTCTGTTAGTGTGTGTGTGTGTTAGTGAGTGTGTGTTTGTCTGTTAGTGTGTGTGTGTGTGTGTGTGTGTCTGTTAGTGAGTGTTAGTATGTATCTCGGTTAGTGAGTGTATGTCTGTTAGCTAGTGTATGCATGTCTGTCAGTGAATGTGTGTGTGTGTGTGTGTATTTAGAAGGTGGAGCAGGGGGGAAGGGTGGAAGGGGGGCATCTATATTTTGTCATGCCTAGGGCAGCAGAAAACCAGGCTACACTACTGACCACACTATCCTATGCATGACACCATTGACATACAAAATACATAGCCGGAACCTGAGACCAATATACAGGAAGGCATAGCAGTTAGAGAAGGTCTACTACCTCAAACCAAAGGTTGGTACTTGAAGTAATGCTAGTAACACAAAAACCCACTATACTCCTTGAGAACTAACAAAACAACAAAAGGGAGGGACAGGGTGAGGCTGAAGGGAAGGAAGGGGGAGAAGAAAAGGGTAAGGAAAAGGGAGAGGAGGGAAGCAAGTAAGCGGGTACTTAAGCTCGAATAGGTCTACTGTATGTTGAAAAATACTGTTACAAATTTACCTGTATTACCTATCGATAAACAGAAAATAAAGATTGTAAAAAAAAACACTTAATGACACTGAATCAAAGCATGCCGTTACCACATCATTTGAACTAGGAGAAAAAAAAACAATTTAAAAAGTTCTGTTTTACAATATACTTTTTTTCTAAAGTTTCCATGTGTTGCCCCTAGCATTTCCTAGATATGTTTTGATAGTAATTTCCAACATGCGAATGATGTTCACTATGAATGAGAAGGATAACGATAGGAATGGGTAAAATGCGAAGTGTTTAGGAAGGCAGTGCAAATCACAAACAGGAAGGGCTGTATAAACAAAGTGATGTAACTGCTAAATGGCAGAGAATTGAGCAGTGAGACTGCAGGGGTATGATCTATACACCAACATTGCTTCATTAAGCTAAAGTTATTTTGGTGCCTGTAGTTTCCCTTTAAGAAGCATTTTTTGTTGATGAGGTATAACTGGAAGCAAACACTAAACCGATGTAAGGCAATGTGTTTAACTGGGAAAAATCAGACAAAATAGAACATCATTTAGTACAGGATAAGTGAGCAAGTTTATGCCAAGCTTTTTGAGACTGAAAAGTTTCAGACTACAAAGGCAGGCCAGACAGAGCACTAAGTAATGCGTGAAAGGGGGCAATACTGCCATAAAATGTCCACATTACAGACTGTTCTGAAGAAGCTCAAATTAAAACTTCAAATTTAAACTATCATCAGAAAGAAACATTTTCAGGCAGACATTAGTTTAAACAGTTTATCAGGTAGAATAAATGTTGTAGAGACCAAATAAGTCCAAACATTGATTTGAGACTAGTAAATATATCAATAAAGAATTAGTAAACAAGTAAAAAAAACGTGTAAAGAAACCAGTAAAGAATTAACAAAACTAGCAGTAGAAATAGTTCCTTATCTAACGTAATGCCAATTAATTATTTAAAAAGTATGAAAAAAGTTGCATGTTTTTCATTACAGTTTCCATTCAATGATATCTAATTGATAATGTAAGGCAATGCAAAATAATAAAGTAGCAGTGACAGATTAGCTCACTTTGCTGCACACATTTAGGACCTACGTATACCACAATATCAGTGAGCTGACGTGATTTAATTTCCATTCTGTCAGTGCTGGATACATTTGAAATGCAAAATGCATGTTTTTCAGACTTCTCTCATCCTGTATGAATTTAAATGTTGTATTTATAGAAGATTGTTTTATGAAATGCAAATACGTTTCACACATAATTGCAAAATTGATGTCAATTCTATATAAATTTCTTATAAGAAAAATTCAGCTTAAGGTTCCCAAGACAACCAGAAAAAATGGTGGCTTATTCAGAAACTTTTAGGCTCTCTCACAACTAATTATTTATTGTATAACTTTGAACATAAAATATTGCTAAACAGCATATCTTAAAGAAAGAAATAGGCTTACATGCTGAGAATAATGACGCTGATCAATGGACTTGGCTCTTTCTTCTGATGTGATCATTTGACGCGGTATTGTTTCCAATTCGTGAATGGATTCCATGGATACTTTTTGCGGCAGAACTTGGAAAAGTGACGTGACGTACATTAAAATGGACTTCTTATCTGGATGTGCTACTGCAATATCTGAAAGAAAAACAAATCAGTATCTAAGGTACACTGGAAAGTTAGTTAAATATACCTAAAAATTAGCTCTTAACAACATAGATAGACTAATGAGCAGATATTTCCCATGTTAGTTCACCCTAGAGATTAATTAGAGCACTATAATCATCTGTAGAATTTTCTCTGGAAATAGCTCAGCAGTTGAATAAAATCTGAATTTAAAAATGATAATAGTAGCTCATTGAAACATATTTGAATCCATTACACTGCTTACTCAACAGAGGAACGACATATTTTGCGTTTTATGAGTCCTTAGCATACATTGAACAACAGTATAAGTCAACTTTATGTGGCATTTGGAAGTTTGTACGAAAAAAATTAATATATATACATATATCAAATCCACATATGTTTTAAAAACGTTACAAATTCCCATGACTAAAAAAGAGCTTGTCTACTTTAAATAAATAATGAAAATGAAAGCTGTCTCACATCA
This sequence comes from Pelobates fuscus, assembly GCF_036172605.1. Classification (NCBI taxonomy): domain Eukaryota; kingdom Metazoa; phylum Chordata; class Amphibia; order Anura; family Pelobatidae; genus Pelobates; species Pelobates fuscus. Next base: position 298,699,049 of record NC_086317.1, on the reverse strand, counting down.
AAGGCATAGCTCCAAGGTAGCCTTTACAAAGAAAGTCTGAATTTAAACAAACAAAACATAAACTTAAAATAAATTCATGTCAGTATAGGATATTATGTAGGGTATTCACAAAACTCAAAATTGTAGTGAATTAAAATCTGAATGACAAAACAAAGGAAAAATCAGAGGATGTGGAAAAAAATCTGCAACACGGCTACAGGCACAGCTTGTCTATTTTTTGCCATTTAAATTTCAAATTTAGTGTTTGTGCATAATAGGGAATTCCCTAGGGAATCAGATAAATGACAAATCAACCAATATATTTATGTGAATAATCTACATAAGAATAATGGTTAAAGGAACACTGTAGGGTAAGGAACACAAACACATATTCCTGACCCTATACTGTAAAAACCACCATCTAGCCTCCCTGGCCCTCCCTTGCACTCTCAAAATATAGTTAAATCTTACTTTTATTCCAGTCTGCTGCTGCTGTCTCTGCCGCTGATCTGTGTGCTTGGTTGACATAATCAGAAGTGTTTATCTCAACCAGTAACAATGCTTTCCCATTGGAAAGCATTGGATTGGCTAAGACTGTCAAGGAGGCAGATCAGGGGCAGACAGGGCCGGTGCAAGGATTTTTGCCGCCCTAGGCAAAAACAATTTTGCCGCCCCCCCCCCATATGTCCTGCCCACCATGTGACATCACAATGCCCCGCCCATATGCTCTGCCATATGGGCCAACGCCAGTCTTCACAAAGTGTCTTTTATCTGAAAAGACAGTATGTTTACATTAAAAAGCCTACAGGCACAGGCTATAGACACCAGAACCACTACATAATGCTGTAGTGCTTCTGGTGACTATAGTATCCATTTAATGTGAGGTAAATTAGAGATTAGTGCCACTAATAATATATTGGATTGCCTACTTACCACCAGATGAGGACAAGAGGCTGATGATGGGCTCAGTCTGGCTCCACAGGTCTGGTGTAGAAGAGGCTCTCTGGAGACTGTTTTTAACAGTGCTCACAACAATTAACGAACAGGATGCAGCTCCATTTTTTAGGGCCCCTTACACAGCTCAAGGTCTGAGCCCCCAGGGGGCATACGCCTACAATGCCCACCCATAAATCCACCTACATGGCCCATCCATGAGTTGGGGATTTTTTATGTGTGCAATTTGTGTAAGGGATGTAGTGTGTTTATATGGGATGTAGTGTGTGTTTGCGTGTAAGGAATGCATTGTATGTTTCTGTGTGTGTGTGTGTGTGTGTGTAAGGGGTGCAAGGTTTGTTTCTGTGTATGTAATTGAATGCAGTGTGTGTCTGTAAGGGGTGCATTAATTATGTAAGAGAACGTAAGGGATGTATTGTGAGTGAGTAGGAATGCATTGTATGTTTCTGTGTGTGTGTGTCTCACTTAGTGCTCTCCCTTGGCCCCATGTCCCTCTGCAGTCCCCCCTTGGTGGTCTTCTCACTCCACTCCCCACTCCCCCCCTTAGTGGTCCTCCCTCTCCCAAACCCCTTAGTGGTCCTCCCTCTCTCAAACCCCTTAGTAGACCTTCCCCTACTCCCACCATCCCCTTATCCCCTTAGTGGTAATCTCCCCCCCCTTAGTGGTCCTTACCCTCCTTCCCTCTCCTTAGTAGTCCTCCCTCCTTACCCCCCTTTGGTGGTCCTCCCCCCCCCTTAGTGGTCCTCCCTCTCCCAAACACCTAGTGGACCTCCCCTCCTCCTCCCTCAGTGGTCCTTACCTTCCCACCCCGTTCCCCCTGTGTTCCTTCACCCCCCTCCCCCAGTGGTCCTGACTCACCCCTCCCCTAGTGGTCCTTCCTCCCTCCTCCCCTCCCGTAGTAGTCCTTACCCTCCCTCCCCTCCCCTAGCGGTCCTTCCTCTCCCCTCCCCTAGTGGTCCTTACCCCCCCCAGTGGTTCTTACCCCCCTGGTCCTTACCCACCCCCAGGGGGGTCCTTATCCACCCCCTCCCTCCCCTAGTGGTCCTTATCCCCCCTATCCCTCCCTCCCCTAGTGGTCCTTATCCTCCCTCCCCTCCGCTAGTGGTCCTTACCGCCCCCTCATGGTCCTTACCCCCCCCCACAGTGGTCCTTACCCACCCCAGTGGTCCTTATCCACCCCCTCCCTCCCCTAGTGGTCCTTATCCTCCCCTCTCCCTCCCTCCCCTAGTGGTCCTTATCCTCCCTCCCCTCCCCTAGTGGTCCTTACCCCCCCTCATGATCCTTACCCCCCCAGTGGTCCTTACCCCCCCTGGTCCTTACCCACCCCCAGTGGTCCTTATCCCCCCCCCTCTCCCTCCCTCCCCTAGTGGTCCTTATCCTCCCTCCCCTCCCCTAGTGGTCCTTACCCCCCCCAGTGGTTCTTACCCCCCTGGTCCTTACCCACCCCCAGGGGGGTCCTTATCCACCCCCCTCCTCCCCTAGTAGTCCTTATCCACCCCCCTCCTCCCCTAGTGGTCCTTATCCCCCCTCTCCCTCCCTCCCCTAGTGGTCCTTATCCTCCCTCCCCTCCGCTAGTGGTCCTTACCGCCCCCTCATGGTCCTTACCCCCCCAGTGGTCCTTACCCACCCCAGTGGTCCTTATCCACCCCCTCCCTCCCCTAGTGGTCCTTATCCTCCCCTTTCCCTCCCTTCCCTAGTGGTCCTTACCCCCCCTCATGATCCTTACCCCCCCCAGTGGTCCTTACCCCCCCTGGTCCTTACCCACCCCCAGTGGTCCTTATCCCCCCCTCTCCCTCCCCTAGTGGTCCTTATTCTCCCTCCCCTCCCCTAGTGGTCCTTTTCCCCCCTCATGGTCCTTACCCCCCTGGTCCTTAGCCCCCCCCCTGGTCCTTACCCACCCCCAGTGGTCCTTACCTCCCTCCCCTCCCCTCCCCTAGTGGTCCTTTCCCCCCCTCATGGTCCTTATCCACCCCCCTGGTCCTTACCCACCCCCAGTGGTCCTTATCCCTCCCCCCTCTAGTGGTCCGTTATTCCCCCCCCCTCCTTAGCGGTCCGTTATTCCCCCCCCACCCCAAGTGGTCCGTTATTCCCCCCCACCCCCCTCCCATAGTGGTCCGTTATTCCCCCCCCCCTCCCATAGTGGTCCGTTATTCTCCCCCCACCCCCCCTCCCATAGTGGTCCGTTATTCCTCCCCCACCCCCCTTCCCATAGTGGTCCGTTATTCCCCCCCCCACCCATAGTGGTCCTTACCCTCCCCTCCTGCCCATGTAGCGTGGCCGGGCGGCGTGGAACCAGGGACAGGAACCTCTGTTTCCTGTACCCGGCCGCCGGCGGACTGATAGGAAGTGCTCACACTTCCTGTCAGTCCGCCGGCGGCTGGGTACAGGAAACAGAGGTTCCTGTCCCTGGTTCCGCGCCGCCCGGCCATGCTACATGGAGAGACCGGCAGGAGGGAGCGCTCTGCGCTTCCCTCCTGCCGGTCACTGAAACCCGGCCGCCCTCCATGCAGCAGTGCTGCGCCGCTTGGGGCTTGTTAAAGCGCTCAGGTCGGCGCAGCATGAGGAGGCGCACCGGGGACAGGGATCCGGCGCCCCCTGATAAGTTGCGCCCTAGGCGGCTGCCTAGGTCGCCTTACAGGTGGCGCCGGCCCTGGGGGCAGAGCCAGCATAAGCCAAACACAGTCCTGGCCAATCAGCATCTCCTCATAGAGATTAATTGAATCAATGCATCTCTATGAGAAAAGTTCAGTGTATCCATGCGGAGGGTGCATACACTGACTGGCAGTGCTGCACACTGTGCAGAACTGCCCCCAGAAGGCACCTCTAGTAGCAATCTGAGGAGTGGCCAGTGGAGGTATCTTTAGACAAACACTGCCTTTTCTCTGAACAATGAAAAAGCCTGAAGGGAATGATTATACTCAGCTGAAAAAATACAATAAGCTGTAGTTGTTCTGGTGACTACAGCGTCCCTTTAAAACATTATACTGCAAAGTAGATTGAAATGGTTTCATAATGTGTGTTGGTACAGTCTTGGTTATAACATTCACCAAGGGAAAGTTATGATCTTATAGAAAAAAATTAAATGCATGGGTATTTGAATGTCACAATTTTTGCCATGGCATGCGGGTGCAGTGAACACCACACTTCTGTACCAAATGACATTAGAAGAGGTTATGTTATTAATGACAGCAGTCCAAGTACTGGCACATCATGCAGGTTATAGGGTTGTAGGCATACATAGTTCTTGGTGTAAATCTGACATTGAGAAATGGTGCTGTCAGTGAAACGTAAACTGTAATCCTTTTACTATCATCATGATAGCTGTCTGATATAAAAAAAAAAAAAAAAAAACAAGCATTTCTCCAGGCTAATGGTTAATAAAGATGTACTCTCTGAGAGATGAGATTCTTTTCCTGGAGAAGTTGCTATAAAAATAATACTACATAGAGCAAGTGAAGCTTCAGAAGGTCCACCCAAACACTGAGCCTTACTGTGCATGTTGTGTGTCGTGAGTTGTAATAGCTATTTCAAGGTTCCATGCTTAGAGAAGATTTCTGCTGACTTTTTAGGGTAGTTATCCATTTTACAAATGTGTTAATTAAAAACCAGTTTAATTAAGCAAATGCAATTTCAATGTTTTTCTAGTATCACAATGTCAGCATAGTGCGTTAGGATTTGACTTTTCAATGGGATGTGGTTCACCAAAGTCTAGCGAGAATTCACTGAGTGAAGGTTTTGCTCATCTCTGTCTAGATTTTTCATTAGCGGAGATTGAGTTCTACCTTCACTAATGTATCTATTGATCCAACCAGTAATTTCCCAGCGGTTGTTATACATGTTTTACAGTCAAATAAACAAACAAACAAACAAACATGTGAAAATGACGAAATACATGTGTAAATGAATATATTTTATTAAAAGCATTCTAATAGCAGGAAGATGATTCCATTGAAAATAAACCATGTCACTAAAAAACAACCTTGGATTCAGCTAGTTTTAACATGCAATATGCAGAAAACAATATATACTCCGAGTGTCCCTATTTTGGAGGGACAGTTGCTATTTTTGGCCCAAGTCCCTCTTTCCCTATTTTCTAGAAGCTCCATATTGTTGGTGTGTCTGAGCTTATAACAAAGCTCCACAGCAATAATATTCACAGTAATGTGGCTTTAACCCCTTAAAGACACAAGGGCAGTCTATGTCGGCCTACACAAAATGGGCTTAAAAGTCTGTAGGATAAACAGTAGGTGTGTGTAGGTTAGCATAGAATGTCCTGAATATTTGATGTTAAATCCATGGAGGGATTTAACACCAAATATGCCGGGAACCCCAGGTATTATGGATTCTCTTGGTTCCACTCTATCTGCTGGGCCATTTTTAGTGGCTCCAGACTTTTAGATGAGTTCTGTGCAGCGCTGGAAGCCAGCACTGCTAGTGGTTCTTTAAATAGGCATTTAAATTCCTTCAGAGAGATTGCTGGTTAAATCCCTACACACCACTAACCCTCGGTATCAATGGATACCTGGAGTTCCTGTTAGTCAGCTGGAGCCATTTTAGTGGCTCTAGACTGACTGAAAAGCTCTGTGCAGCTCTGGAAGTCAGCACAGCACAGCACAGAGTCCTTAAACTAATTCAGAAAACTGCAGCTGAGCATCTCCCAGGCTGTCCATAGCTAAATAGGACTGGTGCTAGGCAACATACCAACATCTACTGTGTTAGATAGTAAAACTAATTTATAATATCACAAAACAAGCCTGTTGGTCATTAAAGGACCACTCTAGGCACCCAGACCACTTCAGCTTAATGAAGTGGTCTGGGTGCCAGGTCCCTCTAGGATTAACCCTTTTTTTTTATAAACATAGCAGTTTCAGAGAAACTGCTATGTTTATACTGAGGGTTAATCCAGCCTCCAAAACCTCTAGTGGCTGTCGCATTGACAGCCGCTAGAGGCGCTTGCGTGCTTCTCACTGTGAAAATCACAGTGAGAGCACGCAAGCGTCCATAGGAAAGCATTGTAAATGCTTTCCTATGCCACCGGCTGAATGCGAGCGCGGCTCCTGGAAGAAGGAGAGGAGGAGTAGAGCTCCCCGCCCGGCACTGTAGAAAGAGGTAAGTTTAACCCCTTCCTCCCCCCAGAGCCCGGCGGGAGTGGGTCCCTGAGGGTGGGGTGGGGGCACCCTCAGGGCACTCTAGTGCCAGGAAAACGAGTATGTTTTCCTGGCACTAGAGTGGTCCTTTAAGTCAGTTCCTGCAGAATCTATCAGGCAACATTTTGCAGTTTGCACCTCCTAGTTACCATACTGCAGATGCTCCCGCCAGCACATACCTCTAGATGCTATTTCTCACGGTCTTTAACACAGGACCCTGTCATCATTTTTTAGATGCTCTTTTCTGCAGTATACTGGCACTCTCTAGCTTGTTTTGGAGTCCAGACACTGCAGTTTCGGTAAACATTGTTATCAGCTTTGTTAACAGCTTCAGTGCAGCTCACTGGGACTTGGCTATTTTTCCTTGAGCCCGGTACTGGTATATCGATACATTATTGACACTACTAATTTGTAGCTGTTGTTCCCACAGTGGCATTTCACTCTGTTAACAGGCAGTGCAACTGTATCACTTGAGGATTTCTTACAACAGTTATTTGAACAAAAATTTGTTTGTATACCCCCCTTTTACTATTTACATTAAAAGTGAAGTTGTAATCATCTTTCCTCTTTTGTGATCTCCCCTAGCCCAACCTATCCTAAGGTCACCCCTCTATAACAAGGCAACTACCACTCTGCAGGACACTCTATCATTTATCCTGTCCCTTCTCCTGTCTCCCTTCCTTATTGTTTAGTTTAATTTATAATATCAGAATTTATATTAACAATGGGTGTCCTTAGGGTTAGGGTTGGGGTTAGGATAGTGTTAAAATAGGGTTAGATTTAGGGGTAAAATATCACTTGGTCTTGGGGTAGGATTAACTGCAAGGTTAGTGAAGGGTTAATGCTGGGTATGCCTTAATGCTGTTTTAGGACTAAAGATAGTGTAGTTTGATGTTAAGGGTAAGATTAGGATAGGCATATGATTCAAGTTAGTGCAAGCATTGTGTAAGGGGCATGGTTAGTATAGTGTTAGTGTGAAGGTTTGTATAGGGGTATCAGTAACTATAAAAAAGGAATTTAAGTCCCAAACATATTAGGCATTTGATAATATATGACTGATATATCTATTTCACTTTCAGTTTTTTTAAATTAGTTTTACTAGATGTGTAAAAATTATTATAAGCAAGAATGTGGGAAAAAAAAATACCCATTTGTAATATTTTATTCATATGTAATGTTGCATTAGGTTTACATATAGAATATTAAATGAAAGCCATTTCTTTCCTTTAAAAATTAATAAATAATATGTATGGGGCACGTGAAGAGAAAATCTTAAATTATATATATATATATATAGTATATATATATACGCTAGATAAACAGTGATAATAAATAGATGAGAAAGAAACAAAGAGGATTTACACAAACAGCCATTTTCTTACCACAGCTGAGACACTATAAACCGCAGATTCTTGAAGAAAACCTTCTGATTGGCAGTCAGTGGCTTAGCTGTTAGAAAACAACCACCTCTGACACTCATGGCTGACTTGCCCTGACAAGATTCACGGTAATAAGGCTCTGGTTCATTTGAGACAGTGTGCATCCCAGAGCATTCATCCATTAAAGTATGTTTTATCTGTACTTTGCAAAATAAAAGTATAGAACATTGCTTTGTGTTTAAGGCAATGCTTTCCTTTATTCGATAGCGATATCAAGACAAAAGACAATTAGAGATTTTGCATTATAATGAGGCAAGAAAATTTTAACCAGTGAATACTTATGCAGAAAATAACAGCATGGTTATTTAATAAAGTGAACTCAAAGTGAATATCATATGTAAGGTCAAAATAGCCGAACTGGATAAATTCTCTAAGTCAGCATTGCTTCAGCATTGCTGGTTCAGCTATTTTTTCCTTAAATATGAAATTCACTTTGAATTCCTGACAAATCTCACTTTAGTGAATAACCCCGTTAGTGACCTGCACAAAGACGTATAATAATAATAATAATAATAATAATAATAGCTATCAACTACATTTCATCAAAAGCCCCCAAATTTCTACTAAAAATGAATGGACATACCCCATTTGTAATACCTTGGGTTGTCTACTTTTGCAAATGGTATACTATCATGGGGGTAATTTTCATTCCTGGGCTACCATATGGTCTCAAAGGCAACATAACCAGTCTGGCAAATTTCAATGTGTATAAACTGAAAAATGTAATGTGCTATATTTGACCCTGTAACTTTCCAAAACACTATAAAACCTGTACTTGTGGGGTGCTATTTTACTTGTGAGACTTCACTGAATACAAATATGTGCATTTTATTGCAATAACAGAAAACAGTATTAATTCTTAATTTTTTTTAAATGTATTCATATTAAATTATGTTTATATATATATATATATATATATATTTATTTGATGTGACATGAAAGTCCTGTTTCTCCTGAACAAAGTGATATATAATAAGTGTGGGTGCATTTAATATAAAAGAGGTGAATTCCGCCTGAACATACATATAGCGCAAGTGCAAGGTTTTGTTTACTTTTTGTTTTGATCACAACTTGTACAACTGGCTCAGTCCTTAACCCGTTAACGCCGTTACGGCGTTCCATGCCGTCCCCATTATAATGGGCTTTAAAGCCGTTGCGGCGGCATGGAACGCCGTAACGGCTTTGAGCCCCAGGAGGTAAGTTATACTTACCTCCGCCGCGATCCTCTTCTGGGGGGCTGCCTGACAGCCCAGGCAGCCCTCCCACGGCAAATGAGGCCCCCGGGGGCCATGTGATCGCTCTCAAAGAGCGATCACATGGCCCCCTATAGCTGGCTATGGATCTGCCTGCAGGGGGACTGTCTAAAATATCAGACAGTCCCCCTGCTGGTAAGAAAGTATAAAAAAATAAATTAAACGTTAAAAAATAAATTGAAAATATTTTTATATATATATAATATGTATATATATTATATATATAATATATATACATATTATATATATGTAACGTCATACAAAGTGTATTTTAATATTAATATAAGTATATATATTAGCATTAAAATACACTTAGAATGATGTTACATATATATAATATGTATATATATTATATATATAATAGATGTACATATATATATTATATATATATACGTATAATTAAAATAATAAATAAATAAAATAATAAAATAAATAAATAAAATATTGAAACAAAATTTAATATAAATTATATATTCATATGTAATTTCATTCTAACTGTATTTTGTTATTAATGTATATATATTGGTAACAAAATACACTTAGAATGGCATTCTATATATATCTATCTATATATAAAATACAAATAACCGCAAATATATATATATAGATAAATACATATAATTACATAAAAAATTACATTAGTATACACGTAGCATTTAAATACATATATATGTATATATATTAAAATTCTACATGTATATTTAAATAATCTTTTAACATAATTATGTGATTTGATTAATTAAAATTTGATTGACATGCCTGACAACACAGGGAGAAAGTGCAGAGAATTTAATTTGCAAGCACTATATTTGACCCTGTAATACTCCACGACACCATAAAACCTGTACATAGGGGGTACTGTTTTACTCGGGAGACTTCGCTGAACTCAAATATTAGTGTTTCAAACTGGTAAATTGTATTACAACGATGATATTTTAAGCAAAAGTGACGTTTTTTGCATTTTTTACAAACAAACGGCACTTTTATGGACTATATTATTGTTGTAATATGTTTTACCGTTTTAAAACACTAATATTTGTGTTTAGTGAAGTCTCCCGAGAATAACAGTACCCCCCATGTACAGGTTTTATGGTGTTTTGGAAAGTTAGAGAGTCACATATAAGGCTTGCGTTTCATTTTTTTCACATTGAAATTTGCTAGATTGGTTATGTTGCCTTTGAGAGCGTATGGTAGCCCAGGAATGAGAATTACCCCCATGATGGCATACCATTTGCAAAAGTAGACAACCCGAGGTATTGCAAGTGGGGTATGTCCAGTCTTTCTTAGTAGCCACTTAGTCACAAACACTGGCCAAATATTCGTTTTTTGCTTTTTTCACACAAAAACAAATATGAACGCTAACTTTGGCCAGTGTTTGTGACTAAGTGGCTACTAACAAAGACTAAACATACCCCACTTTCAATACCTTGGCTTGTCTACTTTTTCAAATGGTATGCCATTATGGGGGTAATTCTCATTCCTGGGCTACCACACCGTCTCAAAGGTAACATTACTAATCTGGCAAATTTCAATTTGAAAATGGAACGTTCTATATTTGACCCTGTAACTTTCCAAAACAACATAAAACCTGTTAATGGGGGGTACTGTTGTACTCGTGAGACATCGCTGATTACAAATATGTGCATTTTGTTGCAGTAAAACCTAACAGTATTATGACATTTACAGCTAAAATGTGAGGCGGAACTACACATTTTTAAAAAATAAATAAATTTCTCACAGTTTTTTTTATTTTATTCATAATAAATTATATTCCATATATGAATAGTTAATGGTAAATTAAAGCCCTGTTTCTCCTGAACAAAATGATATATAATAAGTGTGGGTGCATATAATATGAAAGAGGGGAACTACGGGTGAACAGACATATAGCGCAAATTCCAGTTTTTGTTTACGTTTTGTTTTGATCAGAACGTGCACTATTGACTCCGTCCTGAAGGGGTTAAGGGGTTAAAAACAAGAAAAAACAAAACAAAACAGCAGAGCAGGGCATGTAAATATATAGCTGCCCAGCTCTGCTGTTTTTTGTTGTTGTTCTTTTTAACTAGCTTATTGACTATCATATGTTTGTGTCTGTGTTACTTCTTTCCTTTTGCCCCACCACATATCCCTTTGATCCCATTCCCTCTCACATTATCAGATCTCTCTCTCCTCTTGCCCTATACCATCCTTAACATATATCTTCAACTGCTTTCTTTCTTCTGTCACTGTTCCCACTCCACTTAAAAGGACACTATTGTCACCCAGACCACAGGCCCTTAACCCTGCAAATGTAATTATTTCAATAATTACATTGCAGGGTTAACTCCACCTCTAGAGCACTTTTGATCGCTTAACTGACACTGGAGGTCCTCACGCTTTGCACGAGGACATCCAGTGTCACCCAAATCCCATAGGAAAGCATTATACAGTGTATTCCTGTGGGGATTAGGTCCACACAGCTGGCTGACATTGGCGGAGGAGGAGCGGAGGTAGAGCCTGAACCAGCCTGAATCGGTGCTGGAATCAGGTAAGTGATCAATGTTTTTTTTTTTTTTAAACCTTCTGCACTACGGGGGTGCGAGGGAAGGGGGCACTACAGGGAGTCTTAGTGCTAGGAAAACAACTTTGTTTATGATTTTGTGATTCTCAGCATTTTACCAGCAGAAGTGGTGGTGGTGAGGGGGGGGGGAGGAGTGGGGGCTCACACACACTAAAAAAAGATATGTCTGTCTAATATAACATTCCAGATACAAAATAAAAGCTATGGGCCCTTTATGGATGCACATCTCACTGCTAAAAATTGAGAGGTTAATAATGACATCCTGACACTGCTGAGACTGGATTTTACAAGGATAAAATATTACTGTTGAGATAAGATTACAAGGGAAAAGGCTTATGCTGAAAACAGTGGACATATTGCTCTCTGGCACAGTATGTTTACTAACCTTGTTGGACACATTTACAACAATTGAGTTTATGCTTATACAGATCCATCATCTTCAAAAAGAAATACCACTAATAGATGCCAAGTGTATTTCTGCTTATATTTCCATAAAATCAAATGTCAAACTCTTGATATATAAAAAATGGCATAGCAGCACTTTAAACAGAATTCATAATGAAAATGTACTTGTGTGTTGTATATATCACTCAGTCTCCACTCCTTCAAAAAATCATTTAAAACTCACTTCTTCATAAAAGCGTATCAATTAAACTGTTAATAGCTCCTGACTGATTCCTCTCTTGCAACTGTCACTAGTCTAATACTATCCTTACCTTTTTGTGTCATTTTACCCCACTCTCTCTATATGTAAGCTCATTGAGCAAGGCCCTCAACCCCTCTGTTCCTGTGTGTCCGACTTGTCTGGTTACAAATACATGTGTGTTCGTCCACCCATTGTAAAGCGCTGCGGAATTTGTTGGCACTATATAAGTAATAACTTAATAATAATATATAATTATCTAACTGTATAAAACAGATAAAATTCTGTTATCTGTTTTTTACATCTACATCACTGGACTAATACAGCTACAATCTCTAATTATATAACATTAGGGAAAAACAACTATAACCAAAAATTATGTTCCATAAGACATTCCAGTAACCAATGACACACCAGTTTGTTGCATTATAGTGAAAAATATCTCAACTTTACATGTTTTGTATTTGGGCACTTGGTGTAGGAAGCCAATGATTTTGAGGGCAGCATTTGCTCATCAAGCTAGGTTCTCACCTGCTTACACTGTTGATTGTTTATCTGTTTGCATATCTTAATATGAATAACAGAATTTATGTATGATAGTAGGCTAGTCTCTGTTTCCATATCTTTACGATAGTAACAGAATGTATGTATGATACTAGGCTAATCTAACACTATCATAAAACTGTAGTTCTGTTTTTGCTTTGAGTAAAGTATATCACTGTACATAATTTCAAATACATAATAAAAATAACATAAAAAATATAATTATGCTACAATATCCAATCCCTTCTTCTCACTTTAAAATATTGTGTGTTTGTAAGAATTGTTTATTGCATGTTTGTAAGAGAGAGTGCAAGTCTGAGTGTCAGACAGAGTTTCCCTGTGTACAAGGTTATTCACTAAATTCCGAAAGGCCCTGTACTGAATGGGGCAAAGCCATTTATTACTGTATGAGGCCATGCAGACTGCAAAATCCATACATTGTCGAGCGAGCCTGAATTTGGTCTGGGTTTCAGTTGTACCGAACACCACCCATGGGCAGTGTGTACATACCCTAATAATAAAATAGAGAGATGGACCTAATGACCCCCTGGCCCCCACTCATGGGTGATTGGTGGGGTCGCTAATATTAATAATAAAAGGGTGTGGGCCCAAATATTATTTATTAACTGGTGTAGGACCTATTGTCCTGCCCAGCCTCCACCCATGGGAGGTGGTTGGAGGCCCTAATTTGCTATAAAATGGGGGGGGGGGGGGTGGATACACCACTGCCCAACCACCAAATAAAGGCATGCTACCTGCCCTCCTAGGTAACTAGGGGTCTCCAATCACCTAAATACCACCACTCTAAACAAAAAAACAAACAAAAAAAAAAGGAAATGTCCTCTCATACACTTTGTCTGTCAAAACAAAATCCTTTTATGGAAGGTTTAGTATCTAACATTCACTATTTTACTAATACAAATATGCCCTGGGTGTGGAATACAGAACTTATCTAAATATGTGGGAAATACACATGTGAAAATACATCTCATATCTTGCTGTTTTCATTGATGCATCACACGTCATAAAGGGAAAATTTTTAGTAGACCTAAATCTCATCTCTTTGTATGTCATTGATTATACACATATTGATTATTCTTCTTTGCAACATTAACAAAATTAGCATACGTTTTGTATCTATCTATCTAGATCTCTGAGACTTGTGTTCGATGAGAAAATTTGGTTTGGTCTAACCATTTTTCCAGGTCGGCTGAATTAAGGCCATGTTGCGATTCTGCTCAGCAGAATTTCAGGACCAAAAATCAGATATATAAAACGAGCACAAAAATAGACCATAACTTTACTGCAGAATACATATATTATCACCTTTTCAGCCAAAATCCAAACAAATTACATGCTGGGAGGAAATGCAGGGTTATTTACTATTTGCCTGTCTGTCTGTCTGCCTGTCACATATAACTATGCATTACTGAAATGAAGTATAGCTATGGCTTGGAACAGCTTCTGATTAGGATATATTTTTCAAATTAAACAGTAAATTCCTATATTTGCATGAATGGTTTCACAAAGTCATGTTCTAATTTATGTCCAATTTGAATACTGCTATACATAGATTACTAGATTTGGAAATACACGACTGAGAAGAATTATAATGGCCTACGGCAATAATAAGTATTGCATATTACTAGTTCAGGTATTGACAGTTGCTAACTTTTTAATTGCTGTGGCTGTCAACTTGACTTCGATGGTGCTCTGCTATTTCTCAAGCAACAAGGTATCAGTGCATTGCTGCCAGTCATCATATTGCACAAACTTGTATTCAAAAGTGGCATTTAAGAGTCACAGAATTTTGTATTGATGGAGATATATATTTTAGAAAAGAAATGGAATTCTCAATTAACTTGAATCTATTCTGAACACTCTCTAAGTAATAAAGGTTGCTCTGAATGTTGACCGTAAAATTACTTGGGCTGAGTAGAAACAAGAAAGGGAGAGCTAATAGTTTGATGTTCTAAGGAAAAGAGGAAGAGGCTAACACCTAGCAAGAATTATCAAAAACGTTTGAAACTTGGGCTGAGAGCATTCTGTCCACAACTGGCAGCTGTGAAAATTACAATATTAAGCAGATTGTGTAAAGAGCATATTTCTAAATACATAATATAGATGAAAACTTGTTTTAAGAAAATACATACAACTAGCTACCAGCAGTTATCTGCTGACTATTTAGAGTGCTGTTTCTGTGGAAGAATAGGAGGCTGTCTTCAATTCACTAGCACAAGGGCCATAAGGTACCTATTTTCCTTATTTCTATATATACCTGAGCCAAAATAACTTTACGGCTTACGATGTATTGACTCATGTACAATAAGATAATCCCACCAAGCCCTAGTGCAGAACTTTGGCTATTTAAAGCATGGAAATTATTAGTCCAGACCCAGATTGGGAAATTGTACAAGGCATAGTGAGATCTTCCCTAATGAGTGCCTTTAGGGTGTTACATCTTAGAAAGGTGATTTTTGCTCCATTTTGCCATCACTTCATGAGATGCTGTGGTTAACTGCGTGTTTGATTGTTAACCATATGTATGTTAAAGATAGATAGAGAGAGAGAGAGAGAGAGAGATGTATGCAGGTATTTTAAAGTACTGTGCTTTAAGCGATTTGTTGGAAAAGTTAAAATGGTAGTAAAGTCAGCAGAAGCATTTTTTGCCTGATAGAGTTAAAGGTTTTTGTGGGTCCTCTTACTATTTAATTAATAATCTCCTCGGTGTAAAACATAAAACATAAACAAACATGACTTTGCTATAGGCCTTCCTGTGAGTTTGAGCTCCATTATTTGCCTGAAAGTAGTGTTTCTGAGGAGGAAATCTATCTTTCATTTGTGCTAAGAAGGAAAATTACTATTATGAGTAGGATTGTAGATTGCATTCTCTCTGAAGATTACCCAGAATCCCTATGCCGCAGTCACTTTTCTTTTTTAATGGCCCATGAAATGTTACTGACATTCAACCCTGCATTGGCAGTCCACTGCTGGATTGGGCACTGTTACATGATAGGCTATTATGTTCAAATATTGCTTACTATATGGTCTGCATAGACTACTTTTAACATGGAGGATAAAAAGATTGAATTTCATGTAGCAATTAAGTCATTCCTAACCCTGTATTTTAAAAAGAGACACAGCATGGTTTAAGTACTGTTCCATTTCTACTTTACACTCCTAATTGAAAATGTTCACTTTAGAGATTCTCTAAAAAGCAAAACCTCAATTTCCAATTTCCTTTTTTTGCTGGTAATGGGCTATGCTGCATGGATCATAGACACTTTTCTAAATCAAATCAGCTGGCTCACATAATACTGCACACAGGCTGTTTATTTTTCCTCAGCATGTCCATTTTGTAATTAGAACCAAGAGCCATTTTCACAACTCTTAATTGAACCAGGCTCCCCTGATCCTGTTCTGAACCTGTATCTAGTTTGCCAGACATAAAATTATTGCCTTAAAACCTTTGAGTATTAAAGGTTGTTGAGCATCATACATAAATGTGATTTTCCAAAAATATATACGTAAATTACATTATCTATTTTTTTTGTATCAGACAGAATTGGAGTAGAGAAGAAACATAAATACGTTTTTTTAGATCATTTTACCTTTAACATCATGAGTGTGTTGTTACACATGAATCCCACCCCCTCCAAACAAAAGGGATGTTAACAGGAGGGTGGCTACTAATACATAAAGTATGGTATGCATGTGTGTATATATATGTGTGTCAGTGTGTGCGGCAGTATGTGTATCTGTGTGTCATGGCACATGTATGTATGTGTCAGTGTGTGTATCTGTGTGTCAGTGTGTGTATGTGTCATTGTGTGTCTCTGTGTGTATGTGTATCTGTTAGTCAAGATGTGTGTGATGGGTGGGGGGGGAGGGGGGTATCTCATTCCACATATGAAATGCAGCAATGTAGAGATGAAATAAATAAATAAATAAATAAATAAAAT
Organism: Pelobates fuscus; assembly: GCF_036172605.1. Taxonomy (NCBI): domain Eukaryota; kingdom Metazoa; phylum Chordata; class Amphibia; order Anura; family Pelobatidae; genus Pelobates; species Pelobates fuscus. The sequence continues at coordinate 298,682,569 of NC_086317.1, read as the reverse complement.
AAATAAATACAACATAATAAAGGCTCAGATGTAACCAGAATAAAGTTTTTGTACTAGTGAAGGCTCAACCATAAATCAAGTTAGGCAGTGCCCCACCAGTGTTTTGTTTCAACTAAATAAATATAATTCAGATTTTTGTTTCTGTGGAACATTTTAACTTTTTATTTTTAAAACGTACACAACAAACATATGTTGTTTCTCTTCCTTTGATTAGTACTATGGTTTACCTTATTAATGGTTCTCTATTGCTGCTAGGAGAGTAAAAATAGCTTTACTAGATTGCTGGTCATTTTAGAAAAATAAAAATACCAAGAAACTAATTTCAAATGCTTACATTGCTGTGATTGGCTGTCTACTAATCATCCAATGTCCCCATTTTTGAGCAGCACAATGCACACCCAAAAAGACAGGCAATCCATGTCTTCCAAATGGCCAAAATTTGTCCATCACAGTTTTTCTTTTCTTTAGGAAAAACACATTATTATACCATGCACCAAGCCTCGTTTTACCCTATTTTTTCCTGTGCTCCAAAAAATTTTATGCATTTTCTTTTTAAAATAATGCAACTTAGAAGTGGAGGAATTAACAAGTAAAAAAAATTTAAAAAATGTATAATCTTTGACTATTCTGAATTTGAAAGCCTATTACATATTTATATTATTTGGAAGCAATTTAACATCAAAACTGGCATCACATCTCATGCTGACCATTGACATTAGAAGAACACATCACACATTAGAGAAGCTAGAGCAGAACTGGAAAATAGTTACCATAAAATGGTATCGTTTGAGATAAAAAAAAAAAAAAAAAGTAATTTATATGGGCTTGACAAAAACGCTCTCATTTAAAAATGGCTAATTTTAGTAGCATAAGAGAATCTTTGCAACTAATTGACTGGTACAAGCACAGAGGATAAATTAAAAATCTTTAACCAAATTATATAAAAGTACTTTTTCTCAACATTGGGAAACAAATGTAAAAGAAGTAAATTAAAACCAATGTGACTTTGTAAAAAGGGTCAATCACATATTAAACAATAGGAAAATGACATTCTTAACATTTCAATCAGATGGGTTATAGCATCATATAGTAAATATACACCAACAGGTCTTGTAAAAGGTGGATATGATGGGCTAAACTAGAAAAAAAGCCCATAACCAAAAAAACATGATCAACTCCCCCTACTCAAAAATGTAAGTTCGTTAATGACTAAAATGTTAAGAGTATAAGTGTATGTGTCTATTAGAATTTGAGATACATGTGTTAATTAAGGAGGATCAGGACGAGGCAGGAGTTGTAAACAGTTTTTCGTTTTTTAGTATATAGAATAATCTATCAGGGTTATTCACTAAGGTGAGAATTCAAGTTGCTTTCAATGTGAATCTCAAATTTAAGGTCAAAATACCAAACTGAAAAACTATTTAAGTCAGTTATGCTTTAAGTCTGGCTACTCTGGCTTTAAATTTGAAACTCACTTTGAATTCTCACTTTAGTAAATAACCCTGTATGGCTGTAGATTAGCATATCTCTGTTATAACAGCCTTAAAGCAGACAGTCGATGACTTGACTACAATTCAGGGCCGGCGTGTCCATACGGCGGCACAGGCGGCCGCCTTAGGGCGCACCGGCTCTGGGGGCGCAAAATTCCAGTGACCGGCAGGAGGGAAGTGCTCCCTCCTGCCTGGTCACCTCCTGGATCCCCGGAGCTCCTGCGCGGCGTGCGGCTGAAGTTTATTAGGAGGCGGCGAGGGAGCTCTCTGATCTCTCTGACCGGCTCCCTCGCGCGCCTTTTGCTGATGCCGCGGGAGCCGGAATATGACGTCATATTCCGGCTCCCGCGGCATCAGGAAACAGCCTGCGAGGGAGCCGGTCAGAGAGATCAGAGAGCTCCCTCGCCGCCTCCTAATCAACTTCAGCCGCACGCCGCGCAGCAGCCTCACTGGACCACCAATGAAAGACCCACGCCAGCACTCCAGGTAGGGAGGCTGGGTGGGAAATTTAAATTTAATTTAGATAATTAATTACTGTGTGTGTATGTGTGTGTGCATGTGAGTGTGAGTGTGTGTGTCTGTCAGTGTGTGTGTGTTCGAGTATGTGTCTGTGAGTTTGTGTGTGTCTGTCAGTGTGTGTGTGTGTGAGTGAGTGTGTGTGTCTGTCAGTGAGTGTGTGTGTGTCTGTCAGTGAGTGAGTGTGTGTGTGTCTGTCAGTGTGTGTGTGTGTGTCTGTCAGTGTGTGTGTGTCTGTCAGTGTGTGTGTGTGTGTGTCTGTCAGTGTGTGTGTGTGTGTGTCAGTGTGTGTGTGCATGTAAGTATGTGTGTCTGTCAGTGTGTGTGTGTTCGAGTGTGTCTTTCTGTAAGCCTGTCTGTATGTATGTATCTGTATGACGGTATGCCTCTGTATGTATGTATGTGTCTGTATGTCTTGTACGTATGTTTCTGTATGTCTCTGTATGCATGTATGTAACTGGATGGATGTTTGTCTCTGAATGTCTGTATATATGTCTCTGTATGCATGTATGTAACTGTATGCCTTTATGTCTCTGTATGTACGTACGTGTGTGTGTCTCTGTATGCCTGTATGTCTTTGTATGCATGTTTCTGTATGTATGTATGTGTCTGTATGACGGTATGCCTCTGTATGTGTCTGTATGACAGTATGCCTCTGTATTTATGTATGTGTCTGCATGCCTGTATGTCTCTGTATGTATGTTTCTTTATGCCTGTATGTCTGTATGTATGTGCCTGAATGTCTTTGTATGTATGTTTCTGTATGCCTGTCTGTATGTATGTGTCTGTATGACGGTATGCCTCTGTATGCATGTATGTCTTTATATGCCTGCGTGTCTCTGTATGCATGTATATCTCTGCTTGTATGTCTCTAACTGTATGTGTCTGTATGTCTCTGTATGATTATTTCTGTCTTTGTATGACAGTGTACCTGTATGACTTTGACTGTGTGACTGAAAAATGATGCCTGTGTGCCCGTGGCTTGGGAGGAAAGACACACAGGTGAAGATGCATTTTTTTTTTTTTTTTAATGAGGGTTGGGGGCGCCAAAATGCATCTTTGCCTGTGTAACTAAAAATCCTAGCACCGGCCCTGCTACAATTACAGATAGCAAACTATGCAACAGTATGCAATGCCAGTCTGTCATTGCACATGCTAATAAGGTGTTGTCATTTATGAAAAGGGTCATTGGTTCACATGATCAAAATATAAGTTTGCCTCTTGAATATGCAGTGCAATTTAGGGCACCAGTTTTAAAGAAATATCCAGAATTAGAAAAAGGTGGGCTGCAAAATTAATAAGTGGGATGGCAAACATTAGTTAAGAAAAAAGTCTAAAAAACACTGCAATGGTTTTCTTTCTAAAAAAAAAAAAAAGACTTCCCAGAGGAGATATTATAGTACTATACATAAATATACAGGTTGGAAAAAAACGCTAGGTGCTAATCTCTTTATTAGCAGAAATATACAACAGACTAGAAGTCGTCTATCGAGACGGGAAGAGAGGTTTCTTCAAAGTAAGAACAAAAAAAGATGTGAAATTCTTGACCCACAGTTCTTATCACATTCTGTAGATATTTTTATAAAAGGCCTAGATGACTTTAAAAAACAAACAAACAAAGGATTATTTGAGAATATAATCAACATGCATATGAACAGGATGTTAATTCAAGAAGTAATGTGATTGCAATTGTCATTATAGAGTCAATATGGATGTTTCCCCCCTTATTGTGTCATAACTGGCCATCATTTCAAAATGTTTTATTTTTTTTATTTTTTTTTGCCTTCTTTTGGATCAACAACACACAAATATGCTTTTTATAGCTTGCACTTGATGGCCTTGAAGCCTTTTTCAACCAAGATTACTGATGACTATGTAACTGTAGCCACGTCTAATAAGCAATTATATTACAAACTTCTATAAGTGGAAAAGTATCATAGAGTCAAATAGATCTTGAAAAAAGTGTAAGTGCCAATTTTGTTTAAACAACAGATTTAACAGATTCTTAAGTCTGACTTTGGCTACTGTTTTGGATAAATTTGGAAAGCCAGCGGTAAATTTTCAATTATTTATTTGTGTCTCATTACAGAACCCCAAAGGGAGTCAATGGAACATCAAGAACTGATTTTACTGCTTGCCATTCAGAGACATACTGCTGTTCTGATATCAAATCCGATCTTCATCTCAACATTTGTAATTTCCTCCAAAAATCTGTAACATCTTTTGTAATGAGAATGACAGGTAGAAGAAGGTTGCTTTTAAAATGGGATCAGAGAAAACTATTTCTACTTTATGGAAAAAAAGTTATTTATATTTTAATATTTTCCTGTCTCTAGTACAATTTCCATTGGTTTGATTGTCATGGATGTAGAAAAGCAATTAATTTAATTTTTTTCTTATTATTCTAGAATATCTGTTCAAGCTATATAGTAAAGCCAAAGCAAATTAAATGGGGTCATTAACATTTTGTCAACTTAGAGACAATTATATGACTTTTAATTTCCTGGTCGTCGGGTCGAGGAGCAAGCACAACGCAAGTTGTGTGTGCAACATGCACATACATGTTGAAAAAAAAATTGGGGGCAACACAAATCAAGCATAGACTGATAGCAGGTTGCTCTTTGAAAGTACTAGTTATTTAATTTTACACTATATCAGTTTACCTGAAGATAATATTTAAATTCCAATGAGAAATCACTTATGAAGCAGTGCACAGAAACCACAGAGAAGCGAACATGTTGTTATGACTGTAAATTTCACTATTAGCTTAATATGTTTACCTAAAAAGCCAGTTAGATCTATTATAATGGAATGGTAGCTCAAACTACCTTTTCAGCTATACAATGAATTTTCTGAATAGGACAGAAACAAACCTATGCCACATGGTTAAAATACTGCTGAATACATCTTCATAACCTTTAAAATAACAGACTATTAAATAGTATTGTGAGATCAGCCTACATAAGAGAAGATTCTTTAGGTGTGTAGCTTTTTTGTAAATGTATTATTATTTTTTGCATACTTTTATTGCATTATCTAATTAACAGAATGTGGAATAACATGTTTCATGGAATCCTATCTTAAGCATATCTAACATTTCTGATTCCTGATATGAAGGTTCATCAACGATAGGGCGTTTAATACATAGAAGTGCTTGAGATTTTGATAATGGAAGGATTTCCCAAATTAAGCCTATCACTCAAAAATGTTATTTCTACAATATAAATACTATTCTATGATAATAAAGAATTGCTCTATTATTTGCCATCTACATCATTGAGTACATCTGCTCCTAAAACCTCAGTATCCTACCTTTATAAAGTCACACAGTGATCAGTGGATTATAATTATTAACAAAACAAAACAAATGTTTAGCTATTGCTGTGACATATACGATTTTCTATTTTAAGAGATAAAGACTGCCAGAAATCCAATTGTACAGTATTTTTTAATTACTATTTATAAAAACGGATGAAATAAAGGAACATCTGTTGCACTAAAGTACAGAAAGAAATCTTACCGAAGGAGATGGGAATTATTAAATAAAATAAAACATTGCATTTCTCTTCCTTCAGGCAAGGACACTTCAGCTAAAAGAGCTGAATGACAGATGCAGAATTGTAACGGTTGCCTTAACCATCCACACTGCACATGTGATACATGCAGTCATATGTTTTGCTCTTGGAACAAAAGCATTGAGTTATGAAATATGTATTAAATTCATTCCGATGGAATAAACTGTACATCTTGGCAGAAATGCCTTGCGTTTCTAGCAGAGGTCAATTTGAATACATAACATGACAAACATATCTCTAATCCTTTCTTATACGACAAGGGGTTTATCTGCTAAACAGTAATTTTATTATATCCAATTAAGCTGAGTTGAGCTTAAGTTTTCCTGGTGGTTTGTCAATTCATGAGAACTCAGTATTTTGTGAATAGACCCTAATAAATCCCAGAAATGCTTGCTTATTTTATTTGCCCAATTTCTTTAAATTGTATAAATAGCTCATGCAAGTGCAGGTGACTGGTACGTGCAGTTCTTTAATTCTTATTTAGACTTGCTTCAATGGCTTAATTCAATTTTAAATTAATTATTTTCAAACAGGAGAATTAAAATAAAAAGCTTGCTACAGATAATCAAGAGCTTTATGAAGCAGCTGTTTGGGACACCTCTAGGCAAACCATCACAAAAATACCTGCTAAATAATAGTGTCTGAGGCTGAATTCTTTACTGAAATCACGAAAAGAACATTTTCACTTCCCAAATTTATTATGCATTCTATGGATTTTAAAGTAACACCATTATAGACTTTCACCACAGAATATCAATTGAATGATGAAATAATGCAAACAGAAAAAAAACACATGCATCAGGGCTCGCACCCCGAGTGGGCAAACATGGTAGCCCATGCATTTAGGTCCAACTGATAGGTGTTGCTGAACAGGGGCCCAGTCAGGCACAGTGTCCCTTTAACAGCATGACCGGGCCTTTCCACTTCCTCTCTTTCCCGCAAGTTCAGATCACTTCCTCCCAGCTATTAGAAGAGCCACGTGGGAGGCAGAAGAGGCACAGCAGGAGCGGGAGGAAGCACAAGAGGAGTGGGAGAAGCAGGGACAGACCCAGATCCAGATCCACACTCCTATCAAACTCCAGCAACATGACCCCAGGCAAGTCACCCTCCTGCACATAAAAGGTATGTTAACAGGAGGGGGGCTAAAATACAACAATTCTGACATATTTGTGTGTATGTACATATGTGTGTCAGTGTATGTATCTATGTGTCAAGGTGTGTGTTTGTGTCAGTGTGTGTATATCTGTATATCAGGGTGTGTGTATGTGCCAACATGATGTGCAAACAGAACCCTGAAAATGCAGGCATTACATACAAACACACCCCTGTATTAAAAAATGAAAATCATATACAAACACACCCCTTTATTCACATATCATATGGCACACATACTGCATTCAAAAGCCAATGCTACATATAAACACACTACTGCTTTCCAATGGCAACAGTACATACAAATACACACCTACATGCACACACTTACTCCATGCAAAAACATTCTTACATACAAATGCACAAACATTGCTCACAAATAAAACCTGCAAGAATGGGAAATGGTAGATCCCTAGCTGGCATTGTATCGTTGGAATTGTATGACTGACAGGGATCTACCTCTTGGCCATCCTGGTGCTAGGAGGGGGGACAAAACAATTTCCTGTACCAGGGCCCTCTCTATATCAGTTGCACCACTGATAAACAAGCAAAACAGGTTTTACTAAAATTAGCACTGTCGTGGCCGTTTTTTTTTTTTTTTAAACCCCCTCTCGACTCCACTACATCTAAGTGCCCCTGTAGCCACCCCTAAATGCCCCTAGTCCCCCCATATTACCATTTTTTTCATCTTAGTTTTGTGCCCTGACCTAAGTCCTGGGCACCACCATCTTTGTGTGGGTAGATGAAGGCCCTGTAGTGCTATAAAATTCCCACGCATGCCCACTTAAACACTTGGGCATTTGCTATTTTCCAAAATTCGGACGGGCATTTCTTCTATTCATTCATTCGTCGGAAAGATGAATGAATGAATAGAAATTTCAGATGAACAAACAAACACCGAATGTCAGTGTTCGTTTGTTCAGTTTATTACAAGAAGAGAGCGCAATATGACCCCCATATTAATATAACGGAGATTGAAATCTCCTGAATGCCCCTACTCGTGGCATAGCATGTCTACTAAAAAGTGAGAAGCCTGTGGCTGACAGAATGTTCAGGAATAGTGAAAGCAGTCATCGCGAGATCACAGAGGAAAGGGTGAGAATTTTTGGAAAATGTCTCAGACCCACAGGAAGTGGGTCAGAGTTGGTCAAGCGTAGGAAAAATACATAAGACAAAGTAGTCTTTTGGTTTAAAGAAAACTAGATTAGATAGAAAAAAAAACCAAAAACAGATCCTGAAAGAGAGAGAGAAGAGGAAGTGATTAGGGAAAGGTAAGTTCGGCATGACAGTGCCACTTTCAAGATGTGGAATTTGTAACACCCAAATTTTTCCCCAAAATGCATATTAGATTTTTCATAAAATAAATGCAGGTTTATGCATGTTCAGAAATTGATATTAAATGTGTAAACTTACTTTAAAACATGTAGAATTTTGCCAATTTACCAAGCATCATACTTGTCAGTTTTAAATATATTCTAGCACTTGACTTTAGCTTCAAATGAAATAAATAAATGCATAAATAAGTTAACATTCCCTCTGGCTCCATGCAAGTGTTATAAACTGTTAAGAAAAAGAAAGAAATATAAGCACTTGCATAAAAATCCACAAAATTCCTGTTAACTGGAAGGAACCAGCTAGCTTTAATTCCATGTTCTTCATGTGAGGTCATTAATGATTAAACTGAATAGCCTGGCTGTGAGGATACACCAAATTCACAATTATTTGATTAAATTCTGAATTCATCCAAATTTGATATTATATAACTACATTTCAAAATACCCCAAATTGTAGGGGCAGTACTGTTTATTTCATCACCCTTTGTGCAGAAGATGATGGAGAAATAAACTATGTGGTGGCCCCTGGAACCACCTCAACAGCAGAACAGAATCTCATTTAAGCACCCCGTGTATTACCCTATGATCACTACCTATATAGAACGCATTGACCTCTACATGGTTACAATCTAAAGCTACAGTACTGGACAATCACTGACTTGCTAGTAAGCAGGGTGCAGGCATAGAAACTATATTTCATAGACCCTCTGTCAAATCCTCCTACTTGTTAGGATGTTCTTGAACCCTTGTTTTTAATGTATTTCTTTTTATGTATGGACTGGTTAGTTTACTTAGATTCATTCAGAGTTTACATTTTATTTAAAGTTATCATGGAATTTAAATATTGATGCATCCACATGACAACTATCACAAATTGGTTTATGCTTTCATTGATTGCATAATTACAAAACACTAAAATAAATATACAATGATTTTAAAAGAGCTTTCACTTTTTGAATAATAATTGCAAAGAGAATTTGAATTAATGGTTTAGTCAAATCAAGGATAAATGTGCTCCAGTAATGATAAAAGCAAAATGCAATGGACAACAAAGGATAAAAAGAAGGCAAAGTGCAGAGGAACTGAAAGAATTGCCTATAGAAATTGGATTTGTAAACAGCATAAAAGACTTTACAGAACAAATATACACAGACCATACAAACCAAAATCATTCATTGAAACATTGAAACATAGTATATAGAATTCATTATATAACACAACCTTCATTATATTCAATACAGTGAGGATATATTTCAAATAGGCACAACTCATTCAAACACATATCTGGATTGTTATTATACAGACATTTACAGAGCTTTCCATTTCTTGGAAAAATGCTTAATGATAAAACTTATATAAGCCGTAAGCTCTATAACTATATACTTGCACACACATGCAGTCGGTATAAATGTAACAAAAACAAAAACACTATATTGTACCTCACAAAAAACACAGAAAAATATTAAATAAAGAATGTGGGAAAAACAAAAGACGTATAAAATAATCATACAACCTGGAAATACATGATAAATTATTTATTGGATAATTTTTCAGTTTTTCTCAGGTTGTATTATTTTATATGTCTTTTGTTTTTCCCACATTTGGTATTTCATAAATGGGTACTACCCTCTGCTACATTATAAATGGATAAGTCCAAACGTATACAAATGCTTTTCTGGCTTGAAAAAGTATATATATATTCTTCTGTAGTCCATTTATTTTTGTACCGAAACATCTGCACAGAATATAGATTGGACCTGCCTAAGTCCAGAAGGGAGATACCACAGTAGTTGAGAATGACAGGGCTAAGATCCTGTGGGACTTCAAGATCCAGACAGACGAGCAAGTGCTGGCTAATCAACCAGACATTGTGGTGGTAGACAAGGAACGAAAGACTGCAGTCGTGGTGGATGTGGCAATACCCAGTGACTATAACATCAGGAAGAAGGAACATGAGAAGGTGGACAAATACCAAGGACTGAAAGAAGAACTAGAAAAGATGTGGAAAGTGAAGGCAATAGTAGTCCCAGTTGTGATAGGAGCACTCAGGGCTGTGACTCCCAAGTTGGGGGAGTGGCTTCAACTGATTCCAGGTGGGACATCTGAGATTCTCTGTCCAGAAGAGTGCAGTTCTAGGAACAGCTAAGATACTACGCAGAACCCTCAAACTCCCAGGCCTCTGGTAGAGGATCAGAGAATGAGGAATAAACATACCACCCAGGAGGGGTGAGAAAAAAAATGTATGTAAAGGTGATGGGATTGGCCAAGCATGTCTCCAGGCCTAAATCCTATTGAGCATCTGTGGGGCATCCTCAAACGGAAGGTGGGGGAGTGCAAGGTCTCTAACATCCACTAGCTACGTGATGTCATCATGGAGGAGTAGAAGAGGACTCAAGTGGCAACCTGTGAAGCTCTAGTGAACTCCATGCCCATGAGGGTTAAGGCAGTGCTGGAAAATAATGGTGGCCACACAAAATATTGACACTTTGGGCCCAATTTGGACATTTCCACTTAGGGGTGTACTCACTTATGTTGCCAACGGTTTAAATATTAATGGCTGTGTGTTGAGTTATTTTGAGAGGACAGCAAGTTGACACTGTCATACAGGCTGTACACGTACTACTTTATATTGTAGCAGAGTGTCATTTCTTCAGTGTTGTCCCATGACAATATATAATAAAATAGTTACAAAAATGTGAGAGGTGTACTCCACTACACACACGGACGTGGGACTTTAAATAATGGTATATTTGAGATATATATATATATATATATATATATATATATATATATATATATATATATATAAATCATATGAAAGACATCTACATAGTACCGAGCTACCAAAGATAATAGCTACCCATTCAATGATTAAGTGATATAGGAATTCATATACTGGGGTATTGGCCAAACCTCCACAAATCTTTACTAGAACAAACATTAATATTACAAAAACAAAGTAAGAAATTATCTACAGATCAGTGCATGAAGGTATTTTATCTACACTATATGGACAAAAGTATTGGGACACCTGAGCATTACAGCAATATGGACTTTTGTGAGATAGTTTTCATCACATTCTAAATAGATAGACTTAACAAGTAGTTGGTCCCTAATTTGCAGCTTTAGAAGCTTCCACTCTACTGGGAAGGCTTTCTACAAGATTTCGGAGTGTTTCTGTGGGAATATTATCCCATTAATCTAGTACAGCATTTGTGAGGTCAGGCATTGATGTTGGATGAGAAAGCCTGGCTCGCAATTTCCTTTCCAGTTCATCCCAAATGGGATTGAGATTAGGGCTCTGTGTGAGTAAGTGACGTTCTTCAACACCAAACTCATCCAAACTCATGGACTTTGTGAAATGAGGCACAGTCATGTGAAATGAGGCACAGTCATGCTGGAATAGAAAAGGATCTTCCCCAAACTGTTCCCATAAAGTTGGAAGCAAAGCTCTGACATATCTTGGTATGCTGAAGCATTAAGATTTCCCTTCACTAGAAGTAAGCTTCCTTGCCCATCCCCTAAAAAACAGGCCCATATTACTATCCCTCATCTATCAAACTTTACAGGTTGCACTATGCAGTCAGGCAGGTCACTGAGCTATTCAACATTTTTTTTTCCAGAAATGTTTGTACATGCAGACTGCTGGCTAGCTGCAATAGGTCTAATTAAAACACCTGAATCCAATCATTAAGTTTCCCAATACTTTTGTCCATATAGTGTATAAGTATATAGTATAAGAATATATTTTTAACTTGTCTATTTTTGCAAAGTGACATTTTACTAAACACCATGGCTTGGATAATAAATTAATTTCCTTAAAAAAAAAGTTTCCATTCGGTAAAAACAGTATGCCCTGAAGAGGCATGCTTGCTAATTAAATCTTCATGCCATTGTCTTTAATTTTACACTGATTACCAATATTTTTGGCAACAAGAGATATATTTCTATGAAAAACAATGGAATCCCAGAGGTTTGAAACCAACATGGAAAATAATAGGTGTTGAAAGCTTATTGCACTGCAGTGCTTTAATTGGTTTAGGTACACTAAATTATGCTGATCCCTGCACAGTTCACTATTTTGGCATTAGCAACAATAGAACTACTTATTTCAAAGATTAAAATACTAGTTGAGTGGATAAACATGCACTTTGAGAATGGCAGAGAGAAAGAGAGAGATACTTATGACAGGCAAACAGATTGTTTAGAAAGGCAGACATAGATAGAGAGACAGACAGATTTCACTAAATCACTGTCTGTCTGTCTATCTATCCAACCAAGAGGGCTGCACTCACCTAAACATAAATTATGAGGATGCTGCTGGGACCAATTCATACAACGTACAAGATCCAGAGCACTCAACCATTCAATAAACAGCAATTTCAAGTCTAACAGAATGTAATGGTTTTATTTAAAACACCTTACCTAGTCAAAAATCATGGGGGTTTCATCACAATGTATTTTTATTGTTTTTACTGCTTCTAATTTTTTTCCCTCTGTTGGTCACTTTTCATCTTTTCATCGGCCCTCCAGACACCATCTGCTGTTTTATTTAGATACACTTCTTCGTAGGTACTATTTTTCAGCTGGAAGGTAGCATCTCTGGGGGATCAGGCTGGCACAGGGATCTAAACTATGGGCTGCAAGCTCCTATTCCCACATCCTGTGCAGCTTCCTCACATGACTTCCTCTCAGTGCTGCTGTTCAGTAGCGGAGGGTTTCAGTCCATACAGGCTCCTTTTATCTTGCAAGTCCCCTAAGGAAGTACTGAATGTCAGTTGCTCCCTGATGGTGCCCAGCAAGGAAGATAGGATGAGACCAACAAGTTCTTACTGTATATTAACTACTCATTTTTTTGTGGCCTGGGCCCCTTCCTCGTGTAGGTTATACACCCCTGATGACGGCCCTGGCTATATAATACATTCCTTGCCAGTAGGAGCAGACATCCACAGAGAATACTGTTTAGTAAGTGACTGATACACTTGTATTCATAGAGACCAAGCATTTCATGGTTCTGTGATAATTGTTTTAACATTATATGAATACATGAAGTATTATCATTTTTTTTTCTGTAAGAATATTTTTCATCCCATTCCAACTTTTGTTTCACCATATACTGGGACCCCCTGATTAAAAAGAAGCCTGCATATTTAGCATGGGCCAATCATAACATCAAGATCATCTGTGCTGAAATACTTGACTTAAACAACTGACCCAGCTTGTGTGAACAACTGATTCAGCTTGCATTGGCGTAAAGTTAGAACTTAGTCAAAACCTAACTCTTCACACTTTATTTACTATTATTTAAGCAAACGTCAACTGTAATCTTGAGTGAAAGGTTGTCCTTCAGATTTTCCCAAGTTGTCAATTTCCTTAAACCTTTAAGCCAACCTATGAACTATATCAGGTTACTCTGAAATAAAGCAAAAGCTAAGAAAGGTGATGAACAAAATCATATTGATTCCAGAAGATGTTTTAGATATAAAATATAAAAACAACATATATGCAGTTCAATTTATGCAGTTTCATATCCTGTGGGCACTGAACGGAATGTAACCTTGGAGAGATCAGCTCTAGTTTTGAGCTAAAACATAGAACATTTTTATATATATAGTTTTAACAAAAGTAATATATAATCCATGAAACACTTAATATAATATCTGGTCCATCATAAATTTATATCATATAAAAAAATCATATATTTATATCACAAATATCACAAATACCAACAATTGCCAATAACTCTCTTTGCATTTGACTTGATATGCATGCATACACAATAACCACCATATTTTAAATCTTTTTCATAATAAATAGTCTACTGCAATGGTAAAATGTAAGCAAAATTAAACTGTACATCTACTATGTTTATGTACCTATCCAACTATAAAGAAAGAATATTTTTTTTGTATCACTAGGATTTCTTTTCCAAATAAATTTTCTGAAAAACACAGAAATGTACATTTTGTTCAGATGGTAGACATCACCATAGTTATTAACATGAATACTGTTAGTTTATTTCTCACTCAAAATAGTAGATTAACACTATAACATTTTAATCCAAAGTAAACTGGATGCCTTTGTGATTACAAAGGTTAAAACAGTATATGATTTTTTGTTTTACAGTAACAAAAAGTTATATTTTTACATTAAAAAAAAATCAGGGGGGGGAGCTTGCTCATGAGGAAAAGCGGACACTATCTTTTGAAGCACCGGCTGACAGCCTGCTTTATCTCTAGATGACATTGACATAGACCACCCACAGCCTGTGAGATAACCTGCAAGTACCTCCAGGTACTTTGGTGATTAGACCCATGCCATTTTTAATACCTCAAAGGATTCTCAATCCAAGACCAGGCCTCCAGCCTACTACTCACCTTCTGCCTTCAGGCCTTCTACCTTCTGCCTTCAGGCAGTCTCTGCACAGACAGATCTCACTTTCAGGAGACGCAAGATTCCCCAGGTCCGACTGCTGAAAAACCTGCGATGGGACTCAGAAGCAGACGGCCAATACCCCAGCAGATAATAAAGACATGGGCACCATGATTTAACGCCAACCTTAGACTAAAATGGCATCTGGCAGCATCCATGAGGCCTCAACCTCGGCTGACCCTCTGAGACGAATACTCCTGTGCTGCAAACCATGACCCCAACACCCAATGCCTCTATGACTGTCCTGCGGGAGGTGACTAAATCACTATTTTTTCTGCAGGATAAGGTTTTACATGAAACAATTTATTTGTGAAACTTTTATTTTTAAGTGATGTCTATTTTCATTTTAAGAAGAATGTTTATGAAAACTGCAATAATTACACTTGCAGGGCTAAGGGTAGTGGAAGTTGGCACCCAGACCACTCCAATGGGCAAAAGTGATCTGGGTGCCTGGAGTGGCAGGGTAGAATTTTCATATCTGCTCTTTGTAGGAAATTACTCATATGGCATTACTCAGCAGATGCCTGGTCATGCATGCACACATAGTGGGACAATAATGTTTTTTGGACAATGAAGTGCTGTGGAGGCGAAATATAATGAAAATCAAGAAAGGATAAGAGACTGGGGGCTACATAGGTATCCTACCCACACACATTGTTAGCCAGTGAGTGGGAACGGACACCCATGTCCCACCTCTTGTCCCAAGACTGGGTTAGTATGGGGTAACAAAAAAAAAATAGCAACCCAAAGGAAATTCCAATAGCTGTCTATGTAGAAGAGAACCCAGTCTTATACACTAGTAGCCAAACAAAGGAAAAAAAATATTTATTAATATCAGTAAAATGAGCTAATAGAGAGAGAACTCGCTTCTACCAAAATGGTTAGAGCATCTGTGAATTGGATAAACAATTATCCTAATATTCGGGCAAGTAAATAATATAGGAGGGAGTGGTAGAAAGTACCAGCTCGTACCAAGATAAAGGGTAAGGACAAAATAATAGGAATGAACAAGGGAAATAAACCCTACCTACGAAGTGGTCTCCAAATACTGAGCTGAAGTCCTATGGTAGAACACTGTCTATCCCTCAGTATAAATACCTCGAGAGGACAAGGGACATGGGGGACTGATACCGCCCACCGCAAATAACAGGTTACCCAACTAATGGGAACAAACAGTAGATGGTAAGGCTTGCAAAGATCAGTACACACACTGTACATACCAAAGTATTAGAATTCTTGTGTGTTATTTTTTTTTTTTTTTTGGGGGGGGGGGGTAAATATCTGTTTGTTGGAACAAATACTTGCAAGATAATATTGCAAGTCATACATTGAGATAATTCAGTAGAATCAAATATCAATTGTATAGTGCTTGAATGCACTGTCTATTTTTTATGTAATTTGAACCAATGATAGCAATTATAATGTATATATAAATTAAGAGTCCAATGAACAGCATTGTCTGACAAGGTTACATAACTTCCTGGTGGGTCAGCTATCCACTACATTCTCTGTACTTCTTCTCCTTCATATCTCCTACTGCCATGTCTCCCTCAAATATTGCTTCTCTGTTTGAGTGTGTTGGACCCCAGGGTAACAAAACAATAAAAAAAGAACTAGGAACCGTTATTAAAATATGCTTAATGTCCGTAACAATTCACTGTTAGCAATAAACTAAGTAAATACTTGGTCAAGGATAAGTCAATTGTTGAAATAGGGTAGTTGAATATGAGTATAAACTGTGTTGGACCTCAGCACTGTTGTTAAAATAAAGTAGGTCTAGTTAGGTAATAGGCAGGGATGTAGAGGACCTTCACACACATGGGGAAAAGGGTAGCGGTGGATGGATGTGAGTAACAGGGAAACAACGAGTGAGGGCAAATGAAGTAAAAAGTACAAGAGAAAAGAAAAAAGAAGAAGTAAGAAAAAAACACAACACCCCTCCCCAGGGTAAAACTAGGCAATGACCTCCCTTCCTCAGGAGCCCATGAATAGACCCCTGCATACTTCTGTAAACCCCCATCCATCGGCATTAATTGTGTGTTAGTTTAGTACTGTACTGTAGGCTTCTATAGCCAGTATAATAGTAGATTTCTGTTTAGAGGTAATATCTTTATAACACAACAAGTTGCATGTGTAGGCTCTGTGGGAAGTGTTTTAATTCTGACACATGGAGCTTTCATGGTTTTGTATGCTATTTCTATCCAAATTAATATCCATATCTTACATGGAGGCAGTGTATTTGTACATATGCTTAGCAGTAAATGTAGGCTCAGAGTTACACCACCAGCAGCAAATGGGTTAATGTCATTATCTGCAGTATTTTATAGAAATTCAAAAAGCACATCCATACTCTAGGTACCATAACTACTTCAAATCACTGAAGTCACCATGCCTGGAGTAACCCTTTAAAAGTCAGTGTGTTTTGTTTTATTTTTTTACATTTTGTTTGCATAATTTTTAAAACATTATCTGTAAAATACATTCAAAGGGAACTTGTCACTTATAGCCATATCATGTCTCCTTAAACCCATAAAATACAGTCTTGGCTTGTTTTAGCACGCAGTATTTTTTTCACTAAACACCAAAGTATAGTGAATTGAAAACAGTAAATATAAACAAAAAAATATTCAAAAGACAGATTCCTTTAAATGCAATCATATGCAACACTAACAAACATAGGCTTAATAGGGAAAGAAAGGAAACATGTAATAGTTTATTTTAACTTAAGAATACAAATCTGCTTTAATTCTTCCGAAGTTACTAGTGACAAACCAGATTGCTGTAGCTTCAAATGATTTTTCCTTCAGCACATTGCAGAAATACCCCCTGAACTCTCATTATAATGTCCTCGTTTGCATGGTTTGCATAGCATTATTTTTACATTTTCTCTTTCATAAGCTCTATATATATCTCTCTCTCTCTCTCTCTCTCTCTCTCTCTCTCTCTATATATATATATATATATATATATATTAATGAAAGCCAGTCAATGTTTTGTATATTTAATCATTATGTTAACTGTTATATTTTTATATTTAATTACTCATAGTATTGTAAATCAACGTGCACTATTGGAATCTCTTTCAGTATCATGTAATGTAATTTAAACAACACTCTTATTCTACCAGAAGCACAAACACCAAACGGTAAATTAAGACATTCTTTCTGGCAAACAGACATTAAATCAGATTAAAAACTGTGCTGACAGTGAATGTGTCTTTCAATAATTGGTGGCTATTTGTCTTTTCCTTAAGAGCTTAGAGTAAGTAACTTTTTTTAGTGTAAAAACTGGTATCATTTGTAACACAGAATTTTATATTTGCATTTCATGCAAGAAAAAAGTCCCACTTATCGAAGAGACTGCTAGTATAGTTATGTACTAATAGCATGAACATATGAACATACTAAAAATGTATAGTGAACAAAATGGTTAAATTATTTCAAACTTAGTCTTAATTTTATCTGTTTAAGAAAAAAATATTGAAATATATATATATATATATATATATATATATATATATATATATATATATATATAAATATTGTGTTAGTGTTTTTGTGTCCGTAAAATCTATTATATTTATTTATTTCACATTTACAGCTTCTGTGTTCTGCTTGGATTGTTTTAGATTGAGGAACATCATTTAGAAAATAATTTTATCATGTCAGTTTAAAAATCTAGAATAACATTTTTTAAAATAAACATAAAGTAAAAATTGGGTAGTAATTGTTTAATGCATTCAGATAGTTTTCAGTTGAGTATACACATTGTTAAGTATATTTAAAACATTACCTGTCCACCATATTCAGTTAGGCAACCATAGCTTAGCTTTACATATCTAGAAATTATTTTAGATAGATATGAAGAAAAATAAGAATTTATGGAAGAACTTGAATTTATGCTAATTCGTGTTAAAAATGTTAAAAGCCATATATCCTTAGATAACCTCAGATAACATGATTTCCCATGCTGTTATCTTGTACCCAAGATTACCATATGCCCTAGCTATTTGTCTACAGACCCATTAATATTGGACATCAAACTTAAGTAGTAAACAAACTACTCTATATAATATTCTCTATATAATATTGAAATAGTGATAATGGATAAGTATTTTAATGGTATATATAAGGAAAGATAGAGAAGTAAGTGTTTGTTAAGGTGTGATATTTGCAGCGACAAAATAATAAAAATTAGCTTATATTAATGATTTTAGCTGTTATGTAACTAGAAACATTTGTCAACAAGAATGCTTCCCATACGTCACCATATGTACCTCTGTAAAATAACTTACTAGCCAATTAATTTTTAGTATTATTCTGACTCTGTGCCACCTATTGAAATCATCTATTGAAATGAATGAAAACCATGCCTTTAAAAGCCCAATGCTTTTGGGGGCAGGGCCTACAGGGCTAGCAGCAGCATCGGGCAGAAGCTCCGCAAATAACCCACCTAATAACAAGTAATCACGATATCCCAAT
This sequence comes from Pelobates fuscus, assembly GCF_036172605.1. Taxonomy (NCBI): domain Eukaryota; kingdom Metazoa; phylum Chordata; class Amphibia; order Anura; family Pelobatidae; genus Pelobates; species Pelobates fuscus. Next base: position 298,663,589 of record NC_086317.1, on the reverse strand, counting down.
TGCTAACTCGAACTCAGCCGAAACCTGGTGTCACTGGCACTCCTGTGAAGTTTCCTGACGTCTGCTCTGGCAGTGCTCCGACCCGCTTGTTTTGCGGCCTAACAAGGGACCGGCTGGGAGTTGCGGGACCCTATGGACTGATCTGTAGACAGGCTCTGTATCTCCCCCCTTTGGAACTTTGGGGGTTATCCCTGTCCCCACCGCTACAACACCTAATGCCTACCTTCATTGCCAGCCACACATCTCGCTGGCGGTGCACAGTGCCTTGAGCCTCAAAATGGCGGCAACCAGCACATCACCACAGGGCCTAAGAAAGCATGTAGAACAGAGCTGGAGGACGACCATTTACATCCAGTTCAGGATCCCCTTCCACTTCAGGACACTTCCAGCCAGGCCCGGACTGGCCATCGGGCACACCGGGCAAATGCCCGGTGGGCCGCGATGGCCGTGGGGCCGAGGCCGGCAGGGGAAGTCCCAGGATCTCCCCTGCCAGTCTATGCAGGGCCGGCACTATCCCTCACCGGCCCACATACAGTATATTCCGGCCGCCAGCGGGGAGAGAGGGAGGGAGCCAGGAGAGGACCCGGCGGAGCTCTATCTTGCAGCTCCGCCGGGTTCCTCTCGCGAGATCCGGTGCGTTGCCATGGCAACGACCGGATCTCGCGAGAGTGAACTCTAGCCCGCAGGCTAGAGTTCACTCACCCACTGGACCACCAGGGATGGTGTCACCGTGCCGGTCCCCCCCTCCCAGATACCACCATGCCGGTCCCCCCCCTCCCAGGCTAAAAGGTAAGAAGGGAGGGGGGGACATAATGCATACTTGTTTTTTGTTTTTATCTACCCCCCCAAACACACACAGCACTCTCACACCCATCATCCACAGCACGCTCACACACAGCACTCTAACATACACATCACACACAGCACTCTCACACCCATCATCCACAGCACTCTCACACACAGCACTCTAACATACACATCACACACAGCACTCTCACACCCATCATCCACAGCACTCTCACACACAGCACTCTAACATACACATCACACACAGCACTCTCACACCCATCATCCACAGCACTCTCACACACAGCACTCTAACACATCACACACAGCACTCTCACACCCATCATCCACAACACTCTCACACACAGCACTCTAACATACACATCACACACAGCACTCTCACACCCATCATCCACAGCACTCTCACACACAGCATTCTAACATACACATCGCACACAGCACTCTAACATACACATCATCCACAGCACTCTCACACACAGCACTCTAACATACACATCACACACAGCACTCTCACACCCATCATCCACAGCACTCTCACACACAGCACTCTCACACACACATCACACACAGCACTCTCACACACAGCACTCTCACACACACAGCACTCACACACAGCACTCTCACACACAGCACTCTCACACACACAGCACTCTCACACACACAGCACTCTCACACACAAAGCACTCTCACACACACATCACACACAGCACTCTCACACACACACATCACACACAGCACTCTCACACACATCATACACAGCACCCACACACACAAATCACCCACAGCACCCTCACAGAAATCAATCACACACAGCACCCTCACACTCAGCACCCTCACACACATCACACCTCACATACACATACTGCACCCCTCACATACACACAGAACCCCCCCGACACACTGCACCACACACATACACAATACTTCCAAACATATTTACGGAAGAAATACGGAAGTGATCAGTTATGCAAGAACCATATTATTGCAAATCTGATATATGGTTACTCAAACTCCAACACTATTTCCCCATGGTCCTAATTATAATGAGTAAGAAATAAGTGCCTGTTTATCTCTGCAGGATCCTGGAGACACAAACATTGAAAAATGCTGCTACAAGGTGATGTTTTGCTGCGATATTAACATTAACCATATACAGATTTGCAGAACAAGGTATCCATAGGATTATCATTTTCAGTTATTAATGTCCTGCTCCCGACACATATCAGAGAACAGCAAAATAATTCCAAGTGCACGTGGCCTTTTTGAAAAATTATTATTAATTTCTCTTAAATAATGTTTGCTTTCTGATAGGTTAGAGCAGCTAGTAATGTACCGTATTTATATTTATATTTACTAGTCATTTGTCGAAATTAATACATTAGAAGCATACAACCTGAAATTGTAAGTTGGACTAAAACTGTTTTGAATAAACAAGTTGACTATGAGTTAAACAAGAACTATCCAAGTTGCTGTTCTGATAAAGGCACTTTACTTCATCTGTTTCCTACTTTTATTTAACTGACGAATTCACCTAATAATAGCTATTACCAATAGTATTTTTCCCATGTAGGTGATTTTATCATTACTGGAATAATTACATAAAATTATTTAAATAAAAAATTAGAATGAATTAAAAACATTAATTTATCCGTTTCACACTTCTATGTGCGTGCACCATGATATCTAATTTTACAGAAAAGGTATGGTTCTCTACAATTATGCTAGAAACAAACTGGAATTTATTTTCTTGCTCCTGTATTCCACATGTAAACTGGTTTTAATACCAAATATGTATATGTCATGTCAGACCTTTGTGCAATAATGCAGAATATATTCGCTTTTTTCAAATGTAAACATAAAAAAATGATCTGGAAAAGTTGTATAACAACCATGAAGTACAACCTTGGAAATGCTATAAGCATTTGTTTACAGTAACACTGCTCATTTATTCTGATTATATAGTGCTTTGAAGAACATCTGTTTCATTAATGAGAATTTCAAGACAATGTACACATCTCCAAGGAACTATTGCCACTGTCCTTTCAGTGAGAACAAATGGGATACTATAATAAATTCTGCTTTTACTACACAAACAATAACTACTTGCAACTAAATTTTCCATACAAAGCAAATTCAGTTTACTACAAAAAATGATTACTAAAACTGTATTCGACATCAAACTGGATTATTGCATGATAGGGTAAATATATTTTCTTGCTTAACGTTTTAATAAAACACTAGGGCTACTTTTTTTTTAAGTTTTATGTTTATAGAGGATCACTTTGATAGTCACACTAATAGTTTTAGAAACCTTAAAAAGCTGCAGAATTAATCTACAAGCTTTATTTTATATGATGACATTTAAAGCTATAAAGCTTGAAAATCAAATATCATTGCTAGTTTCTACCAAACAAATATACTGTGAAGAAAGAGCTCTGACATTTAACAATTTTACTGCCCACAAAAATCTGTGCATAAACATGTGTTTCACACTCTTTGTCAACAGTCATTTCACGATCCCCTCTATCATGCACGGTTTATACTTTTGTATGTTTATGGGTTTTTGGCATTTCTTTTTTCTTTAAAGGTTAACACCTTTCAATCTGATATTTGCTACCATGCTTTTAAAATAAGTTACTGTGCATCCTGTGGTCCTGTGAAATTGGGTGAGATTTGGATATGCCTGGGGAACCACTATGTGAATTTACTGATGAGGGATAAATACTTCTATGATGTTTTGTTACTACCCTTTTTAACATTGGGATGTAGTACTATGCTTTTTCCATTCTCTATAGTACAATTTCCCTTTTATCTTTTGCTCTAATTAAAATACTGTTATTTATGGTGTTGCTGTATTCTGTCCTTTTTTTATTTTTTATAAAAGCTCAATTGCCCCAATCACGCCAAAAAAATATATATAAATGTGCTTATTTATACAGTATCTCACAAAAGTGAGTACATCCCTCACATTTTTGTAAATATTTTATTAGATCTTTTCATGTGACAACACTGAAGAAACGACACTCTGCTACTATGTAAAGTAGTAAGTGTCACGGCAAGGGTGCATAATTTAGTATTACACTATGACATATTATCCTTTAATGTAATTTGTGTAGTAAATGGCACAAATTACAGAGATGCTATTGCTGAGGTCAACAGGGGTTACATCTTTTGAAGCTGGAACCCCCACAGAGGTCAGATGACAGAAGGGGTAGTATGAATAGCATAGGAATGTGAAAAGGATTTTACTATATGGATGTGAAGTAATCAAGGCTCTGCAAGGTGTGAGGTTCTACACTTGGAAAAAGTCTGAATGTCTCTTCATCCATTTGGCATGTACCTTGTAAAGGATAGTTCAATCATTTGATATGGTAACAGGATTAGTTTCATGAAGATCCTTGTGTTCCAGTATACTATCCACGTGAAACATTAATACTTTCCCACAGGTTAATAATTAAGCCTCATTTTTATTATATTTGGAATGGGACAAGCCCAATCTCTTAATTAAGTAAATAAAAGGAAAGGCAACAGGGTAGAAAAATCTGACCCTGATGTCAGGCTGAGGACTAAGTGAGCAGCAAAGATAGGGCATAAACCCAGAGCTATAAATACTAAAGAAAAATCCCAAAAGGTAGGATTATATGGAGGGAGAAAACGAAAAGTTCAACCCCCCAATAATCACTGACATAGGGTGTGCCCACACAGAGGGATGAATAACTCAGATCCCATGGTATCAAATGAATAAAAATAAAAAATGAATAAATATAAATCAAATTCTTTATTGGAAAAAATTGTAGAAAAAAACACACGATAAGATAAAAACCCAGATAAGTACAAAAACGAGTGTATAAAAGTATATTATGCACACAGGGTCTGAAAAGACTGGGGTCTTAACAGTGAGGGTCTAAGGTATATAGTATAGTAGATATCTAGACCAGGTAGACCGTATAGCTGGATAGAAGTCTAGATAAATATAGAGGAAAAGGGGTTATAATTATATAGAACACGTGTTCAAAGGCCTAAACATGAGTTGCACAACTTAAACCGTGTGGCAGGAGTTGTGATGTCTGTCCTATTGGATCTTGGGCGGGGCGTGCAACATGTCTATGGAATGGGAAAACAATAACAAATTCATAGAGGCAATTATTATTTCTGTGGCAAGTACAGTAGAGGAGATAAACACAAAAGTTTATATTTGGCTTGTTGTTTTCTGGAACAAAGGAGGTGGTCACTTAGTATCTCTATAGGTACGCCTTGGCTCCACCCCTGGGTGAGGCATGCTAATCCACAGGGTATATCTCCTGTGATCCTGAAGGGTGGTAGTGTACTTGCATGGGGCCAAGTTCTAATTTTGAGTGAGTCACCATCTCTCCTTGCCAGAGACCCCCTGGACAGAAGTTGTACTTTGAAAACCTAAGTGAGTAATTAGGACTTCTGTTATTTTATCCTTTTTGTTTTTAAATGTTGTTGGTGTAAATAATTTGTTTATCATATATTTTTATATGCACTGTGACCATTTTTTGGCTCATAATAAACATTTATTTATTAAGGTTTGCTTCTGCCTTTGTCTGGTTCAGAATCACGTTACCCGAAGAGACTTGTTAGTATTTTTGTAATTCCTTAAATATTGTACTAAGTAATATTTGGTGGGTTTTATTGTTGATTTACCTGGGGGACAAAGGCACCCCATTTATAAATTGTCTTGGTGGTGGCAGAGTTAAAATAGTAACAGAGGCGGCCCTCTAATTAGGCGGTTTAGGCGGCCGCCTAAGGCCTCGCGCTGGCTGGGGCCTCGCGGCCGCCTAAACCGCCTGTTGGCAGAGTGTGTCCGGTCCTCGGTCAGTGACCGAGGACCTGACACCAGGAGGGGGCCCGGCGGGTTGCCCGGTATGCCGCCGGGTGCGAGGCCCCTCCTGGCTGCCCGGCCACCGCAGACACCGGTCTGCAGCTCCGCAGTCAGCAGAGCTGCAGACCATGTGTCTCGCGAGAACCGGCCAATCAGAGCGTTGCCGCGGGTTACCACGGCAACGCTCTGACATCTCGCGAGATTACATGGTCTGCAGCTCTGTGGAGCTGCAGACCGGAAGGCAGCAATGGCCACCAGACCACCAGGGAGCCCACACTGGACCACCAGGGAAGGGTGACCACCAGGAAAGGTAGGCTCTCACCCCCCTCAGCCTTACCCTCAGCCTCACCACCCACAGCCTCACTACCCCTCAGCCTCACTACCCCCACCACCCTCAGTCTCACTACCCCCACCACCCTCAGCCTCACTACCCCCACCACCCTCAGCCTTACTAACCCCACCAGCCTCAGCCTCACTACCCCCACCCTCAGCCTCACCATCCCCCCACCCTCAGCCTCACTACCCCCACCACCCTCAGCCTCACTACCCCCACCACCCTCAGCCTCACTACCCCACCACCCTCAGCCTCACTAACCCCACCACCCTCAGCCTCACTACCCCCACCACCCTCAGCCTCACTACCCCCACCACCCTCAGCCTCACTAACCTCACTACCCCCCACCCTCAGCCTCATTCCCCCTACCACCCTCAGCCTCACTACCCCCCCACCACCCTCAGCCTCACTATCCCTCACACCAGCCTCACTACCCCCCACACCAACCTCAGCCTCACTACCCCCCACACCACCCTCAGCATCACAACCCCCAAATACCCTCAGTCTCACTACCCCCACCACCCTCAGCCTCACTAACCCCACCACCCTCAGCCTCACTACCCCCCACACCACCCTCAGCCTCACTACCCCTCAGCCTCACTACCCACCACCCTCAGCCTCACTACCCCCACCACCCTCAGCCTCACTAACCCCACCACCCTCAGCCTCACTACCCCCCACACCACCCTCAGCCTCACTACCCCCAAACCACCCTCAGCCTCACCCCCCACCACCCCCCAAACCACCCTCAGCCTCACCCACCACCACCCTCAGCCTCACTACCCCCCACACCACCCTCAGCCTCACTACCCCCCACACCAACCTCAGCCTCACTACCGCCCACACCACCCTCAGCATCACAACCCCCAACCACCCTCAGCCTCACTACCCCCACCACCCTCAGCCTCACTACCACCCTCAGCCTCATTACCCCCCACACCACCCTCAGCCTCACTACCCCCCACACCACCCTCAGCCTCACTACCACCCTCAGCCTCACTACCCCCACACCACCCTCAGCCTCACTGCCCCCCACACCACCCTCAGCATCAGGCACCACCATCCCCCACCACCCTCAGCCTCACCATCCCCCACCACCCTCAGCATCAACCCCCCTCACCATCAACCCTCACATCACCCCCCTCCCTCACATCACCCCCCTCCCTCACATCACCCCCCTCCCTCACATCACCCCCTCCCTCTCACATCACCCCCCTCCCTCTCACATCACCCCCCTCCCTCTCACATCACCCCCCTCCCTCTCACATCACCCCCCTCCCTCTCACATCACCCCCCTCCCTCTCACATCACCCCCCTCCCTCTCACATCACCCCCCTCCCTCTCACATCACCCCCCCTCCCTCTCACATCACCCCCCCTCCCTCTCACATCACCCCCCCTCCCTCTCACATCACCCCCCCTCCCTCTCACATCACTCCCCTCCCTCTCACATCACCCCCCCTCCTTCTCACATCACCCCCCTCCTTCTCACATCACCCCCCTCCTTCTCACATCACCCCCCCTCCCTCTCACATCACCTCCTCCCTCTCACATCACCCCCCTCCCTCTCACATCACCCCCCTCCCTCTCACATCACCCCCTCCCTCTCACATCACCCCCCTCCTCTCACATCACCCCCTCCTTCTCACATCACCCCCCTCCTTCTCACATCACCCCCCCTCCTTCTCACATCACCCCCCCCTCCTTCTCACATCACCCCCCCTCCTTCTGACATCACCCCCCTCCTTCTGACATCACCCCCCTCCTTCTGACATCACCCCCCCTCCTTCTGACATCACCCCCCTCCTTCTGACATCACCCCCTCCTTCTCACATCACCCCCCCTCCTTCTCACATCACCCCCCCTCCTTCTCACATCACCCCCCCCTCCTTCTCACATCACCCCCCCTCCTTCTCACATCACCCCCCCTCCTTCTCACATCACCCCCCCTCCTTCTCACATCACCATCACCCCTCTCACATTACAATCACCCCCACACCATCACCTTCCTGTCACCATCACCCCCTCTCACCATCACCCGCCTCTCCTTCTCACCATCACCCTCCTATACACACAACACACTTCAAGCAGCTACCCCATACACATAGGGTCTCAGACAAAAATGCAAACATGCTCACAGAGACATACATTCACACACAAGGATACTCCGTCAGACACACTCTCAGGCACATACACAGGTAAACTGTGCATCAATGTGTATATGTGACACTTTTTTGTTAGTGGGGCCTCATGTTTGAGTTTCGCCTAAGGCCTCATAAAGTCTAGAGCCGCCTCTGAATAGTAATAGTTATATTATTATGTTTAAGTGTGGGTGGGGTTAAAAAGGGGGATTTTGTCATTATTTCCGGTCTAGTGCAGACAAATAGTGTACTTTAACCCTTTCACCACCACAACTACGTCATGCACACTCTTGGAGTAGGGTGTGTTCGTGACAGTAAGTGCACAACCTTTATAACAGTGTAAACTTGCTGTCCCCTCAAAATAACTCAACACACAGTCATTATTGTCTAAACCATTGGCAATAAAAGTGAGTACACTCCTAAGTAGAAATGTCCAAATTGGGCCCAATTAGCCATTTTCCCTCCCTGGAGTCATGTGACTCATTAGTGTTACAAGGTGTTACAAGGTCTCAGGTGTGAATGGGGAGAAGGTGTGTTAAATTTGGTGTTATCACTCTCACACTCTCTCATACTGGTCACTGGAAGTTCAACATGGCACCTCATGGCAAAGAACTCTCTGAGGATCTGAAAAAATGAATTGTTGCTCTACATAAAGATGGCCTAGGCTAAAAGAAGATTGCAAAGACCCTGAAATTGAACTGTAGCATGGTGGGCAAGACCATACAGCGGTTCCACAGGACAGGTTCCACTAAGAACAAGCCTCGCCATGGTCGACCAAAGAAGTTGAGTGCACATGCTAAGCATCATATCCAGAGGTTGGCTTTGTGAAATAGACATATGAGTGCTGCCAGCATTGCTGCAGAGGTTGAAGCGGTGAGGGGTCAGCCTTTCAGTGCTCAGACCATATGCCGCACACTGCAACAAATGTGTCTACAAGAAAGCCCACAAACAGTTTGCTGAAGACAAGCAGACAATAAGATAAACTTATTTGGTTCAGATGGTGTCAAGCGTGTGTGGCGGACACCAGGTGTGGAGTACAAAGACAAGAGTGTCATGGTCTGGGTTTGCATCAATGCTGCCGGCACTGGGGAGCTTCATTGAGGGAACCATGAATGCCAACATGTACTGTGACATACTGAAGCACAGCATGATCCTCTCCCTTTGGAGACTGGGCCGCAGGGCAGTATTCCAACATGATAACGACCCCAAATACACCTCCAAGACAACCACTGCCTTGCTAAATAAGCTGAAGGTAAAGGTGATGGACTGGACAAGCATGTCTCCGGACCAAAACCCTATTGAGCATCTGTCGAGTATCCACAAATGGAAGGTGGGGGAGCGCAAGGTCTCTAACATCCACCAGCTCTGTGATGTCTTCATGGAGAAGTGGAAGAGGACTCAACTGGCAACCTGTGAAACTCTGGTGAACTCCATGCCCATGAGGGGTTAGGCAGTGCTGGAAAATAATGGTGGTCCCAAAAAATATTGACACTTTGGGCCCAAATTCACATTTCCACTTAGAGGGTACTCACTTTTGTTGCTAACTGTTTAGACATTAATGGCTGTGTGTTGACTTATTTTGAGGGGTCAGCAAATTTACACTGTTATACAGGCTGTACACTTACTACTTTACATTGTAGCAGAGTGTCATTTCTTTAGTGTTGTCACATGAAAAGATATAATAAAATATTTACAAAAATGTAAGGGGTATACTCCCTTTTGTGAGATACTGTAGATATATGCATAAAACATTAATGATATAATTTCTATTATCCAAAAACTTTTTATCAAGATTTTTTTTATTTCATTGAGTAACAGCAATGTTAAACTAATAATACCAGCACTCTATGCTATAATTTAAAATTTATGTTCATAAAGTACATAAAATTATGTTCATAAAGAATACAAAATAATATTCTTACAACAACACTAAAATACTGTAGCTTAGTTAGTACGGGAATATTGACTGTATGTGTGTGAAATAAATAAATACTTTAGTGTGATATATTCTACAATGTTTTGTTGATTTTCTGACTGAAAAAAAAAGTTTAAAAGGTCATGATGTCCAGTTACATTATTTACCAATCTAGTAGATGGTGTTTCCAAAGCGACTACTTATGAATTAATAATCTGAAGTAAGCAACAGAACAAAGCATCTTGTTAACTGTGCTAGAATGCTATATTGGTCTCTGTTTAGAGAAGTCTAAAAGTCATTGTACCCTTGCTCTGACACCATTAACAGTATGGAATTATGTAAATCTTAGAATCACTCATATCTGAGTTATACTGTCTTCACTAGCAGTTGTAGTCCTTTAACCCCTTAAGGACCAAACTTGTGGAATAAAAGGGAATCATGACATGTCACACATGTCGTGTGTCCTTAACGGGTTAAGAATCTTTGCAGAATGTTACAAACCGTTAGATATTTCATTGTTAATGTTTGGATAGGTCTAGGTCTTTCAGAAGTTACTAGCACACAGAGCTCATGAAAAAATGATATTGTGGTGATAATTTAACACACCAATCAGTGGGTCTCTAAACGAGGTGTGAATTATGACTGCCAGAAAACACGTTAGGGGCTGCCTTGTCTTCTAGAATGAAAAGACCTTGATATTTCAATGTGGTGACTATAGTTATCTAGGCCAAAAGCAGGCAAGATTATACAAGTGAAAGATTAATTCTAGATCTAGATTTCTGGGCTAATGAAAAAAAAAATATATCAAGTAAAAGAAAGAGTAGAAAATCCCACTCTTGAAACCACTTACATGTGTCAATGTATATGTGAGAGCATGTCTTTATAATATGTATGTTTTTCTAATTAGAGAGGTGTGTGCTAATTATGTATGTATTCTTACAGGTAAAATGAGATATGTAAGTAAATGTTTGTATGTGTGTCTTTGTGTGACTTATTCTGTTGCTAATCATGTATGTGTATGGCTAGTAAGTTATGCATGGAACAAGGTATATTAGTGTGATAACTTAAATATATGTATATGTATATTAGAATGAGTGTACTAGTAAATAGGTACATGCATGTGTGGTTATTTAAGTTTGTGTGTAAGTAGTATGACTAGATAGTTATATACCGTATTTATTTGAATCTAATGCACCATTGAATCTAAAGCGAACCTCGATTTTTGAAACCTGGAAGCTGAAACATGTTTTTGTTGGCGAATGTAATTTGCATTTATACAAGAATATACTACTGTACAACATTGTGCTACAATAAAAATGTTTATTGCCATATACCAGGGTGAGGTAACCTTCGGCACTCCAGATGTTGTGGACTACATCCCGCACAATGCTCTTACACCTATAATGCTGGCAAAGAATCATGGGAGGTGTAGTCCAAAACATCTGGAAGGTTGCCTATGCCTGCCATATATCATGGTAACATTGATGGTATTTGAATTTTAGTGTTACATGTTCTTTCTTAAGCCCTCTTTCAGGAACGAAATATACTGTGAGAATTTGTCGGAATAAAATTTGCCTGTGTGAATTTGTCTGTTTGAATTCACCAGTTTTGATTCGCCTGTTTGAATTCACCTATTTGAATTGACCAGTTTTAATTTACCCGTTTTAATTCGCCTGTGTGAATTCGCCAGTGTGAATTCGCCAGAATGCAATTCAACTGAAAATTTAACATTTTGCCCCGAATGAAATGTGCCATTGACTCTAATGCACATTCAAATTTTGGAAACGCTATTTAGATTCGAGTAAATACGGTATTTAGGTTGACATTCATAAAATATATATATCAATATCTAATAATGTATTTTTTAATTTGTATCTTATATGATGTGACTTAGTTTCTAACAATGTATGTACATGTGTATTTAGGAGTATTTATGTAGCTAGTTCAAGGGTACCTATCATGCTAGCAACAAATTATGTACTTATTAAAGAGCATGCAATTTCATCTATTCATTGTGCTAGCAGATTTGCTAACAAATGTTCAGATTGGGGGAAAAAAAATGATTTAAAAATATTGCTTTCTCCCACTGTCAGTCAATATTTTGATGTAGACTTTATGTTTACTGACAAGGGAAAGTAGAAAATACCTCCAACTGGTGGTCCTTCTGTTCTTCACACATAGCACACAGAGTGCAGAGGTTGCCATGTTAGTTATCTAGCTAATGTTACTAGCGCTAGGGAGTATAAGAACTGAGTGCCTAATATTTCTGAATCTTTGATTGACCAACATCATACTGATGCACATTTTACATCTCTGTTTTTTTTTTTTTTTTACTTTTTGTAACTTTTCATTTTCAATTTATTGCTTGCCACCAGCATTAAATTGTTATGACACTATGTTTCTTCATTTTTACATTGCACTTTCTAAATAAACAATTTATATGCAGAGAATGGTTTAGAGCATTCAGTTAAGTATTGCCTTCATGCTAATTATATTATTTATTTTCTGTTTAAGTTTGCTATGAAGTATGACACTTCAATTATCAGATAATAAACTCTCTGCAAAATGATGTGTTATGAATAAAACTTAGTTTTGAAAAACTAAGAACAAAAATAGCATTCCTTACTATTCTGAAAATGTATTTCTCAAAAGAAAAGAGAAGTAAATAAAGAACCCCCCCCCCCCCCTTTTTCAAGAGTCCCATTTAACCCCTTAAGGACACAGCTTCTGAAGTTAAAGTCCAGCATGCCGGAACATTTATGTCATGTGTCTTTAAGGGGTTAATCAGAATTATCCTCCTTTGATGTCCATATTTAATCTACAAATATTATTATTACTACGATAATGCACATGTATAGCGTACTGCACTTCTCCAAACATGTCAGTAAGAATAAATGGATTGTATGACAGCAGCCACAAATAGTTAATGTTGTATGACTACATCATTCTTTAGCAGGTCAGAACATGCATTTTACAGAGCTGCCCTAAGAGGCATTTAAGTGTGTGCCTTGTCAGTAGATGTATATATGTGGACAGATTTGTGTCACTGTGTGTGTGTATAGGTATGTGTGTGTGCGTGTGCACATGTCTTTGTGCTTGTGTGTGTTTGTGCATCTCTGTTACATTCCACAGCATCTGAAACAATCTCGACTACCATAGTGCTGGAACCTCAATCAAATGATTATCATTATATTAGAGTGTACCTGTGGCACCTATAACTGATGCTCTTTTGAAAGTGTATAATATTTCATCTGTACATTATGCTGCAAATATTTGCTAGTAAATATATAGTTTTTTTTTTTTTTGGGGGGGGGGGTATTTAATAAAGGTCAATGCTGCAAAAGTGACTGCCAGGGGAGGACCCACAGTTGGTCCTCCCACAGGCAGTTCTCCCACAGGCACTGCATTTGCTATGGTAACCCTGACTCTGATAGCCACGGCTAGTGAGTATAGGAGCGGAGTGATGTGAGTTCAGACATTAGCATGCTGTCGATGAACAAGATAAAAAAAACAAGAGAATGGGTAGAGCACAGTAGGCCTGGGGATTTGTGTTACAAGATAGTAACACCTATGAAGCTGAGGACATAGCAGTGCTGAAACAGAGGTAATGTGAGTGGATATCTCTAGACTTTACATTTAATACATCATGTATATTGACATATGCTATATTTAATGCATTTGGGATGATTAATATTAAAATTAACAGGTAAATATTTATTATATACTTACCTCTATTGTACAATGTTAATCAGATTTATTGGTGTAAGGGAAAGATGAGCTGTCACTATTTTAACCTTAGAAATAGTGATGTCCCGATCAGTTCGCCGGGAACTGTTCGCCGGTGAACATAGCGTGTTCGGTCCGCCCCCTATTCATCATGGAGGGTCTGGGAGGGAGGGTCTGCTGCTGATTGGCTGGAATGTGTCTGCTGACTGTACAGGGTCAAAGTTTACTCAATGATGACGAATAGGGGGCGGACCGAACATCGCGCGTGTTCGCGACCGAGAACACGCTATGTTCGTTGGCGAACGGTTCATGGCGAACTGTTCGGGACATCACTACATAGAAACCTTCTTTAAAAACAGTGCAATGAACATTTGTAAATTGAAATAAAAATAAGTAAAATAACTCTTGTGATGTAAAGCCAGTTTAAAGATATTATACACAAAACATAATTAAATAAACTCAAAATGGATTTATTAGCGCTACTGAAAGAATAGAATTGCTTAGCCATGCACAAAACAAAAAATTAACATAATAATAATTATTGTACATTTAAACTTAATTATCTTTAAGCCATATATTTAATTATACTGAACATTAATTCAGTGAACATTAAATGTACAATTTAAATAAATAGATTATAAATATAAATATATATAATAATTAATATATGTGTGTGTGTGTTTTTACATCTTCCATATTCAAACCCACACGATACTGTCAGATGTTCAGATTGTCTCTACTATTGGGGACAATTAACCAACTCAATAATGTAAAATAATCATGACTGCTTATATGCATAGGTCAATTATTTTAACACATATAACAAATGTACTGTTATTTGCAGGGGCACAATAACCATAACTTTTTTATTTTTACATACTTAGTCTATAGCATTGTAATCATACAATTTTAATATCTAAAAACTGTTAACTACAAGCAGGCAGAATGTGTAAAATACGCATGGGATCATTTAAGGTCATCTGTTAACCCCTGAATGGGCCACCACCTGTAAAGAACTCGGGCCTCCAGGGCCTCATACTGTATATATATATTATATTATAAAATTATTTTTATTATTATTTATAAAGCGCCAACATATTCCGCTGTGCTGTACAATGGGTGGACTAACAGACACATATTTATAACCAAATGAGTGGACACACAGGAACAGAGGGATTGAGGGCCCTGCTCAACGAGCTTACAAGCTAGAGGAAGTGGGGTAAAGTGACATAAAAGGTAAGGATAGGGTACAAAAGTAGGTTGTCAGGAGAGTATTCACTTAGGGCTTAGTGTTTAGTTTTGATGACAGTTGCAGGAGAGGAATTAGGGTGCAGGGAGGGAAAGCTGTTGACAGTTTAATTGATATGCTTTCCCGAAGAAGTAAATTTTCAAAGAGTGGAGACTGGGTGAAACTCCAGCGGAGAAGGGAAGGGAGTTCCACAGGAATGGTGCAGCCGTAGAGAAGTCTTGAAGGCAAGCATCAGTGGTAGAAGTATGAATAGAGTATAGACGTACCATATATACTCGAGTATAAGACGAGTTTTTTTTGTGCTGAAAAACCCCAACTCATCTTATACTCGAGTCAATGTCTGTATTATGGCAATTTGCTTTGCCATAATACAGACAATGGGGCTGGCAGGAAGCATTTACTTACCTCTCCTGCAGCTCCTGTCAGCTCCCTTCTCCTCCGTGCCGGTCCGGTCAGCACCTCTGTCAGCTCCCAGTGTAAGTCTTGCAAGAGCCGCGGGGTCATAAGCGGTGGGTGGGGGCCCTAAAATTTACAATAAGGGGGGGACCTTTTGTCCCCCACTGCGCCCACCCCTGAGCGGTGGGTGGGGGCCCTAAAATTAACAATAAGGGGGGTACCTATTGTCCCCCCCCCGGCCCCCACCCCTTGAGGGATGTCTAAGTAGTAACGTCAGTGTGTGTCAGCAGGGCAAGCCGTTGGGGTGGGCAAGCTGTGCGGTCACGCAGGGTGCCATGACAACAGAGGCACCCGGCGGCCAACACAGCTCACAAGTTGGGTACACCAGCATATTTAATTTAAACGATTCGCTGGTGGTCCACTGGTGTGCACCAGCAGTAGGTGCAGTCAGATCATATCCTCTCCCTCGTGGTTCCGGCGCTCAGTTAGTGAGTCAGAGCACAGGCTCAGAGATTCTCAGCCTGTGCTCAGACAAAATTGAAAGTCAGAGCCGTGAAGGAGCGGGTATGGCAAAGAGCTACTGATTAGCATAACATCAATATCCGTTATAAAACCAGGAAAAGGTGGGCATGGATGGTGAACTGATTTGGTGGCGCAATGGGCCACTTGACTGGTTTTGCCCCCCATGCCTAAGGCTGCCAGCCCTCCCCTGCTTCGGACTGTCCCTAAGGCAACACTGCCACCAGTATGCGTTTGCATAATGTGCGGCAGTTCGGACTCCAATATCTCGTCTGAGAGCCCTCTAACCTTTAAGTTTTGCCTTCTCTTGGCGTCCTCTTGGGCCGCGAAGCGGCATTCATATAGCTGGTTCTGCCCTTGTAAGTCCTGTACCGCCTTTTGTAAGGACGATAGGTTCTGCTGGTGGCTTTGTGTGGATGCCTCCAGTGTGCCGATGCGGCCTGTCAGGCCCTGCATTTCTCCTCTGAGGGCCTTGACATCCGTCAAGATATTGTTTTGGAGTTCTGCCAGTAGGGCTTTCAGAACCCCTGTGGTTACCAATTCCGCGTCGGTTCCCGTCTTCTGGGACCTGGTCTTCTGTGGTATGGCTGGGGCTGTTAGGTAATCGTCCTCGGCGTCTCCAGAGAGATAATCCGAAAAATCAGAACAGCTACCGTGGAGGGCCGCCATATTGGGCCCTGTCGGGCCTCGTGTTTGCCTCCACATGTCGCCAATCGTCAGCCCGGAGGTAGGTTTGTCTGGCCCCGGTTTTTTATTTTTCTTTCCCATTTTGTTTTTGGGGGTCTCTGCAGTCGTTTTTTGGGGGGGTCAGTGGATATTTTTATAGGTTTAAGTAGTTTTTCGTTGTGTGATGTCCGGAGCTCTAGTTTCCTGCGACCGCTTTCCTCGGCAGTTCAGCTCCGCCTCCCGGGGTAGTCAACCTTTTAATACCTACCACCCACTTTTGTATTTTTGTTGATGGTAAAATTTCCTTACTGCCCACCCCAGTAGGTAAAATTTCCTTACCACCCCAGTAACTAATTTTATAGCGCAAGTGCAATTTTAAACATTTTTTTTTTAGAAATTAGGGTTTTCTTTAAAATAAAATGTACTTAAATTTATCTATTTTTTCCCCTTTTTTATGTTCCTCATTTTTATATGTGTGTTTGTGAGGTGCTGTATGTGGTGCTGTATGTGGATGAGAGGTGCTGTATGTGGGTGAAGCATGCAGTGTGTGTGTGTGTGTGAAGGGTGCAGTGTGTGTATGTGAAGGGTGCAGGGTGTGTGAGGCGCTGTGCATGTGTGAGAGGAGCATACATGTGTGAAGGGGCAGTGTGTGTGTGAGGGGGCAGTGCGTGTGAGGGGGCAGTAAGTGTGAAAGGTGGAGTAGGCAGATTGTGTGTGAGGGGGCAGTCTGTGTGAGGGGGCAGTGTGTGTGTGTGTGAGGATGACAGTGTGTGTAAGGGGTGTAGTGTGTGTTTGAAGGGTGCATAAGGTCTATGCTTTGTGTGGGTGTGTGAGATATAAAAATCTATATTAATGTCTCCTCCTCCCTTCTTCTTACCAGGGAGGGGGGACATAATGCTGCAAACCCTGGTGGTCCAGTGGTGGCATGTTCACACCTCTGGCTGCAGACTGACACTCCTGTCCTCCTGGGGGCAGAGCAGTGTATTGGAGCATTGCCATGGTAACACACGCAACGCTCTGACCAACCTGTTCACGGGAGGAACACAGAGCCTCCCAGGCCCTTCCCTCCCTCTGCTGGAACTAAGTGCCAGCGGGCCCGTGTGGGAGATCTTTGATCTCCTGACCAGCCCGAGAGGGTTTACAGCAAGGCTGACTCTGCATGGGCCGGCAGTTGAGATGAAAGGATCTCCCCTGCCGGCCTTGGTCAATGGCCATCGAGGACCACTGGGCGTTTTCTGCAGAACCCACCACCGCCCACCTGAAATCCCAAAACGCCCACTAGTGGGCGTTAGGGACCAGGTTGACTACCCATGCTCTATACGCACACATACTACATCCCTTGCTCACACCTGCATCCATTACACAAATACACACACACTTCACCCTCTATACACACACACACTGCATATTGTGGCGATATCAGCCACAATATTTTTTTTTTTTCAATTAAGGAACTATAGTTAAGTATGGGGTTTATTCACTAAGGCATAGTAAACTAAAAACTAAATTGCAAAATGTAAGGTAAACTTGCTAACTTTAAAAAAATTGTCATACGGAGCATTAATCTTTGCTTGGATATTTTAACAAGTAAAGAAGAGGCACAATTCAGATGAAGACTAAAGCACATTTATTAAAATGCAGAAAGCCACACTTCATCTCTCAAGAGCCTTTTTCAAACTAACACATAAATACAGCCATCATATTTATAATAAATAACAATGACACTACTTTTTATAGTCAGAAAGATATGCTTGGATATTCGTTAGATTGTTAAGTAAAAATCTAGCATTTTGGTTTTCATTTAAATACACTGTACTGGACACTGTAGACAAAACTACTTCAATTATTTGAATTGGCTATGGTGTCTGGAAACTATGGGCACCTAGTCATGCATCACTACTAAATAATTTACTCACTATTTAGTAGAGATGCTCAGTCCCCGGCAGCCTACTGGCCAGGCCGCAGTAATAAAATGGTAACAACCATAACCACGTCAATAAGTTACAGTGGTTATGTTGCCTATTTGATATTGATAAAATGAATGGAGCATTTTAGTTACAAAGAAAGGTAAAAAAATGTCAATCTCTTTAGTTTGGAAAACGGGGCCAGTACAAACCATTACCTGGAAATCTATTCATAAACAGGGCTATACATAGGACACAATTTCACCCATTTAGCCTGGAAGAAAGGAGATTTCATCTAAAGCAAAGAAAATGTTTTTTTGTTTTTTCCAGTAAGAGCAATAAGGATATGGAGGTGGTTTTTATCAGAGTTCATACAGATGTTTAATCCCTTAAGAACCAAACATCTGGAATAAAATGCTGGCCTGCTAGGAACTCTGTTTAATTGGGCATCATTAATCCAATTCTTTAAAGAGAAAGTAACGATTGCAATATTTGTTGAGTATAAAACCCCAAATCATAAAATAATTGTATGATGTTGTAATAGCTCTATTAATATTAAACATAAAAATGTTCGATTTCATGTTCCACCGGTGTAGCCCAGGGCTCTATAAAAGCATTTTATTTAGCGGCTGAATCTTTAACTCATGATACTTCTTTGCATAGATGTACGTTGAGATGAAAATGATCTAATTTTGAAACCATTCTCTTTGTGTTGTGTTTCATGCTGGTAATATGTAATTTTGCTTCTGAAGTTTACTGTTAAAAGTGCTCAAAATAATATACACATATTGTCATTTCTTAAATCTCGATATGCTGTGCATGAATGCGGAATGGTATGATTGTTGAAAGGTTACCGCTGTGATGGTGTGATTTACTATCTATCATTGTGCATTTACCACGGAAACAAGAATAAGAAAATGAAAAGCTTGGCTACATCAGGCACTGAACTAGTATCAAAGGTTGATAATAAACTACAGTAAAGTAGAATTTTTAAACATAATTAAAAGTGAGGAATATTTCTAATTAGGAACAAAAAGCAGCAAAGTGATTTCATGCAAATTTATGGCACATATAATGAGTAGCTGGGTCTAATACTGAATATAAATCTTTCTGCAATGGGAAAATTGCCTTCCACCAGTGATCCTCATGAACCCAATGGATGATGACTAATAAATAAGCAACGATAAAAAAAACAAGTAAAAAGAAAAATTACTTTATCTTTTTCTGAAGTCACACTGACTATAAATGCACTAAATAGGCTTTATTTTTAGGCAATTCAGTTACTTCATCGAACTATACAATGATTTGAAAATATGTGTAGCGATCTAGTGTTTTTTTGGACAAATAGAAATAAAACAAATAAAAAAACATCAAAAACAGAATTTTCAGGGGAAACAAAATGCCCAAAATAGCAATTGAAAATATAAAATAATCTATATTTATTATTTTTATCCACTCTAATGATTTCCTACAGTTTTTAAGCTTCACTAAATATATTTGTTTGTAACCCTATAAATGTGCATGGTGCACATTGGTAGTTTACTCTGATGAAGTGCTAGTAAGGCACAAAATACATAAGCACCACCTTAATGATATCTTCCCCTCTCTACTAAGCCCCAGCCTGGAATTCATAAATGTATAATTTTTTATATTTCCAACTGCGGTTTTGAATGTTTTACTGTCCCTGAAAGTTTGGCTTTCTAACTGTTTTGCTTTATGTATCTAACCTGCTATTGCCTTATACAACATTTTGACCTCTAGGAATTAAACTATAATTTCTCATGAATGTGTGTGGTGGCACTCACTGGGAGCATAAGATGGACACTTCAATTAGATCCCTGGATGACTCCTATGTTTAAGTCACCCTCTGCCCATTGTGGGTGCAGGGTGTGTGTAATGTAATTGTTTAGTGTTAAATGTTAGTGTGCGGCGACTGGGGTAGAAGCGCTTCAGGTTTCCCGGTTCCAGCTAGGAAGTGAGCTTGGCGGAGGTACCCATCCAGGGTACAGGGAGCTCCGTCACAATGTTAACCTTTACCCGACATATACTAATTCCTTAAACTATGCTCTCATTAACAATTACACAACTAATGAAAACTAAAATAAGACAATATTACCTAAACATGTAAATAATCATGGAATCATTCACTAAAATTTAAATTGTCAGGAATTCAAAGTGCATTTAAAGTTAACCTACAATTTTTAGGTCAAAGCAGCTGAATTGAAGACATTGTCCAAGTTACCGTATATACTCGAGTATAAGTCGAGTTTTTCAGCACATTTTTTGTGCTGAAAAACCCCAACTCGACTTATACTCGAGTCAATGTCTGTATTATGGCAATTTACATTGCCATAATACAGACTGGGGGCTGGCAGAGAGCTGTAACTTACCTCTCCTGCAGCTCCTGTCAGCTCCCTTCTTCTCCGCGCCGGTCCGGTCAGCACCTCTGTCAGCTCCCAGCATAAGTCTCGCGAGAGCCGCGGGGTCATAGTGCGACTCTCGCGAGACTTACACTGGGACTTGCTGAGGGAGCTGACCGGACCGGCGCGGAGGAGAAGGGAGCTGACAGGAGCTGCAGGAGAGGTAAGTGCTTCCTGCCAGCCCCCCTCCACTGAACTGCCAATGCCACTGGACCACCAGGGAGTGAGAGCCCCCCTCCCTGCCATGTATCAAGCAGGGAGGGGGACGAAAAAAAAATATAATAATAAAATAAAATAATATTAAAAATAATAATAAAATAAAAAATAATAATAATAAAAAATATTAATAAATATTAATAAAACAAAAAAATATTAAAATAATTAAAAAAAAAGAATAAAAATGCCCACCCCCCACCAAGGCTCTGCAACACACACACACACTGCACTCATACACACACTGCACTCATATACACACACACTGCACTCATACACACACACTGCACGCATACACACACACACTGCACTCATACACACACACACTGCACTCATATATACACACACTGCACTCATAAACACACACTTCATTCATACACACACTGCACTCATACACACACTGCACTCATACACACACTGCATTCATACACACACACTGCATTCATACACACACTGCATTCATACACACACTACATTCATACACACACTGCATTCATACACACACACTGCATTCATACACACACTGCATTCATACACCCACACTGCACTCATGCACACACTGCACTCATACACACACTGCACTCATACACACACACTGCACTCATATACACACACACTGCACTCATATACACACACTGCACTCATACACACACTGCACTCATACACCCACTGCATTCATAAACACACACTGCATTCATACACACACAGCACTCATACACACACAGCACTCACACACACACTGCATTCATACACACACTGCATTCATACACACACACTGCACTCATACACACACTGCATTCATACACACACACTGCATTCATTATATACACACACTGTAAATAAATATTCAATTAATATAATTTTTTTAGGATCTAATTTTATTTAGAAATTTACCAGTAGCTGCTGCATTTCCCACCCTAGTCTTATACTTGAGTCAATACGTTTTCCCAGTTTTTTGGGGTAAAATTAGGGGCCTCGGCTTATATTCGGGTCGGCTTATACTCGAGTATATACGGTAAGTACATATGTCTAAAATTACCAAAACTAATACTCCAAATTTAGTATAAAAAGGTCTAATGCTGGAGTGTCCCACAGCATTCATTGTGAAATAGTTGAGAAATAGTCTCATTGTCACAGTTCCACTGTACTGCCAGAAGATCCTCACTAGTGAGGCTCTCCAGGGCCAGGCATCATGAATAAAATGTCTTCCTCTTTGAGTGAGCGTCCAAAGAGAATAAATTAATAAAGAGAGAAAAAGGGCCGAAATCAATGCTTAAAGGACAGAGCAGGGGGTAACCCTAATAGTATGAATGAGAAAAACAGGAGAGAAATCTGTCCTATAGCGCATATAAAGATATACGGGATGGTATACAGGCGAAACGCACGTCGGGCTAGACACCTGGGCGAGACATTTACCCATTTTCGGTTGTAGACATCTTTCTACACCTATCTGAATACTATCTCGGGTCAGATACTTACCCTATTTACTTTGGCTACTCCTGTTTCACAGGCGTTACTCTGTTTGTCTTCTTGCCGACCATCACTAGTATTTACTCGATTTGCGCTATCATACAGCAACTTGAAAGTGTAACTTACCATAGTCGCTAGAAGGGTTCCTGATTAGAACGGGAATCCCTGATTAGAACGGGAGTGTCACTGCCGACCAGGGTACTTCACTCATCATTTTTTGCAAATGGGAATCTGACTAATGACTAGGTTATCCCCTGAATTACTATTATAATGTTTAAAGACATGCTGACTACTACTATATAGTTTGTATAATTAAACCTCTTTTCGTCCTCCTCCTATACTACTTTACTATACCTGGTGCCCATGAAGGCACCATTCCTTTTCTATTAGTATCTGGTCTCGTGTGGTACATTACACGGGCATCTCTGATTAGGTGTATACCGGATTGGGAGGTATTATATAGGTTCATTGCACCTTTACAGTAGTTAGGATGGGTAGCAGGACATCCTATTATCCATATTAGCACGGAGCTAATGTTCTTTGGGGAAACCTGTTTTCAGTTTGACGCCTTACTTGCTACATTACATATTCCCCTTTGACATTCCAGTCTCTCCACTGCCTACTATTACAAGTCCGCTCTATTAACCTATAAGAGATTTTATAGATATAGATTTCACTTAGATGATACAATTTGTTACACACATATATTTAAAATGTCAGTAATTGAACTTCATCAACCTGAGCTGGCAAAGTATTACTGTTTTTAAGTCTTTAACATGCTACTAGTATATATTATAATGCAATTATTTCTCTTTGCTTTAAAAAAAAAAAATCAAGACATTACGTCAAGTAGCTGTGAAATATCCACTATGCAGTTAGATTCATAGAATGTTTTAACACTTTCTTTCAACTGCAACTCTATGGAGTTACGAGGGCTTCATTACATAGCAATACACAGTCTCTTAAATTTTTTATTTAGATTTCTTGTTTTGCTTAAAAAAGGAAAATGTTTTGCTGCTTTTTGAATTATAGCCCTACCTCCTTAGCCATACCTCCCATTAAAAAAAAAAAAAAAAAGTATTTCTGATTGGAAGGTAACAATGCAGCTCAGCCAATGAGAGATCAGTATAAGTTAAACTGCTTACTTGACTCCCCCTCCCCCACAGACAATCACTGTCCTCACTCTTGCTAAGATAATAACACAGTACAAACCTACAGCAACTTTAACCCCTTAAGACCGCAGCCAAATGTACAAGTTGTGATCCAAAAAAAACGTAAACAAAACCTGGCATTTGCGCTACATGTCTGTCCAACCGTAATTCACCTATTTCATATTAAATGCACCCACACTTATTATATATCATTTTATTCAGGGGAAACAGGGCTTTCGTTTAACATCAAATATTTAGGTATGGAACATAATTTAATATGAAAAAAATATTACAAAAATGAGAGAAAATAAGATTTTTTTTAATTTTTTTAGTTCTACGTGACATTCTAACTGTGAATGTCATAATACTGTTTGCTTTTACTGCAATACAATACACATATTTGTATTCAGCGATGTCTCACGTGTAAAACAGTACCCCCTATGTACAGGTTTTATGGTGTTTTGGGAAGTTACAGGGTCAAATATAGCATGTTACATATTTCAGTTTTTTCACATTGAAATTCGCCAGATTGGTTACGTTGCCTTTGAGACCATATGGTAGCCCAGAAATAAGAATTACCCCCATGATGGCATACCATTTGCAAAAGTAGACAACCCAAGGTATTGCAAATGGAGTATGTCCAGTCTTTTTTAGTAGCCACTTGGTCACAAACACTGGCCAAAGTTAGTGTTAATATTTGAAAATGCAAAAAACTAATTTGAATGCAAATTTTGGCCAGTGTTTGTGACTAAGTGGCTACTAAAGAAAAAAAACATACCCTATTTGCAATACCCTGGGTTGTCTACTATTGCAAATGGTATGCCATCATGGAGATAATTTTCATTCCTGGGCTACCATACGGTCTCAAAGGCAACCTGGCGAATTTTAACGTGAAAAAACTGAAACGCAAACCTTATATTTGACTCTGTAACTTTTGAAAAAACCATAAAACCTGTACATGAGGGGTACTGTTATACTCAGGAGACTTCGCTGAACACAAATATTAGTGTTTCAAAACAGTAAAACGTATCACAACAATTATATCGTCAGTGTAAGTGCCATTTGTGTGTGAAAAATGCAAAAAATGTCACTGTCACTGACGATATCGTCGTTGTAATATATTTTACTGTTTTGAAACACTAATATTTGTGTTCAGCGAAGTCTTCCGAGTAAAACAGTACCCCCCATGTAACGGTTTTATGGTGTCTTGGAAAGTTACAGGGTTAAATATAGTGCTAGCAAATTAAATTCCCTATAGTTTCAGCATGGGTTGTCAGGCAGGTCCCGCTAATTGTAATTAATAAAATGACCTAATTATGTAAAATTATTACATAAATATATGCGTAGAATTATTATATATATAGGTGTGTATATATATATATGTGTGCATATATATGTATATAATTTTTTTAATTATTTTTATTTATATATAGGTATATATTTAGTGATATATACGTATATACTTATGTATATAGATATATATATTATTTCGTTCTACATGTATTTTGATATCAATATATATATATTAATTTTAAAATACAGTTAGAACGAAATTTCGCATGTTTATATATTTTTTATCTATTTATTTTGTATTATTTTTTTTATTTTATTTTTTAACGTATTTATATATTTATTTATTTTTTATTATATATAAATATATTTATATATAATACAAATTATATATATATTTAATCAATATCATTGTACGTGTATTTTGATATTAATATATATATATATATAATTATGTATATATGAATATTAAAATACATGTAGACAGTGTATGTATATTGATGTGTATATGTGTATATGTGTATATATATATACTTAGATCATATATATAATAAATATATATATGATCTAAGTATATATAATCTTATTTTTACACTGTTTTAACGGATTTTATTTGAATTTCAGACAGCAGGGGGAGTACCTGTCATTACAGGCACTCCCCCTGCTGGCACTGCCATGGACGGCTATGCCGTCCATGTGATCGCGGGGTCCTTGCAAGGACCTCGCGATCACATGGCCCTGGGAGGCCGAAGAGGACGGAGGGGGACTCCCTGGGCTCCCAGGTAAGTCCCTCATACCGCAATCGCCGGCGTGGGATCGCCGGCGACCGGGTAAGTACATAAGACCGCAGGACGTTCTATGCCGCCCTGCGGATTTTAGAGCCATCTAAATAAGGACGGCATAGAACGTCCTGCGGTCTTAAGGGGTTAAAAATGGTGTTCTGGCAAATGTACTTTCTGTATTTGTCCTATTTAAATTCTATGGGACCTATCAAATAGGAAGAGATCATTTAAAAATCAGTTTGGGGGATTCCTTTCATATTGCCAATTCAATATTCAGTTTATTTAACAACAAAATGTTTTCACCATTCATATTACTATATCGAGGTCAAGAGGCCATTATCACAAATTTACCAACACAAAAATTGATGAATATATGGGCATTTACACTACATCACACTCTGAACGTCACCAACAACCAAATGTACTAATGATGTACTAATGAAGACAGTTGTATAATTAAAGAAACACTGTAGCATTAGGATACAAATCTGTGTTCCTAAAGCTACAATCCTAAAGCTCCTTAATAAATAGCCCCCCCCCCCCCCCCTGTAATACATAAAAAAAAATGAAATTAAAACAAATTACTCACCCTTCTCAATTACTGAGGCTCCCTGATCTGTGATTCTGATCACTTTAACATCGTTAACTAATCATCGGCGGACATTTGTATGTCCATAAATATTGGATATGAGATAGCAGTTTCTCTAAATCCCATAATGATTAAATGAGAAGCAGACATATACAAGGTACTATACAATGCATTTTTATATTTTAAAATCCTAGAATTACTTTTGTTATTTGATATTCTCTTTCTATAAACAAAAGGTTTATCACTTTGTTACTTCAATCTTCCACTTGGAATGGGTAGGCTACGAGGAAATAAAATATAAATGCACTACAGCTGGACAGCATTTCTGATCATTGATTTAGTTGCAAAGTAAACTAAATTATGTTAACCAACATCATTTACAAATAAAATAGTTGGTCTGTTGTCAATCCAGGTGTTTGCTACATGTTTTTTTTGTTCAGCAGCTTTTGGCATTGTGCCGACCTTTCTCTGTGCTCTTTGTGTTTCATGCTTGTGGTTTAATTTCATGCTGTCAGTATGAATAATTACAAGTGGAAACATTATGCATATGAGATGATACGGCTAAACTTAAAGCAAAAGCCCTTTGGATCAAATTATTTGCCTTGAAAAAACTCCAACAGCATAAATCTGCCTAAAAAGACAAAAAGTCTGTACTTGATTGTTATTCTAACTGAAATGACTAAGCCATACGAAGTGACATAAAATTATTTTATACATTATCATTTTTATGCATTGTGTTATTTTTTCACGTGCTAAATTGCCATTTAGAAAACGTTGTCATTTTATTTTTTGCACTCCTGGAGTTTATCCGAAAGTTCATGTCACATTTGGCAAGCTTTTCATAGTTGTTGAGCTATGTTTAAAAAAGCAAGAAATTGAGAAAATTACATTTTACCACGTAAAACACACTAAGAAGTGATCTTTGACTCATTCTGACAATAAAATCAAAACATTTGGCTCATAATGAATGAAGCACGGGGAATTAAAGGTATATTATTTCTATTAGCCAAACACAATTAGCAAACACAATGCACTGGCTTTGTTTCTGGAAGGTATTATATGCCTGTTAACTCATTCATTTTATTTAAAACTTTTAATTTTCATTGTTTTATAAATATCCTTGAGTGTAATAAATTATGTATCCCCCTTCCCATTTTAATCAAATTTGGTGACTTTGGCAGTATTGCAAGTTTAATCTAAGGGAATCCTAGGTTGGATGGTAAATGAGAGGATCTAGCTACAAAAGTAATTTAAAAGTAATTTCAGGTTAGTTCAAGACAGCTTTTTCAAGCCAGCCAATACTTGAGCTATTTACTGATAACCAAATATGAGGAAAGATTGCTGGCTTAAAGGAACAGTAATACTTTAATCAAGTTGAGTTTATATCAAGCGCTTATAGTTGTCAAAATAGTTTACTACATAATGCTCCAGATGCAGTGACAGAGAGTGGCAAGCTCAATTTTGAGTTAATTCAACTCAACCAAATTCAAAAAAATTATCTGAAGTCAGGAAATGTCCCCTTTGTAAATATATGCATTGTCCCTTGAAGTTTGAATATTTCAGCAGTTTGCAGACTACCATAAGTTCTAGATTTGTAATCAAGACTTGGATTCTAGCTACATTCAGATTCAGATAGCCGAAGACATTAGGCAGACAGGAAGAAGTGAGCTTGTGCACAAATCCATTTCAGCTGAATTATTTGAACGAATCAAATTCCTGGTAATCTGTACCTGAATTAATTTCTCCATCCAGGACCTCCAGGAGGTGATTAGTCTTATAATATTTCACAGGTACATCCCAGATGGAATGAATCATTCTGACATATTTCAAAAATAATTTGATTCATTTGACACTGCTGAAACGGATTTCTGCACTAGTCTAATAAGAACATAGAACTGATTTCAAATCTGTGAATTTATTTATTCTTTATATTTTTTTAGTTATTCAAAATACCTGTCTCAAGGTTGTCTAACTTATACATACTCAAGTGAACTTACAATTTTCAATGTAATGTCTTGTAATGGGATAATACATTATATTATATCATTATTTCATTATGATAGTAAAGAGACACACATAATATCTACAACAGGCAGTGCTACTTACTAAAGTGAGAATGCACAGTGAATTCAAATAACATTTTAAATTTAAGGACCAAGTAGCAAAACTGGAAGAATAGCTGGCTTAGAGAATTTTCCAAGATGGCTATTGTGACCTTAAATATGAAAATTGAAATTCACTTTAAATTCTCAACAATTTTCACTTTAATGAACAACCCTGAGAGTGTAGCAGTAATATTCCCTATGAAAGTTCGATAAGCAGATGGATACCTAAGCTGGCATTAAAAGCCAGGTCACCACCCAAAACCTCATAAGCTTTTTAGGATAAATAATGCTCTGTCAATCTGGATGATTCCGTTTTTATGTCTATTTAGCCACCACCAAAATGACTCAGCAAGGTTTCGACCTAGTGACTTAGTGAGGTTGTAAGGTTTCCAGACATCCAACACAATTATTGCATAGTTCCTTGGCCTCTGTTTTAACTATAGAAGAGATATGACAAAAACAAGAGCTGTTAATGGCATGAGAAAATGTCCCATCATTAGCTAGAGTAATAATGCAGAATTAAAATTTTGTATTTATTAATGACAATTTTATTCAACCTGGGGAGCGCTGACTTGCTAAAAGCACTCTCAACCTATTGATGCCAACTAGCTTGGATGAAGTTTACAATGATAATGCAGTACTAATTCCACATTACTAATGCGTTTAAGGAGGAAGTGGTTTCCAGGCTCTGCATAGAGTCCAAGCTATTGTCAAGCCACTCCTAAGTGGTTTGTTAAAAAATCATAAGAGGCAGCACAGAGCCCCTAGGCTATGTAATCATTACACCAAACTGTAGTGGTTATGTTGGGTATGTGCTTTTTGAAAAAGGTCTCACTATTAATGCTGACCTGAAAAAGAGCCATCTTAAAGATACACTGTAGGTTCTGTGACCATTTAATCTCATTAATTTGCTTATCGTGCTTATATTCTTAATGCACTACCCCTCCATTCACTGTTAAACCATGTTTTAGCAGTTTACACTAAATGAGGGTCCCTGGTCTGTAAAAGGCTGAAAGTGGTCAATAGACACACTTATTCACTCTTGTCACAGATGTTTAATAATGAATGATAGGACAGCACCAGGGTACTCCTGGTAGGAGAACAAGCCTCTGGATCAAACTTATTGCCCCACAGTATAATTTCAAGTGGTACCAAATCCATCTGAAGTTTATGGTGTTTCCATTTTCCTGTATATAATTCGGGACTTCGGCACTTCAGGAATTCTGGACTTTAGCAATACCCTAACCCTACCGCTAACCCTACCCCTAACCCTACCCCTAATCTAACCCCAACCCCAACCCTAACCCTACCCCCCTACCCCTAACCCTAGGGATAGGTTAGGGAAAGGGTTAGGGAAAGGGTTAGGGTTATGGGGAAGGGTTATGCGGTAGGGTTATGGGGAAGGGTTATGGGGTAGGGTTAGGGGTAGGGAATTGCCAAAGTCGCAAAATGCCAAAGTCCTGAATTTCAGAAGTGCCAAACCAAATTTTTAACCCATGCCCATCCCTAACGCAGACTATTACTTAGAGAACTACGGAGAAAAAACTCAGAAATAGCCTACATACAAGAAAGCCATATTTGGGAGGTCTGGGACTACCCAATCTATACCTATATTCTCTCTCTGCACAATTGGCGCAAATAATCAAATGGCACTCCCACTCGACGTACGTCCGTGGGCGGACCTAGAATCCTTAATAATGGGGTCATACCT
The DNA here is from genome assembly GCF_036172605.1 of Pelobates fuscus. Classification (NCBI taxonomy): domain Eukaryota; kingdom Metazoa; phylum Chordata; class Amphibia; order Anura; family Pelobatidae; genus Pelobates; species Pelobates fuscus. The sequence goes on along the minus strand of NC_086317.1, from coordinate 298,633,356 downwards.
CCCACACTACTGGATATGGGTACCAAAACCAAATCCGCACAGACTGCACAGCAATAATAAACTGTTAAGATATGGGACACTACTGGTAGAAAGTACTCGTTAACTAGCACTCCCTCACCCCTTACACCTTACTTAAGAAATAAAGCATTCGAACCACAAATGAAGGCACGGGACTTTAGAGGACTGGAATACACAGGAATACAGCGGTATTGCCAAATGTATGATAAGGACAAGTTTAGGACGTTTGACGGACTCAAACAACTCACACTGCTAACCACAAAAGACCATTTCAGATATATTCAATTGAGAGACTTAGCTAGGAAACCACACATATGAGCAGCAGCCAGGGCCCCACTTACATTCTACGAAAGACTGTGCATGAATGATAGCACGCAAAGGTTTGATCACCTCCCTCTATGCCCAGCTCAGCTCCTCAGAGAGTGATGAAAAACCCTTTGCATACATTACACAATGGGACACAGACCTACACCAAACCTTAGAGGGAGGAGAATGGCAGGATATCTGGGAGGCAGCAACCAAAGTTTCCATTTGCGTGGCACACCAAAAGCAGTCATACAAAACTCTCTTAAGGTGGCACACCACTCCTGTCAAACTACATATAATGGGCAAAACTCCCACAGATGACTGCTGGAGGGACTGCGGCACAAAGGGGACCAATATCCACATGTGTTGCACATGTCCAAGGGTGAAGAGCTTATGATTAGCAATAGAGAAACTAATGATGGATATGCTATTCTGCTATGTAGGTATTAATTAAAACACAGGAATTGTAATAGAAGATATAGTATTAACGGAAACAAGAAATGTAAACCCTTCCTCACATTGTACTGGAAAATATGCACAACACAAATATGAGTCACTACTTAAGACAATTGTAGCACAGGTATATCAAGAGTGAGTGTAAAAGAACAAGTGGGTGAGAAGATATAGTAGGAAAGAAAGGAGGGGGAAGAGGGAAGGGGACGATAAGGAAAAGAAGAAAAGTCAAACACATAGCACTTTATTAGGCTTTTACACATATAGTAATGTTTATAATGAAGCAGATCACCTTTTTAAAATAATGCTTGAAGACACGTGTAAAGACATTAGAACAGTCACTATTCACTACAAAGTAAATACATTTTCGGAAACACATTCACTAAATAGTCGGAACAAAATAGAAAGAAATGGGATCCATGTGAAAATGGGTGTAAAGGGGAATAAACACCACCTCCACACTGATCCCATGCACCAGGAGGGCACTTCAGCAATGCCCAAGGGCTTAACCCTAGATACAAGCAATAGAAACAAAGAAGCAAAAATTAGAAAACTGTGAAAATAATGCTGACTGGAGATAAAGACGTAGGCACCAAAGCATCCAGTGGTATGGAACAATGTAACCAGAGAGAGTCCACTGAATATCTGACGTAACAGAAAGTATCAAAACAGATATAAATTGTGAATCCAAATAATAATAAATAATGAACTAGCCTAATAAGGCTACTCCCATGCCCAAGTAAGTGAGAAGATAAAGTTACTAAACACCTAAGCCTGCAATATTCATGTAGGCTTTATTAGTCCTGGCCCTTTAATGCATAAGGTGTTAGTAAATCTCCCCATAGTACCTAAGCACCAGACAAAATGCTAACGAGAGAAAGGTCACTGTCTAAAAGATTGGCAGCCCTAATAATCAAAAGTAGACAGACGGATAAATTAAAGTAAAATAAAGAAAGCCTCTCTCCTTCTGAGACCTACTAGATAGGAATAGAAGAAAACATGTAAATCATAACAAACTCCCATGCCTAAGTAAGCGATGCTTTGGTGCCTGCATCTTTATCTACAGTCAGCATTATATTCACAGTTTGTGAATTTTTGCTTATTTGTTTCATTCACTAAATAGTAACTGGACTTTTTTAGTAGAAGTATCACCAGAGAAAAAAAATGGGAAAAAAACAGGGGGAAAATCCATCAGATTTAACTTTATTGTCCAATCTCATTATTAAATGCAGATGCAAAGCTATTGTCCTCAATATTAGATGAGCATTTAAAGAATATTTTGTTAGCCACAATTAATCATAGCCAGATTGGCCATGTTCTGGGAAGGTCATCCTGCAATAACATCAAAAGGATAATCAACATTCTGGATTCGGCTGAAAGAACGTGTACTCCCCTCCTTACCCTGTCGCTAGATGCAGAAAAAGCATTTGACAGGGTCAGATGGGAGTACATGTTCACCACACTATAGTGTTATGGTCTGAGCGATTGGATGCTCGCAGCAATAACATCTTTATATACCGTTCCAACAGCCAGGGTGGTGGGTATGAACCTATGCTCAGAATGGTTCGATTTAAAAAACGGAACCTGACAAGGTTGCCCACTATCCCCTATCTTATATATTATGTTGATAGAACCATTTGCCTCAAAAATTTGAGACAATAGAGAAATAAAGGGTTATCCAATTGAAAATCAACAGTCAAAAATATGCCTAGATGCAGATGATGTCTTTATTTTTCTCATGGATTCTTCTGTTGGAAGAAATAAACTAATTTAGCTACATCTCGGGCTATAAATTAAATATAAACAAAACGGTCGCTCAACTTTTTAATTTAGATAGAAAAGAACGCGAGTGAATCAGTAACAGCGATAGTTTTGATTTTTCAAAAAATATTTTTACATATTTATTTGTTATTATTCCAACAGACATAAAATTAGTTGAATGCAATTTTCTTGATAATTTTATATATATATATGAATATAAGGCTAAACATCATAAGGGCTTTTATTTTACCTAAGTGGGTTTATTTATTCAGGATGTTACCATTAGGTTTTCCAACCCCCATGGCTAGAGTTAATTCAACAAAGCTTCAGGAATTTTGTGTGGAAAGGAAAAATACCACATATTAGTATTAATATACTGTCAAAAGACACCAAAATGGGTGGCCTAAGCTTTCCTATTATCCAACAATATCATTATTATCAGTACTTTATACCATGTAAACAAGATGTATAATCCAGCAAGATGTATAATCCAAAAAAAAAAAAAGCTAATTTATCTAACAAAATCCTGAAATTTCTTAATTCCACAGAAATTAAAACAATCTGGAAATTTTTACGTTAGAAAACTGGAGAAGAGCAGGCATAAAAAGGGTGTATCAAATTGTAGAGAATAATAATATAAAGAAATGTGTAGATCTGCAACATAAACATTGTCTGCCTTCAAGTGAAGTGTTTAATTATATTAAAGTGAAAAGCTTCTTGAAAGAACACGCCATGATGGTAAACAATGAAGTAGTGTTGATGTTGGAAAATATATTTTTGCAGAAAGATAATAAAAAATGCGGGCTAAATGTGTAAAATTAATCAAACTATTAAATAATAAAAGACAGAGAAACAGAAATATTACCATATGGGAAAGAGATTTGTCTCAGACTCTCAGTGAGCAGTCACATAATTGAGCATTTTCTAATTTTACTAAAAATATCCATGATTTCTTATTGACAGAAATGCACTTTAAGGGCATTAATAGATGGTATTTTGTTCCAATAAGAATAGCTAAAATGTTTTCAAACATGAACAATAAATGCTGAAATGTGAGGAAGAAATAGGCTCATATATGCATATTTTTTGGGAATGTAAAAAAGTACGAACTCTATGGTTATGGGCTTTTGAGTTTATCAAGAAAGTATTAAGAATAAGTATTAAAATTTCCCTGTAAATTGCCTTGTTAAATATAAACCTGTCTGCCCAAAAGAACAAGCCTATTTAATAACACATACCTGTACAAGCAGAGCTATGGTTTCTCAAAATCAGCCTTTTCTAATCAATTGTTATGGGAGCTAAAGATGGAAAACAGTAGAAAATGGTTCGTGGGGGTGGCAGAAAAAAACAATATTACCGTATATATGTATAGAATTTTGTGAAAAAAATCCTGTTTCTTCCATGTGTTTCGAAACATATGTATGGATATATAGATATGTGTGTTTAACCACTTAAGGACCAAACTTGTGGAATAAAAGGGAATCATGACATGTCACACATGTCATGTGGCCTTAAGGGGTTAAAGACCTAGAATTAGCATTGTCTGCCCTTTCACATTATACAACAAATCAATGCTAAAAATGTAAGGGGGTGTAACACAGAAAACAAATAATGAACAAAGATTACATGTATGTAGAATAACTGAAGGAATCAAAGTCTTGACTAGGCTACACCAATCATTTACCATCACATTTTTCTGCATCACAAACAATGAACCTATTCTTCACCAATCTTCAATCAACCCCTTCCCACAGCATAGATAATGGAGGAAAGAAGCTGCAGGCTCCTCCTATTTGACATTATTGACAATAAGATGTGCATGGGACATATGAATAGACCATTGTGTTGCTCCCCTTGTAATAGGGAAACCTGAGGATCCCTGCATGAATTTTACCCCAGCCCCAACTCTACACAATAGAGAATCAGAAACAGGAAGATTACAGGGAAACATCACTGGATAGTTAGTTGACATATGGTGATATTGTATAAAGTTATCTGGTACTCATTAAATATGTTCAAATGGAACTCAAAATCAATAACAAGTATGTTTTTCGTTTTGAGATGGAAACTTTATTTTAATCTGTACAGCTTGAAGTGTAAATGCTACAATAGGAGTTTTGGAAAAAAAAGTCTTACTTTAACAGCGAGTATTAAATTAAAGAAAGTGTTTGCACATTATAACCAGCAAATCATCACTGGGTAAAAACTAACACACACACACACACACACACACACACACACACACACACACACACACATATTAGAGCATTTATTGATACATTTTAGCAGAGAAATACTGGGACATTGACAATAATGCTGAAATACTTTGTGACAATCTTATTGTCCAACAATCTTAGCAGTTCGGAATCCCATTCTTTTTATACTTTTCATTGCATATGTTGATGTAATCTCTGGGAATGAGGCCAACAAAATACCTTGAAAAAATTGCCAATAGCATTTTGGAGTTTAACAGCCAAGAGCTGAATTGAATGAGATTTATCAAAGTAGCTTTAAAGAACCTAAGTCACAGACTACGCGCCAATAAAGATTGATCATTCTCAATGAACCAACAAAGTGATTTGAAGAATCTACACACGTTCTGATATTAAATTGACTTTTATTTTCAACTTCCTAATATTTGTATAAAGCACACAAGGAAATGTAAAAAAAAACTACTTGTGTCTATTTGTTTGCTTTTGTATTGGCTTGTTACAGCTCCAGTTCCATGGACAAAAACATGTACTTCAATCGATGTAGAAAAATAATTTTGTTGCAACATAAGATATATTCTCAGTCTGCAAAAGGAAAATATTGTATATGTTGGTTTAAACTCTCCTGTTGTTTCTCAATGCTTTTAGGATTTTGCAATCCAAAAAAATATGCACAAAAGCTGAAATTTGAAATGTTGTTGTTTAGGATGCCAAAACTAATGATATATCTATAAAAATATTCCATCAGCTACCTCTTCTGCATACATTTATTTAAATTCTTAATGACAGAGGCTATATTAAAATGCATTGCATTTGTGTCTGTATGGCACTTTTACCATATGTTAATTCAATTACAATGTTACCCTTTCTGCTTAAAGGGACACTGTAGACAATTTAACAATTTCAACCTATTGAAGTTGTTATAGTGTTGCAGTCCTGCTCCCCTTGTCCTATCCTTCCAAACCATGTATTTCACTAATTAGAATACTTGTTCTTCAAACCACGCCTCCAAGCCCTCTCGGTATAAAAGCTGGGAATCTGTGACATCACATATGCATGAGCAGTGCCATCCCAGTTGGCCATAGAGAATCATTGAATACAGCAATTCTCTATGAAGGAATCATATACACATTATGCAAGTGGTGCGCATGCGCAAACATTCCTAAATGTTCCTCTATGAGGAGCATTAGAATGGTCTGTCATCCTGCAGGCACGCAACTCAAAGAGGAGGTCATGGCAGCACCAATGGATATTCAGAACCAGAGACAATGTGAGTTATACAATTTTTTTTTCTCCTTTTTTTTTTTAACACATGGAGGGGCTGACATTAAAAGGGACATCAGGACTTTAGTGGTTGGAATACAGATATGTATTCCTAACACTACAGTGTACCTTTAAGTTTTTAAAGGAGAAATAGTGCGTTCCTTCAAATCTGATATGTAATACAATATTAAATAAGAATACAACATTTTAAAAAATTAGATTTTCCAAAAAAAACTATTCACTAATTAGTCATCAATATGTCTATGAGTTCAACAATTTTTTCTTAAAGTTATAAAACAAATATTGCAAAGAATAAGTTACAATTTTAAAGCTAAAACTTTGCAAGATTTGGCATGCTGAGATTAAAACTTTTATAGTACTTACAGAATCCAAAACTGCTACACAAAAGTATTTATTTGAAGAAATTGCATCCCCAGTTTATTTAACTAAAACGATTTTGACACTTTTTAGTTAACAATTCTATCACAAACCTACCCATAATCCAACTTCTACTACCATTCATAACCCTACTTGTAATTCAACCACTAAACCTACACCCTAATCCTACATCCTAATCCCACTTCAGAGGGATTCCCTCTGCTGCCATCAACACTCACACACTCTGTGAGCACTCTGTACTATGTGAGTGCACCCAGCACTGTGATCAGTGTTGGGCAGCTAACAAAGCCCAGCACCGATCAATGAACAGGGGTAAAAGGGAGAGACCTCACCAGGGGTTTTTAAGATCCTGGGGGTCTTCCTGATAAGCTGCAGACTCATTTAAAATCCATGTGGCTGAGTGATCACACTTTAAAAGTTAAAGGGCTATGTGATACTCTCTCTGTCAGCCCAGGACCACTAGTTGTGGCCCCAGTTCAAAGGATACCTGGGGCTCCCTGTTTTAAGTTGACTCGGAAGTAATGTGACTGAGTGCCATCAACAGCTGTGATATTTAAAATGATTTAAAGAATGCTCATTTAGAATGCTGCACATAGCTCATGTGTGAGTCTGGGGCCACTAATTGTGCCCCAATTGACAGGGTGATCAGATCCACCATGTTTACAGGGACACATAATATTGTCATATTTATGAAAATGCATGAAAAGGGTTGCCCTGCGGTATGTACAATGCATTTTCTGCAGGATTCTTTGTTTCCTAATTGCTTACTACACATTACAGGGCTACCCCTTTCATGTGCTC